>NC_090750.1:56938993-56973993 GCF_036898095.1 Palaemon carinicauda | reverse complement strand
ACTGGCTCAGTGCCAAAATACCAGGCAAGAACCAGCAGCGACACAAAATTCAAAAAGCAAAACAACTCTCAAAGAGGGATACAAAAAACACTGAATCAAACTTAACAATAAAATTTAATTAACAAAAGTAGTCTTAAATTACATAAAGTAGTCCTCGAAAAGCTTTCTTAGGAACTGGAAAAACACATACACTACTGTACAATAATAACTCTCGAACCGTCACACGCCTACCTAACTTATATACCTCAGTCGAAGAGAAAGAAAAGGTGTAGGAGGTAGAAAAATACACACTTTCCCTAGCATACGACAGTTAGAGTTCCAGAGTGAAGTAAACCTTAAAACTAATTAATTTTACAATAATTATCAAAATACACCTTTAAATAATATTATATCCGAAATTGGCGATAATACTACACTTTACAGGTCACGAGGAAATATCTGAAGAATGCTTGCATAAGTAATCAAAAACTGCACCGAATTCATAATTAAAGATTATTATGACACATCACCAGCGAATGTCCTACTTCAGGATCACTAGGGGTGTTCTTGCACCGAGGGGATCACTGGGGCAACGTAAATTGTCTATATGATTTAAGTAGGCGAAGGAAGAACTTATACGGTTCGCTTACCGTTCTCCGTCACTAGAAGGCCTCCTCACGACTCCAGGAGGTCAGACACACGGCAACAGCCAGCAGCAGTGGCAGGCAGCAGCACACAAGCAATAGCAATGCTTAGAAGGCTAAAATCCATTAGCAGGAGCCTCTCCAATTAAATGGTAGCTGCAGGATCAGGAACAAATATCTTCCGATTATCAAGCCGTGAAAAATGCTGTAAGACCTCCTCTGTTGGGGAGCCGACACTCTCTGCCCCACTGCCCAAAAACGCACTCTAAGTAAACGGAGAGAGAGAGCGAAAGCAAAACTACGTAATGGGGCAGTTCAACAAGCTAAGCACCGAAGACGGGCAGTCCGCTCCACAAAACATGAAAAGCAGAAAACAAAATATGGTTAATAAACACTATACAAATGAACACAAACAAAACCTTGGCCGGGGATAAAAGAATATTCCAAGAGAACTTTTCGTGACTTCATTAAAACAAATGACAAAAACCACGAACAAAATATTTAAAGTAATTATGTATTACAGCTCCCCGGGACAAGGAAAAAAAATAATTTATTATTTTTTTTAAAAAGGTAACTCCTAGCCAATATTAAACTAGTAATTTGTAATGCAAGCAAAAACATGAGCATTGTGCACAAAAGAAAAATGCAAATATCAAAAACAAATATTTCATAAACCAAAACCACTATCCTTAAACATTAATATCAACTCTAAGATTATATATAGATAATGTCAAACTCAAACTTATATCAAGAAATCTTCCCAACACCGGACAAGAAAAAAAAACAAATTAAAAAAATTGCTCAAATGTGATTGATGCAGAGTCCTTTACCCTTACACAACTACTCTTGGATTGCCATCTCATCATTTTCATTACCGAATGTCCTGGAAAGAACATCAGGGACTACGTTGTCTTTTCCAGCCACGTGACAAATAAAAAGGTTATATTCTTGGAGTAAAAGACTCCAGCGCAAAATACGCTGATTTTTATCCTTAAATTTATTAATAAAAATTAAGGGATTATGATCTGTAAAGACCTTTATTGGACATACCGAGTTAGATAAATACACTTCAAAATGTATGATGGCTTTCACCAAGCATAAAGCCTCTTTCTCAATGGTTGAGTAACGTCTCTCTGCCGGTAACAACTTCTTGGAAAAGTATGCGACTGGATGCGAGGTGCCATTTTCACCCTCCTGCAACAGGACAGCACCTAAACCTGTGTCACTGGCATCTGTAGCCAAACAAAAAGGCAAGGAAAAATCGGGAGAATGTAACAAAGGATAGGTTATTAAAGTACCTTTCAATTTTTCAAATGCATTCTGACACTCGTTATTCCACATAAACTTTACATCTTTCTTTAACAAATTTGTTAAGGGATTAGCAAGGTCAGAAAAATTCTTAATAAACTTTCTATAATAACCAACTAGACCCAAAAATCTACGAATACCTCTCTTGTTTCGAGGAGCTGGGAAGGCTGTAACTGCCTCAACATTCGCTCTCTTAGGAGCGATCTTACCCAAGCCAATTTCATGTGATTTTGCTTGAGCAAAATCACTCTTCTTTAGATTTATCACCAGACCAGCCTTCCTCAGCACCTCGAACAGCGCTCTTATCCTCTTAAGATGAGTTTCCCAATCATCACTGTAAATCACAAGGTCGTCAATATATACCACACAACCCTCCAGTTCACATGTAATAAAGTTCATCAGCCTCTGGAAGGTAGCGGCGGCATTCTTCATGCCAAATGGCATCACCTCACATTCATAGAGGCCGTCACCCGTCACAAAGGCTGATATTTTGCTTGCCCAGGGTGTAAGACCGACCTGCCAATATCCTTTTAACAGGTCAAATTTACTTATATAACGGGCAGATCCCACTTTATCTATACAGTCTTCCACCCTGGGCAAGGGGAACGAGTCCGTTTTTGTTACAGAGTTGACCTTGCGGTAGTCAAAACACATCCTAGGCTGACCATCCTCCTTCCTAACCAAAACTACCGGGGAGCTCCAAGGACTGCAGCTCGGTTTAATGAGGTTATGGTCAAGCATGTATTTAACTTCCTTACTGACTATTTCTCTCTTGAGGGGGTTCAGTCTATATGGACATTGCTTAATAGGCTGAGCATCCCCAACATCAACGTCGTGTTGCAAAATATGAGTCCTACCAGGTGCATCCTGAAAGAGATCTTTGTATGCGTTAATTAAATTAATTAGAGGTGCAGCTTTTTCTGCATCTAAGTGCTGAAATTTAGTATTCAGATTATTTAAAACATCAGAATTATTTTCCAAACCACTTGGGCTAACCGCGAATTTATCGCCCATGAACTGTTCATTTTCGACATTAACTACAGAAATAGGTACTACAGATTCTTCTACAGACCTGTCAATAAAAGATTTCATCATATTAACATGGCAAATACGGGTTTTTCTTCTCCTATCTGGAGTTTCAATCAGGTAATTTACATTGTTAATTTTCTTCAGAACCTTCCACGGACCTGAGAATTCCGCTTTCAGGGGATTGCCAGGCATAGGAAGTAAAACCAACACCTTGTCACCTACATTAAAAACCCTATCTCGTGTTTTAACGTCATACTTAGATTTCATCGAGGCCTGGGCTTTCGCCAAATGTTCCTGAGCAAATGACCGTGCTCTAAGCAATTTCTCTTGCAAATCTGAAAAATAATCCAATACATTAACTTCGGGAGTCTCTCCTTCCCAGTGTTCTCTCACTACATCCAAAGGGCCTCGAACACAGTGACCAAAAATAAGCTGGAAAGGAGAGAGACCCATTGACTCATTGGGGATCGATCGTATTGCAAACAATGCATAAGGTAATTCCTTATCCCAATCATTCCCAGTCTCAAAACAAAATTTTTTTAGCACAGACTTCAAGGTTTGGTGGAACCTTTCCACCTGGCCTTGGCTTTCCGGGTGATACGGTGCAGACTTCACGTGTTTAATACCAAACTCATTCATTTTCCTTTCAAAATACCTACTCGTGAAATTAGTGCCACAGTCACTCTGAAGTACCTTAGGAAAACCAAATCGGGTAAAGAAACCAACCAACACTTCAACCACCTTTTCGGACCGAATACTCCTCAATGGGATAGCCTCAGGGAAGCGAGACATTCTATCAACCATAGACAATATATATTCATTCCCACCCCGCGTCCGCGGCAGGGGACCCACTACGTCAATTATCACTTCCCGAAAGGGTTCGCCCACGGAGGGTATAGGAATTAAAGGAACCTTGGGTATTTTCTGGTTAGGGTTCCCCACCAACTGGCACACATCACAAGATAATACGTGTCTCTTAATGTCTTTACGCATCCCAGGCCAAAAGAAATGTTCAGCAACCTTTTGAAAGGTTTTCCTAACACCAAAATGTCCCGACAAATCATTTTCATGTGCTAAATACATCAATTTATTTCGGTACCTTTCCGGAACAACCAATTGTCTGCTCGACTCTACCTGATGGGCAGGTGCCTTAGCCGACCTACTCAACCTGTAGAGCAAACCTTTCTCTTTTACGAATACTGGTTTCACCAAATCCTCGGGATTGCCGAGTTCTAATTTAGAAAACTCCTTACTCTGTGCCATTTTGAACGCCTTAGCGTCCCAGTTTACGTCATCCAAATTAACGATTTTCTTATTACTGCAACCAGTCCTCATGTCAGTCATTTGTCTGTCTACTTGATATAAATCTAAGTCAACATCCTCGAGATCCATCTCCCGAGCTCTAGATCGGGTTACTACAGAGACAGGCTTATAAAAATTAGTTTCAATCTCATCGCCTTCACAAGTCACATTCTGGAGAGTCAAAATCGGACATATATTATCAATTGCACCTTCACCTTCAGCCAAATCATTCCCTAAAAGAAGGTGAATTCCGGGAACTGGCAAACTGTCTACCACACCCAGTTTAGCAGTCCCTTTAAAATACTTGGTGTGAATATTAAACTTCTCTAAAGGACAAGACGTAATAGAGTTCGGGAAACCACCCAACACCACAAATTCATCATTAGAAAATACAAAATCCTTTGGAACAGCAGTTTTTAATATGAGAGACTGTGCTGCTCCAGAGTCCCGTAATACCTTTAAACAAACCTTTGTTCTTTTATTGTTACCAACAAACACAGATCCGTCAGAAATGTACCTCTTAAATTTTAGTCACTTTTCCTGTTCCATACTTTGGTTTACGTTTGTCGTTTTTTCAGCTACAACAATGTTTACTGGATTAGACCTCCTCTACTTAAAGTTTTTCCAACCGTAACAATTAGCCTTTACGTGCCCCATCTTGTGGCACCAATAACACTTCACACTACTACTACTACCAAAATTTCTACCACTACTACCACCACCATTAACCGATCTACTACTGTTTACGAAACTACGAGAGTCGCTTACACTTCTGTCTTCATTAGAAAGTTTTTCTGACCCGTCTTTATTTGACCTTAATGTTCCTTTAGAAGACTGACGATTATTACTATGTGTATTATATTCATGGGGAAGAACCTATCCTGATTAATTCTTTTCCTAAGGGGTTCCTCCCGATGAGTAAGTGCATACTCGTTGGAAGCAATTGCTATTTCCTGAATGGAGTCTAGTTTCAACTCTTCCAAATGAATTCGCAAGTCACGACTCACGTTCCTCTTAAATTCCTCTGCCAGAAGCAGCTCTTTCAGTTTAACAAAATTGTCTACTTCTTTGGATTTCAGCCAGTCATCGAGAAACTGAACTTTCTTTCGAGCAAACTCAACATAAGTAACGTCAAGATCCTTCCGCAGATTACGAAACTTCTGCCTGTATGGTTCAGGCACCAAATCATGAGCTTTCAACACAATACTTTTTACGGTGTCGTAATCCGCGGAGAGATCGTCACTAAGATTATTATAGACCCTTTGAGCTTTACCCACCAAACGACACTGAACTAATGTTGTCCACATATCCTTTGGCCAGGCAAGCTTCTTAGCAATTTTTTCAAATGACACAAAAAACTCATTAACCTCCTCCTCGGAAAAGTGTGGTACCAGTTTTAACGCAGCGAACATATTAAACCTTGTTTCATCAACACTAGAATTATTATTGCTACCATTCTTTCCATGATTCAACTTAATCTGTAATTTAAGTACCTCAATTTCATGCTCTCTCTCTTTTGCCCTTTCATCGGCTCTAAGTTGTAGAGCTCTAAACTCCAGTTCCTTCATCTTGGTTTTTTCTTTCAAAATTTCCAATTGATCATCACCATTATCAATAGAATTTTCTTTACCTTCACCTTCTAATTCCTCCACCTCCTCAGGCTCACTCTCATCCAGCCTACTACTTTCCAGAACATCCTTCCTATCAAGAGTCTCTCTATATATCTTAGCGGCCTGCAAAACCTCAAATAACAACAGTCCCTTCTTAACCTCAGTGGCCAAACTTAAATCCAAGAACTCTGCAATCAACCACAATTGATCCCTTTTTAGTTTAAACAGATCCTTTTCCCAGTTAACACTAGTCAAAAAGTTCGCTACCTCAGCTTCTTCACCCTCTAAATAATGAATCCTGAATTAATTAAATAGAAATAATCACTCTAAATATGTTCAGTGGCTTGACCGCCTCTCAAAGAGCCGTTTACAGTTGAAAATTATGTCGCTAAACTGAATCCTGGCAAGGTCGCCAAATTATGTAATGAACTCCAGATTGATTATGTTCATCCAGGATTTTTTTTCAGACTGGCTCAGTGCCAAAATACCAGGCAAGAACCAGCAGCGACACAAAATTCAAAAAGCAAAACAACTCTCAAAGAGGGATACAAAAAACACTGAATCAAACTTAACAATAAAATTTAATTAACAAAAGTAGTCTTAAATTACATAAAGTAGTCCTCGAAAAGCTTTCTTAGGAACTGGAAAAACACATACACTACTGTACAATAATAACTCTCGAACCGTCACACGCCTACCTAACTTATATACCTCAGTCGAAGAGAAAGAAAAGGTGTAGGAGGTAGAAAAATACACACTTTCCCTAGCATACGACAGTTAGAGTTCCAGAGTGAAGTAAACCTTAAAACTAATTAATTTTACAATAATTATCAAAATACACCTTTAAATAATAATATATCCGAAATTGGCGATAATACTACACTTTACAGGTCACAAGGAAATATCTGAAGAATGCTTGCATAAGTAATCAAAAACTGCACCGAATTCATAATTAAAGATTATTATGACACATCACCAGCGAATGTCCTACTTCAGGATCACTAGGGGTGTTCTTGCACCGAGGGGATCACTGGGGCAACGTAAATTGTCTATATGATTTAAGTAGGCGAAGGAAGAACTTATACGGTTCGCTTACCGTTCTCCGTCACTAGAAGGCCTCCTCACGACTCCAGGAGGTCAGACACACGGCAACAGCCAGCAGCAGTGGCAGGCAGCAGCACACAAGCAATAGCAATGCTTAGAAGGCTAAAATCCATTAGCAGGAGCCTCTCCAATTAAATGGTAGCTGCAGGATCAGGAACAAATATCTTCCGATTATCAAGCCGTGAAAAATGCTGTAAGACCTCCTCTGTTGGGGAGCCGACACTCTCTGCCCCACTGCCCAAAAACGCACTCCAAGTAAACGGAGAGAGAGAGCGAAAGCAAAACTACGTAATGGGGCAGTTCAACAAGCTAAGCACCGAAGACGGGCAGTCCGCTCCACAAAACATGAAAAGCAGAAAACAAAATATGGTTAATAAACACTATACAAATGAACACAAACAAAACCTTGGCCGGGGATAAAAGAATATTCCAAGAGAACTTTTCGTGACTTCATTAAAACAAATGACAAAAACCACGAACAAAATATTTAAAGTAATTATGTATTACATATATATATATATATATATATATATATATATATATATATATATATATATATATATATATATATATATATATATATATATATATATATATATATATATATATATATATATATATATATATATATATATATATATATATATATATATATATATATATATATATATATATATATATATATATATATATGTATATATATATATATATATATATATATATATATATATATATATATATATATATATATATATATATATATATATATATATATATATATATATATATATATATATATATATATATATATATATATATATACATAGATGCAACAGTTCCTCCTTTACTTAAACCAGATGGCTCAGTCACTCACTGTTCAAAGAGAAAGGCAACCGTTTTGGCTGAGGTTTTTGACAATAAACAAAGTAATGAAAAACTTGAACTTCCTCATTCCTGTTTTCCTGAGGGTAAACTAACAAAAGTCAATTTCTTTTAGCGAGGCATATTTGCACCGACTCGCAGCGGTGCCCTTTTAGCTCGGAAAAGTTTCCTGATCGCTGATTGGTTGGACAAGATAATTCTAACCAATCAGCGATCAGGAAACTTTTCCGAGCTAAAATGGCACCGTTGCGAGTTGGTGCAAATCTGCCTAACTTAAAGAAATGGACTATAGTTCAGCTTTTCGATCTCGTGAAATTAAAGCTCTGTTGATGGACCTTGATGCTTATGGAAGTGTAGACCCAAATGGTATTTTTCCTTTGTTTTTTATAAAGACATTAGATTTTTTAGCTCCAAAGTTATCTGTTATTTTGCGCAAGTTAGCAAGAAGAGGAGCTTTTAGCACTTGTTGGAGAATTGGTAATGTTATTCCTCTATGTAAATGTTTTTGTGGTAGCTCAAGTCCACTGATTACCGCCCAATTTCCATAACTCCCATATTATCTAAAGTTTTTGAACGTCTACTGGCAAAACATTTTAATAGGTTTGCTGAAGGTATTCATCTACTCCCTAGTTTGCAATCTAGTTTTCGTAAAGGCCTTGGAGCATGTGATGCCCTTCCTACAATCTCCAATGCTGTACAGAAATCTCTTGATTGTGGTCAGGAAGTTCGTATGATTGGCCTTGATTGTAGTGCTGCCTTTGACCGTGTTAATCATGAGACCCTTGTTTTCAAACTGAAACAGTTGGGAGTGGGTGGGTCGTTTCTTAGTATTATTATTAATTTTTTAACCAATAGATCTCAAAGAGTTGTTGTTGATGGGCACCATAGTGAGTATAGAAATGTGATATCCATTGTTCCACAGGGTAGTGTTCTTGGCCCTTTACTTTTCATACTATACACACATGACATGTCGTTTGGCCTAGAAAACAAGCTTGTTGCATATGCAGATGATGCTACTGTCTTTACATCAATTATATCCCCTGATTTTAGATCTGGGGTTGGTGAATCCCTTAATAGAGATTTAGCTAAAATTGGTGCATGGTGCAAATTATTAGGTATGAAGTTGATTCCTAACAAAACTCAAGTAGGTCAAGGACGGTGGCTCCTCAACATCCGGATCTCAGTATTGTTAATGTTTCTTTAAATTTTTATGACTTTTAGAATTTTAGGTGTGATTCTTGACAGCGAATTTACTCTGAGAGACACATTAGGTCTGTGTCTTCTTCAATTGCACAGAAAATTGGCTTATTGAGAAAGTCTTACAAGATTTTCGGTGATCAATCTCTTCTGAAGAAGTGTTTTAATTCTTTCATTCTACCTTGTTTTAAGTATTGTTCTCCTGTCTGGTGTTCAGCTGCAGATTCTTATCTTAAGCTGTTGGACAGAAACTTACGGTCTATTAAATTGCTTATTCCTGATCTAGATATTAATCTTTGGCACCGTCGTTCAATTAGTTCATTATGCATGTTACATAAGATTTTTCATAACTCTGACCATCCTTTACATTCAGATCTCCCTGGACAATTCTTTCCTGTTCGTAATACTAGGCAGGGAGTTAATTCTAGCCTCCTCCATCATGAGGCTTAATACTACACAGTATTCAAGAGGTTTTTTTCCCAGATGTTACCAAGTTGTGGAATGAACTTCCTAATCGGGTAGTTGAATCAGTAAAACTTCAAAAGTTCAAAGTTGGAGCAAATGTTTTTATGTTGACCAGGCTGACACGAGTCTTTTTATTGTTTATATATGACATATCTGTTTTTGATGCTGTTAATAGTTTATATAGGGCATGTCTGTTTTGACGCTGATTCTTTTTTTAGAATGATATATTGGTAATTTATTCTCATCATTTATTTATTTCCTTATTTCCTTTCCTCACTGGGCTATTTTCCCTGTTGGAGCACTTGGGCTTATAACATCTTGCTTTTACAGCTATGGTTGTAGCTTGGCTAGTAATAATGATAATAATAATAATAATAATGATATATATATATATATATATATATATATATATATATATATATATATATATATATATATATATATATATATATATATATATATATATATATATATATATATATATATATATATATATATATATATATATATATATTTCTGAATGGATATGCCTAAGCATGGTAAAATGGTTTGTGTATCGCCATGATCAGCGAAGGTGTGCAAGTCACAACCACCCATACTAGATTGGTTTGGCGTGAGCGATCACCAATTCATAATAGCCACAGTGGTGATGAACACTGGCCTTGTCCTGTATAACGCCATGTCTGAGTCCTTTGCCCTCCAGTGGACTAAAAATGGCTGCATTTAATGTTTTTTATTGTCTATATATATATATATATATATATATATATATATATATATATATAGACAATAAAAATCATCAAATGCAGCCATTTTCTTTTCCGCCTCGGCAAGGCCCCCAGTCCCAACCAAAAAACCCAAATTCTTCTCTTTTCATAGGGGTCTTGTTGTAAGGTCCTATATTAACAGATGAAAAACAATTCCCTTAAACCATAAACCATAGACGTTTTTAAAGTAAATGTTACTCAGCAACCACAAGGAGTTAAGCTCGTTGGAAAAGTCTCAAGCACCCGCGACGTATAGGGGTTGTTGCGATGGGCGTACCCCTCCATATACGGTTAGGGACGAGAAAACTGTAAAATAAAGGGCAAACATAAACTATAAACAATATTTCTTTTAAAGTCAAAGTTTCTCAGCAACCACAAGGAGTGGAAAGGCCTTGAGGTCCCGTGACGTATAGGGGTTGCGGTGATGGGCGTACCGCCCTCTATAATGGGTAAGGACGTGAAAACCGTAAAATAAATCGTAAGCGTATCTCAGGAACTACAAGAAGTAATGAAGTATTCTTGGTCTCGTTGGAAAGGTCTTGAGGTCCTATGTATGGCAATGTGAGAGATGAGTGAACTACGTCAAGTTATGAGGGGTAGTGATTCGAAGCTGTGAAAATAAGGGATATGCATATCTCAGCAACCACAAGGAGTAAAGAGGTGTTCTTGGGCTTGTTAGAAAGGTATCGAGGTCCTAAGTATGGGGGTGGAAGTAATGAGTGCACTACATCTAGGTATAAGGGACAGGACGAGATAATAAGGGGTAGGAACCACAAACAATTAAAAGGTGTTCCTGGACTCGTTAGAAAGGTCTATAAAGGCTCGTTATATACAGCACCTGACCAAACTCTTAGCCACCTTTTCAAGGCAGTGATCCCTAAATAGCGTTTTGAGTGACACACACACACACACACACACACACACATATATATATATATATATATATATATATATATATATATATATATATATATATATATATATATTTATATATATATATATATATATATATATATATATATATATATAAATATATATATATATATATATATATATATATATATATATATATATATATATATATATATATATATATATATATGTATGTATATAAATACATATATATCTATATATATATATATATATATATATATATATATATATATATATATATATATATATATATATATATATACATATATATATATATATATATATATATATATATATATATATATATATATATATATATATATATATATATAAACATTAGTTTAGGTGCACCCAGGATGCTATAAGGCCAAAAACTCTAACTTGGAAAAATCGTCCTATCAATATAATGAAATAGGAGAATTAATAAACTACAGTATATGAGAAGTAATGGATATGAAATATCTTAAGATGACCAATAACGCTGAAATAAATCTATTATATATAAACTATGAAGAGAGACTTGTGTCAGCCTGTTCAACATAAGCAAATTTCCAGCAAATTTGAACTTCTGATGCTCAAATGATCAAACTGTCTGAATAGGGAGTTTATTTCACAATCTGATTACAGCTGGAATAAAATTTCCAGAATAGTGTGTAGTGCTGTCTCTTTTTGGGGGAAGCTTGACTGTTAGAATAAACTACATGCCTAGTACTACATACAGATTGGAAAGATCCGAACACAAAGGAATCAGAAAAAACACTTTAGGAAGATCTTATTGCAAAGGAATAATGAAAGATCTTACTCAACATGCACGAAGAGGTAATTGAATGACAGTTTCTGTGATTAATCTCTAGATGAGGAATAAGAAATCTAATAGACTACAAGGTTTTGCCCAATTAATTTTGAGGAGATTCTGCTGAAGACCAGATAAAAGAACAATATAAAAAATAAGGTAAAATTAAAGAATTAAAAAAATTCTTAAGAATAGATTGATCTCCGAAAATCTTAAAAAGAAAAAAAAAATAATAAGCTAATTTTTTGTGCAACTGAAGAACAAACAGACCGAATGTGCTTCTCAAAACTAAATTTCCAACAAAGAATCACACCTAAAACTTTGCAGGAATAGTAAAGAGTTATGGAAACCTCATTGTTACTGATATGTGATTGTTGAAGAACCACTGTACTTAACCTCCAATAAGATTTGTTAAGTTTTAAGATATTTAACAACCCATGATCTACATTCAGGAGTTGCAATTGATGCAAAAAGTGTAACATTATCTCCATATGCCACAAACCTGCTTTTTAGGCAAATCCAAATTTCAAGTATCAAAAGTAATAAATCATGAACACTACCCTGAGGGACACAAAATATCTCCTTCCTATACTCAACAACTAATCCCTGGAATATAGAGCTTAAGAATTCAATAATTAGGCTAAGATAAGACACATACTTCCAACTATTTGAGTTTGAAAATTAGCGCCTCATGATTAACACTAACAAAGGCAGCACAATAATCAATGTCAATCTTATGAACTTCCTGACCAAAATCAAGGGATATCTGCGCAGCTTTGCTATAGCCAAATTGCAAAGTAGGGAACAGATGATTACCTTTACCATACCTAGAGTATTTAGACATTTTTCCAAAAGACGTTAAAAGATTTAGGTGATATAGGAGTTATGTAAAGTTGATTATATGTAGAAAATGTTTATTTAGAGTGTTGAGTGGGAACTTGTTGCTCTAGGAAAGCCTCCCTACGCCAGTTACTTAAATATCAACATGGGAGGATAAGGAGCACTAACATTTAGGGCACAACCACCCTGCTAATAACTTTACTGACGTAGTTCACTAACCATAACTCTTGAATGCAAGAAAAGGAAATCGTACTCTGTCCAGACGCCGGAGAACTCCATAAGTGAAATAAAAGTAATTTATTGGCCTACTCTAGCTTTGTCAGGTCTAAAGTCATCTACACTCTCATGCTCTGTTTCGACTCCGTCCCAGGGACCCCAGTGAGATGCTGGACAGGAATATTATGTTAAGTAATTATTAAGACAAACCAAAAAATAAAGTAAAGTAAAAGTTAAAGATATGGATCTGCACCTGCGAAGCAGATAGATTCAATAACAATACACTCGCTAACACACTCTTTTTTGTTACTCCTTTCAAAATATCGGGTATGCTGTCCCGAGATTAAATACTTATAATAGACAATCAAATAAATGAGGAAGTAAAAATACGGCAAGGTTTAATTAACCTAATATTGATTTATTATATAAATTTACATTAAAAGAAATAGACATCTGAACAAACACAAAATATAACAACAGAAAAGCAAATTAATATAAGATATGGTTGGTTAGACTTATGATCTTCCGCGATAGTAGATAATTAAAATTAGGAGGGACACGTGGCCTGTCGACCCGGAAACTGCTAGTGTCACAAGTAAAAATGATATACAAAAAAAGGGAAAAAAATACACACAATTCCACCGCACACAACCCGAAATATGTAATAGCCAGTTAACCTAAACTCAGTAAAAATTAGTCTAAGCTAAAAAATTGGAGAATAAGTGGCCATGTTTTTTTATCTGCACTCCTTGAAAGACAGTTCATGTCCTCAAATGGCTGTTGACCGGATCGTTGAACAGTTTGCATTTTGCACCCTTGTCTGGCTCACCCCTAAAATCCTCACTTTTGGCAAATAGGGATTCCAAGGATTGTGTCCTTCACTATCTTCAACCGCAGGTTCTGGTGTGAGTCTAGTTTTGGGAAGGGTGGGGTGGGGGGAGGGGGGTGACCCAGAGGTGCACAGATTTACTGACCATGTCAGTCAGTTCGTCAACACTGCTCAATTATGAATGGGAGACGATAAAGTCGTGAGGGCTCACCTGGCTTCACCTTTCCAAAATAGGTGACAGATGTTGAGCTCAGGGAACCTGTGGAGGTGCCATATCGTGACTTTTGAACAGGGCAATATACTGTCGTAAGGAGTGCATAGGAGGCAGGATTCTGTACAAAATACTCAGAGAAATCTTGCTTCTCTAAGGTAGTTTATATATACAATAATCCTACCTATTCTGTCTTAACCCTGGAACGGTACGGTGGGTCGTCCGCGACCCCGAGCGTCAAAAAAAAAGAGGTTTTTCTCACGTGACTAACCCCTGTGACTGAATTTGTGGGTGATCGACCTGCAGTAGGTGTCTCGCCTACACGCTCTAGTAGTGTCCAGATGTGCATTGCTGTAACTGTACTCCTTCCCCGATTTTTGAGACGCGTCGGGGTCGAGCGCGACCGAGTTTACCCTTCTAAGGTAATTTGCATAATTATCAAAGTTATTACGTATTATGAAATTGTCGTAGAATGGTGCAACTTGTAAAGGTTATCAGTTGTGGAAAGTCTTGGTGGATTGTTTGGCTACCATGTGCATGATTTTTTTTTTAGTTAAAATGTCGTTCATCACCACGAGGACCATTTTACCGCGAGTGCCACTTTTTCATTTTTTTTTTCATTTTTTTACCAAGTCATTTTTCCGTAAGATATTGCCAAATAGTGTCGTAAAACTTTTGCTTTTTTAGTGTTGGAAAGTGTGTCTTGATGATCTGGCTACCCATGCGTGACTTTGTTTTTGTCAGATACGACGTAGTTATTGGTATATTGGGTATTTAACTGCGGTTGCCAATTTCTGTTTTTTTTTCAATATTTGTAAAAATTTACTATGTAGTAAGGAATTGCCGTATATTATTGATTTTTTTTTCATGTTTATGTGTTAGAAAGTGTGCCTTGATGGTTGGGCTAACACGTGCATGTCTTTTTTTTTATCTGAGATGCCGTATATTAGAATGTTGGGCCTTTTTCCGCGAGTGCCCCTTTTTATTTGTTTTGCATTTTTTTGCTTAGTCATGTTACCGTAAGGAATTGGCAAGTAGTGTCGCAAAACTTATATTTTCATAGTGTTGGAAAGTGTTTCTAGATGATCTGGCTACCCATGCCTATCTTTTTTTTTAGCCAGATATGGCGTATATATAGGTATGTGTTCGATTTTCCGGTGATTGCCATTTTTTCGTTTTTTCCCATTTTTTTCAAAATTACTACGTACTAAGGAACTATCACATAGTAATGATTCATTTAGATGTTTATTTGTCGGAAAATGTGCCTTGATGGTTTGCCTAGCACGTGGCTGAATTTTTTTTTTCTGAAATGCCGTATATTAGAATGTTAGCCATTTTTCCGCGAGTGGGCCTTTTTATTTGTTTTGCATTTTTTGGCTTAGTCATGTTACCGTAATGAATTGGCAAGTAGTTTCGCAAAACTTATATTTTTATAGTGTTGGAAAGTGTTTCTAGATGATCTGGCTACCCATACCTATCTTTTTTTTAATCAGATATGGCGTATATATAGGTATGTGTTCGATTTTCCCGTGATTGCCATTTTTTCGTTTTTTCCCATTTTTTTCAAAATTACTACGTACTAAGGAACTATCACAGAGTAATGATTCATTTAGATGTTTATTTGTCGGAAAATGTGCCTTGATGGTTTGCCTAGTACGTGGCTGAAATTTTTTTTTTTCTGAAATGCCGTATATTAGAATGTTGGCCATTTTTCCGCGAGTGCCCCTTTTTATTTGTTTTGCATTTTTGTGCTTACTCATGTTACCGTAAGGAATTGGCAAGTAGTGTCACAAAACTTGTATTTTTATACTGTTGGAAAGTGTTTCTAGATAATCTGGCTACCCATGCCTATCTTTATTTTTAGCCAGATATGGCGTATATATAGGTATGTGTTCGATTTTCCTTCGATTGCCACTTTTTCGTTTTTTCCCATTTCTTTCAAAATTACTACGTACTAAGGAACTATCACAGAGTAATGATTCATCTAGATGTTTATTTGTTGGAAAATGTTGTTTACTTCTTTTTTGATTGAATATCATCAAATATTTTTTAGCTAAAATATTATATTGTTTTACATTTTTTTTTCGATTTTATTTCCCTTCAAAAAAATCTTTTTGGGTCAGAATTTTAATTTTATAGTCGTAAAATAATCGACAATTATCCAGCAACCCACCATACAATTTTTATGCATATCCAAGAATAATTAGATTAGTAAATAACACCTTGAAATTGACATACCCTTCCTACATTTCAAGTGGCAGATTAGGGAGTCTGAGTCAGTGTGGTTGGCGGCCATTTTGTGGACATATCCGAGGCGTAAGTTGCCCTATCTATATATATTGTTGTTCCCTATAGAATTTGTGATATTTTGGTATATTTTTACCTGCATAAATATCATATTATTTATTAAATATATGTATTTTTTTACGAAATTTCTAAGTACTCAAAAAATTACCTTTAGATATGGCCCCTGATATAAATGTAATTTACAGAATAATGAAGATTTTTTTACATATTTCTATTTTAGGATAACATATGTTTATTCCCTAAAAAAATTAGCCACTTCCTATTTCATTTGGGTACCCAAAAAAATTCATGAAATTTGGACAAATATTTTTGGCCAAAAAAGGTTACCCTTTTTTTCTCATTTCAGATCTTCACCTCCATGGGTCCGACTTCATCCAAAATACGTCAAGATGTGTCCTAAACATTCAAGAATCAATTCCTAAAAGGATTTGTGTATATATGTATAAACTTTTTTTTATGAAATTTTATGTAAGGTCTTTTTTTTCTACTTAATTTTTTAAAATATTTATAATAAATAGTTTTTCAGCAGATGAGTAGTATTTATCTTTACAGTTGTTTTAAGCATTCATTGAAGTTTTTTTTTTTTTGCAAAAGAAAAAAGGAGGTTACTGCAAAAACTGATTTTTCAAGAATTTTTCTTGGCGTCGGGGTCCGAGTATACCCTTAAAGGGGTGTCCGAGGAGCGTACCTATCCAGGGTTAATGATCAATCACCAATGAACTAGTGCGATGGGCATACATCTCAAAATTAACAGACCTGAATTGGTACTGAGAAATAAAAGCTGTAGTTAAATATACCCAAGGAAGCTACTGAAGGAACCTTCCATCAGGACGTCATAGCTTGAGCCCAAAATATATATATATATATATATATATATATATATATATATATATATATATATATATATATATATATATATATATATATATATATATATATATATATATATATATATATATATATATATATATATATATATATATATATATATATTTTTTTTTTTTTTTGGGGGGGGGGGCTCAAGCTATGACGTCCTGATGGAAGGTTCCTTCAGTAGCTTCCTTGGGTATATTTAACTACAGGGATATTCCCAGAGACTTAAACTGCAGGTTATCACAGAATTCTAACTTCTGGTGCGAGTACCCTAAAGGTTTCCCTCTAGGATATCGTATATCAACAGGGTATGTATGTATTAACACGCCACATAGCTATCTGCACCCCTTATGGAGTTAACATTTCAATATGGAAAGGTGGAGAATAACTGGGGAGCCATTCCACAGTTACACTCGTCCGTGGCTGCTTTTGGTACTCGAAATGTAAACAAAAGGGCGCCATTGCTAAATGACGTCACGTCCGTCCTCATCCTTCAGCCTGTAGCCCCTTGCTTTGGTCGGATTTCCCTTTGTGCGATTTTCATCGACTTATATCGCCGTTATGTCGTTACCTTCAGCCTCGCCTTCTTCTGGAAAGTTGAGTACCAGGTCCCAGTATTGTTTAAATAAGCTCTAGCCGTAAAGTAACTCCTACTTTTCGTAAAATGTTGTGTTTTGTGGCGGAGCTGTGCCGATCCCAGACGCACCATTTTATGGTGTCGCTGTTCTATTGCATGCCTTATTTAGCTAGCCAGAACAGCCTCTCCCGGTCTCTTAACTAATTTATATTATTAGTTATTTAGTCTTCATAGCTAGGAATTACTTATATCATGTTTTAGCGCTCATCTACTCGGTCGTCGTTCGACCCCATACTAGATCGCTAGCTTAGCCCCTAGGCTAGATAGCCTAGTACTTGTGTTCATGCATGATATATACCAGTGATCCTAGGTTAAGTTATGAAGATTGTGGCATTATTAAACATACAGTACTGTTAACTGTGATGTAAGTGTTTTCGCCTTCGGGGACCATATAGGGGACCGGGTTGATTGTGTATCTTTCCAACCTAACCTAAATGTGGCCATGCTTACCCTTCTATATAGGGGAATCTTGTCTACAATCAGAGTATTTATCGCTTCTCTGTCTATCCTAATGGAATGATCCCCCCTTAGGGTTGCGACCAAGAAATAAGAAACGGCTCTGCCTTTCCTCAGTTGCCTCTGGTTGGGTTACTCCTCCCTCCCTGTAACTTGTGATGTGTCTTTCAGCCTACCTAGCCTAGGAGTTAACCCTCCTTCTCTAGGTTAGGCTCTGGGGGCTAGTTCTGTACTTTTATAGTTTGAGACAGTACTCCTGCACCAGTCTCATTCTGGTTACCTAACCTAGGTTAGGGAGCATTCTCCCTCTCCTTGGTGGCCGTTCTTGTACAGAGCCTCCACTATGAAAGACCCCCTCTTCTTCTCCCTCCCCACCTATCCCTTTGGTGTAGGCTTGCCTATACACATCTGTCTTTAGTCCTACAGCTCCTCCCTTGGGTGGAATGGTAGGGCTAACTTGTTCTCCTGCTGAGCTGGCCGCTCTGGTACACATACCCTTCATAGCGTTCTATGGGGGTAGTCGCCGGCAGCGGTCCGGCCGGTGGGGGTTTCCCCCTCTTGAGTGCCCTCTAACCCTCCCTTGGGTTACCCCAGGTACCCGGCCGACTGCCGGCCCCCTGCCGCCGGATGCTATAAGTAACTACTCCTATCATGAGTGCACTCTCTCCGTAGGGATGCCGGAGGGGTATGTGGTCTTACCCCTCCCATCCCTCCTTACCTTTCTCTCCATTTATCCTGGTGCCGGTCCCTTGCTGCCTCTACTGCCGGCGATACCGCCTTACCTCTGGTGACATTCTTTCATAAGATGCCCTTCCCCCTCTCAGACGTCAGCCTTCCGTACGCCGGAGGCTGCCGCCTTCCGTCGTCGGCATACAGCCAACGTACCACCCCTCCTTTTACCTAGTAACAGCTGGCTGACCTTCGTGGCCGTCCACCGGCATGCCGGCATTGATTGCCGGCAGTCTAGCTATACAACCATAAACATATCCATCTTATGAATTGATCCAAGCTCACCAGGCCGTCAGCCTTCGGCTGCCGGCGGCACTGCCTCCTGCCGGGGACCCGCCGCTGTGCCGGCGGTCGCCACGATGGTATTATTTTTTAGATACTCAATGTGTCTGTCTAGATGCCTTTCACCCTGGTGGACCGGCCTCCGGCGTGCCGTCGGTCTGCTGGCACCCTCCGGAGACATTAAGGGACATGCACCCCTTCTCATACCTGCCGACAACATGCCGACAGTCATCATACTTCAGCCAGATGGCTTAGCCACTTCTATATATAGGTATTGTCTTATCATCTAAATCTGTGGCTATGCTGTTTGATTGCACATTACAATATTCCAGCATACTCTGTGTGTCTTAGTGCAGCCGATTGCCGGAACCTATATCTAATAAGGGGTTTTTCCTATTCCCCTTCTACTCCAGGGATCTGAGTGGTCTCAGTCCCTGATACACCTCGCGGGCAATTTCTGTTAGAGGCTTAGCTTCTACCCACCACGGCTTATCCATATGGATTTCCGTTTTGTGACCTTCGGCCACAAAAGAAATTGCCTACTGATAAGGTTACGGTAACCGACTGGGCGGGATTCACAAGTATGTGTCTATCTACTTCCTTTCCCGCTCTCTACTGTCAGGCATTATAATACCTTATGAATCGTTTTAATGCTTATAAACTTAGATTAAGTTATCTTAATTTTAGAGTAATGTAAGTCATTCTTATGCCTTCCATGTACTCATGATCTCTTTCCTTTACAGGAGGAGTATATGAAGTGCGAAAGCAACTTTTGCAGAGTGAAGCGCCCGGACTTCTACGGGCATAAGGCGTGCCGGACCCACGCCCCCTGCGCCGCCAAGAAAGGCGACCTGAAATACTGGGACCCGCAGCACTATACAGTCTGCAAGAGTCGTCTGGTCGAAGCGTTCGACGATCCTCCTTCAGCGGAGGCAAGGGACAACGCTTGAGAGAAGTTACGCAAGTGGGTGCGTGGCTTCCAGAAGAACGCCACCGGACCGTATCTCGCCAGCGAAGATTTGAGGGCCTTGCTGTTTCCAAAGGCATCTAAAGACTCCGTGGTCCACAGTGATCAGATCCCCACCGTCCAGATCGTGGTGGAACCTGATATCGTCATGGGCCAGTCCATGCATGAGTGCCACTTAGATTCTGATAACGTGGAACGTATGTCGGAAGTGGCGGAAGGGACGGAGAGGAACCTTATGGGCGAGGAGCTCGACTATGAAGAAGATCATATGGAATACCCTGATTCAGAGCCTGAGGTCGCTCCCACTCCTACTCCCGCATCGACTCCTGCACCGGCCGAGGAACCTGTTCCTTCGACTTCTGCCACCCCGGACCCTCTTCCATCAGGCACTTGAAGCCCTCATGGAAAGAAAACTTCGTGAGACCCAGGAGCAATTCACGTCTACCCTAGTAAGTTTTAAACAACTGAAACGGATTTCGGTTAAGGACCTCCCCTCTTGCTCGGATACTAACCCATGGAGGTATGCCGAGCATATGCTGATCACGACTGGTAAGATCTTCATCAGTGAGAAGGTCGACTCGATCTTGTTGGAAGAAGTGGAATTCTTCCCGAATTTCAAGGCTTATCCGGACTGTTATGTCCAGTTCAGGTCCGAACCAGCCTCAAAGGAAGAGACCGAACCGAAGAAAGTAATCGTGTTCGATCTCACGAAGGCCCAGGCTATGCTAGCCAGTGCGGTGAAGAGTAGAGGTTTCACCAACTCCAAGATGCCGGCGCTCAGCAAAAAGCACCCAACCTTCGTTGCGCCGAATGATACGACCTTTTCCCTTTATAGAAAAGGCCTTCACTGCGGTCTTGAAAGTAGTGGAAGAAAGGAAACCTTGCCCTGTACTGAAGGAGTGCAGACCCTTCTCCCTTACAGTCACCCCCCCCCCCCCCGGATGATAGACACTGGAAAGACATCCAGTCAACCTTCACGGTGGGGAAGTTAGAGCCTGACGTAGCCGGTCGTCAGTTCAATAAGGACCTCCCAAGGCTAAATGATCACCTCCTTCGTAGGGAACAGGATACGAAGGAGAGGCTTGCCGCATCGCTGTCCCTCCAGGTACAGCTCGAACTTATGGCCGGAGACACTAGAGTCCCGGACTTCTACAGGGTCCTAGCCAAAACACATTTGGCAACAGTGACTAAGGACCTGTACAGCTTCACTAGGGCTTGCAGAGACTGTCGTGAATTCGTGTTTGCCAGCGCGATGGTAAAACACAAACCCCGGAGGCTGATTTCCTCCAATATCTGTGGTAAATATCTCTTTCCCTCTTCCCTGGTGAAAGAGATTGCCTACAAGGCCACCACGGAGAACAGGAACCTTCTCCACAAATGGGGCATGTCAAAGAAAAGGAAATCCTCTCAGGACGATGGCCCTCAACCTAAGAGGAAGTCCCAGAAACCGAAACCCCAGCAACGTCAACAGAGATGGCAGTTTCCGGGTTCCGCTACTCCCCAAGTGGCAGCACAGCCACAGCAGACCTTTCAGTTGGTCACCCAGCCGGTGGTGTCGCAGTCACCGGTCTTTACCCCTCCATTCGAGCAACATGCTACTACCTTTCGTCCCAGAGGTAGGGGCTCAAGCAGAGGTTCAGACAGAGATTCGTCTCACCGCCCCTCCAGAGGCAGAGGAGGAAGGGGAGCTAGCGGCCGAGGTGGCAAACCCTCGGGACACCAGAAGCAATGAAGTGCTTCCGGTGGGAGGAAGACTCCGCCAATTCCAGGATCGTTGGACCTTCGATCCCTGGGCACACAGCATCGTCAAGAAGGGACTAGGCTGGAGCTGGACTCAAGCACCCCCGGCCTTCCAAAAATTCTTCCAACAGTCAACCCCCCTTCTGGAAGAATATGTCCTAGAACTCTTGAACAAGAAGGTGATCAGGAGGGTAAAGTCAACCAGGTTCCAAGGGAGACTGTTTTACGTTCCCAAGAAGGACTCCGACAAACTCAGAGTCATTCTAGACTTATCCCCTCTCCACAAGTTCATTGCGAACAACAAGTTCAAGATGCTGACTCTCCAACAAATAAGGACTCTTCTTCCTCAAGGGGCCTACACGGTCTCCACAGACCTGGCGGATGCCTACTGGCACGTTCCAATGAATCATCACGCTTCCTCCTACCTAGGATTTCGACTCCAAAGGAAAAGTTACGCCTTCAGGGCCATGCCCTTCGGGCTAAGCGTGGCTCCACGGATCTTCACCAAGCTGGCAGACGCCATCGTCCAACAGCTCCGCCTTCGGGGCGTCCAAGTGATGGCTTACCTAGACGACTGGCTGGTCTGGGCGACATCGCCCGAAGATTGTGTAAGAGCCTGCAACAAAGTCACCCAGTTCCTAGAACATCTGGGATTCAAGATAAACGCCAAGAAATCTCGCCTCTCTCCAGTTCAGTAGTTCCAATGGTTGGGAATCCATTGGGATCTTCAGTCACACCGCCTTTCCATCCTGCAGAAGAAAAGGAAGGAAATAGCAGGGTCTGTCAGAAGACTGCTGAAATCTAAATGGATCTCAAGACGACAGCAGAAACAAGTTCTAGGCTCTCTACAGTTCGCCTCTGTGACAAACCCAGTGCTTCGCGCACAGCTAAAGGATGCCGCGGGAGTCTGGAGACGTTCTGCATCTATCGCTCGAAGAGACCTCAAGAGACGGCTCCCAAACAGACTTCGCTTACTATTAAAGCCGTGGTCGGAAGCAAAGGCCCTGAAAAGGTTCATTCCTCTTCAACACCCGCCTCCATCGCTCAACATCCACACGGACGCTTCACTGCAGGGTTGGGGAGGTCACTCCCACCAACGACATGTTCAGGGAACATGGTCTCCCCTATTCAAGACGTTTCACATCAACATCTTGGAGGCCATGGCGGTTGTTCTCACCCTGAAGAAACTCTCACCGCCTCCCTCGATCCACATCCGTCTGACTCTGGACAACTCGGTGGTAGTCAGATGTCTCAATCGTCAGGGCTCGAGATCGCCCCAGATAAATCAGGTACTTCTTCCAATCTTTCGTCTGGCAGAAAAGAAGAAATGGCGCCTGTTTGTTTACATTTCGAGTACCAAAAGCAGCCGCGGACGAGTGTAACAGTAGAACGGCTGCCCAGTTATTCTCCACCTTTCCATATCGAAGTGTTAACTCTATATAGGGTGCAGATAGCTATGTGTCGTGTTAATACATATGTCCCCTGTTGATATACGATATCCTAGAGGGAAACCTTTAGGTTACTCGCACCAGAAGTTAGAATTCTGTGATAACCTGTAGTTTAATTCGCTGGGAATATCCCTGTAGTTAAATATACCCAAGGAAGCTACTGAAGGAAACTTCCATCAGGACGTCATGGCTATCTCACCCAAAAATACATTTTTCGCTTCGCTCAAAATCCGTTATATATGCACATTCAAATATCCATATCCGCTGCCCTTAATTTCCGATTAGCCTCACGGTTGCTTAAGTCTGCGTATAGTTGGCAATAGAAACTGTACGGATGCTGTTTTTCCACTTCTCAATATTCCCTTAAAATATATCGGATGCCTTCATACAACTAGAGCTGATGATTATAATTAATAGATTTCTTACGTACACATAAGGTATTTTTCCAAAAGACGCAAGTGCACACAGATGCAATGACACATGCACACATATTTATATAGTAAAATAGTTTTATTGTGCTATACTACACTAAACTGCTGAGAATAAAACTGAAAATAATGATGGTAATATTAAGAGTTAATGAAGAAATGAATATAATTAATGCCTTCATCACCAACACCTAGCTAGGTATTCAGGGCTTATGTCAAAATATATTTATAGTATGGGTGATATTATATATTACTAATAAAATGTTTGAAAAGAGGTTTTGTGATATATTACACTTATGTATGCTTATATAACCTTTTTGGATGTTAAAATGGATTATAAAATTATTGTAGTATATTATCAGGTATAAAAAAAGATTCCAAAACTCACTCTCTCTCTCTCTCTCTCTCTCTCTCTCTCTCTCTCTCTCTCTCTCTCAAATAAAAGTGAAAGTTTTAAGAATAAAAATGTTCTTTTTTATCATAGGCTTAAATAAATTCTATCTAAATATATTATATTAAGGTTTAAAATCTATGATTTTATATAAATTGTGTGATTTTTTTTTTTTAAGGAAAGCTGTACCCCCCTGGATAGGTGTGGCGGGTCGAGCTCGACCAGAAGAGGGTTCAGAAAAACACGTTTTTTTTTTTGCCATAATTTTTCATATGTATTGGTTGCGAGTGATATCGACCTGCGAGACCTCAGGTCAGTGCGCACAGCAGTCGTGTCAGGATGCATTTTACCGCTGCTTATTTCCTTGTGCTATTTTTGAGATACCCTCGGGTCAAGCTCGACCCATCAATACCTAATTAGGGTAAGTTGTGATATATCAAAGTTTTTGTATATTTATCGAATGAGCATTAGTGTTTATATGTGTATAAGAAAGGACTCTTGTAAAGTGTTTGTGAAAGTTTTGTACACCACATGTGTGACCTTGGTGTGGGCTGAGTTGTCATAAGTGACCGTGTAGCATATTTTTCCGTAAATGTTGATTTCAATTTTTTTTTACATTTTTCAGTTTTCATCAATATAAAATGGCAAAACCTAATACTCTTGGTTTAGATTAAATCCACTCTCTTCTCTTTGAGATAGAGAGCGATTTTGAGGACAATTTAGAAGGTTTTGATGTCTCAGATATTAAAGAAAACGTAGCAGATTTGGAAGGAAGGTTGGCGGAGGAGGAGAGTCAAGTGTTGACGAGGAGATAATTCCCTTTGTCAGCACAGATGGTGAGAGGGAGGATAAGGGGCCTAGTGTGTCTGCATATAGTGAGGAGGTAGTGCGACGTTATTTACACCCAATATCTGTCCCCCCCCCCCCTTGGCGTTGACCTCACATGCTTATCCCAGTGGAGGAGAGGAGTAGGAAGAGGAGAAGGGGTGAACTATATTTTGTTCTTCTCTCTCTCTCTCTCTCTCTCTCTCTCTCTCTCTCTCTCTCTTGTGAAGATGCAAAAATTGATAACTCTCTCTCTCTCTCTCTCTCTCTCTCTCTCTCTCTCTCTCTCTCTCTCCCCCATGAAGAGGCAAAGGTTGATAACTCTCTCTTTCTCTCTCTCTCTCTCTCTCTCTCTCTCTCTCTCTCTCTCTCTCTCTCTCTCTCTCTCTCTCTCTCTCTTGTGTGCTCCCCAAGTGCAACATATCTGAGGGAAAATTTTCAAAGACACTCCGTCAACTAATGGTTGACACCTTAAAGGTCAAACTTCTACCCAAACATGACAATCACTGTGGCCACATCAAGCTCCCGAAAAGGGTTAGATGCAATAGCTGCCCATCAAGGGAGGATCACAAGACGAACACAGCCTGTTTGAGGTGTCGCAACCCTGTGTGTCTGCAGCACCAAACTGTGTTGTGTCCACAATGTGTTTGATGGTTGTTCTAGGTTAGAAACTAAAATAAATATTCGTATTTTTGGCCATTCAATAATTCATGAAATTGAATATTATCCATTGTTTTTACAAATTAGTTTATAATTTTCCCGTTTGAGTAAGTTTGTACCTTTATGAAAACTTATGATCATTATTTTAAATTTTTTTGATAATTGTAAAATAATCTATAAAGATTTTTCTAGCAGCAGTAAAATTTTTATGCAAATCCAGGAACATTTATATAAGTAAATAACTCCTAATATTGACATATCCTTTCCCATTTCGGGTAGCAGATTTGGCCTCACGAGGCGGTGTGGTTGGCGGCCATTTTGTGAGCATATCCGAGTGGTAAGCTGGCATATCTCTATGTATTCCTCTTTTTTTTATTTAAAATTTCTGATATTTTCATGCAAATGTATCATGCTCAGCAATGAATATAAGGATTTTCTTTAGAAAAAAAGTAGAAATAGAAAAAATAAATTTCATTTTTAAAACACCAAATAATATCCTAGTGCGGATTATTTTACATATTTTTGTTTGCGATAATAATACAATATCCTGTATAAATTTCAGCTTTTAACTATGTCATTTACCTACCCCAAAAAAATGTTGAAAAGAGGATAGATTTTAAAACATACACTTTATTCCCATTTCAGGAAACGTTCCCTTGTGGCTCTTCCCCCCCCCCCCATTGGATCTCAGCAAATGGGGCTCACCTATCATAGAATTAGTGATTAGAATAGTTTTATTTTATTTTCACATTCGGATTTTGGGTGAATTTTTTCATAAAGTAATTTTTTTTAATACTTATTTTTCTAATTTTTTTGTATTAAATATTTATTTTTAACTTAGCTTTTATTTACTTTTTTGAATAATAGAATATTCTTTGAAGTTCTTTTTAATAGTAGAGGGTTCTTAATTGCTTTATAAATGAATATTTTATGAATTGTTTTGGGACCTCGGGTCGAGGTTGACCCATCAATACCTAATTAAAATGGTCAGATAACGATACCTACCCAGGTATCACAACATTATACTATGAAATATGCTCAACTCTACTTTATAGAAATTTCGTTTATATGTATTCTAAACCAAAATGTCATTTTCTATTACAGTAGTTCTCTTGATAAAGTAAACATAAGATTTTTTTTCTAACTGCAGTGTTTTGTTATAAGTTTTATTACTATTTTTTTTTTTATGATGACAGCTGATCATATTTCAAGTTATCAGGATAAGATATCTATAAAACGTTTTCTTTCAAAAAAATATTGTTTTACAAATTAAAAAAAGGTTATACGGAAATAAATCTATCAAGCTTGAAACTAATTTTCACAAGAAAAAAACTTTGAAGGGATTGTTTCATATAATTCTATTCAGTAAATTCATCTATACAAAAACTGTTTTTTATCAAACTAATAGAGATGGATAATAGTTGAATACACTGAATAAATGTGAAGATTGATGGTAAGGGATAACACGAGGGACTAAAGGTATACTGAAATAACCTATAAAATGGCATAAGTATCATATTTGAAAAGATAAAATCAAAGGAAATCGGAAAGAAGGATCATGGGACAAACATTATAGACTTTGTCATTCAATGAATTCTATAGAAAGAAAATATAATTGGAAATACTAAATGAATCTGAATTAGGAACAATGAAAAGAAAGAAATTTTAGAGAATAAACAACACTGAAATGAACATTAAATTCATATTAATAAACAAAAATGGAGAGGAAATAGAAAAAAAGGAATATGGCAGAACCCTTTTAGCCTTTAAGCCAGCGTTCCTTTCAGTTGAGAAACTGCTCTATAGCAGAGTACCTTACCATTCAATAATGTATTGGCTTATGGTTTGATAATTTCGATTAGTGGGTACAGTTTATCGCTTGCATTTGAGTGTGTTCCAGATGACTTTTTTGAAAATGCCAACAAAATTCAATAGCTTTAAGTCGAATCAACAGTTTATAAATCATAAATATATATATATATATATATATATATATATATATATATATATATATATATATATATATATATATATATATATATATATATATATATATATTCGTATTTTCATTTTCCCTGTGGTTCTTCTGCATATATATATATATATATATATATATATATATATATATATATATATATATATATATATATATATATATATATATATATATATATATATATATATATATATATATATATATATATACATAATATATATAATATATTTATATATATAAATATATCTATATATGTACATATATATATATATATATATATATATATATATATATATATATATATATATATATATATATATATATATATATATATATATATATATATATATATATGTATATATATAAATATATATATATATATATATATATATATATATATATATATATATATATATATATATATATATATATATATATAAATATATATATATATATATATATATATATATATATATATATATATATATATATATATATATATATATATGTCGTTACTTACAATAACGACATAGGAAATCAATTGTTATTGAATATCTATGTTCATATTGTATATGGAAAATTTTCTTTTATATTACATTACGTTAAGTGGAAATATGCAGGTTTCTGTACAAATGAAGGTTTTGTTTAAATTTAATTGTAATAACCATTGTTACCGAGGAATATTATCTTGTGAATAGTTGTATAAGTGGTTAACAATGCGATGTAAGTTGTTTGATTGTTTCCTTCGGTTTTTGTTGAATACCTGGTTTCGTTCGTTTTGTTGTTTCTTTTGTCGTGAGCGAACGAAGAGGATGTCGTGCCTTTGGGAGAGAGAGCGAATGCAATATTTTCACGACAGAGGCAGCAGAGGTAAATCGAGACAGTTGCTGCCTGTCACTTCTCAACGTATGTAGTGTGGTTTTTGGAGAACTTAATCAGAGTGAGGAGGATTTCAATTTTGATTAATGATGACGTTCCTTCCCAGCATTCAATGAAGTGGATGAATTAGTCAACCGAAGTTTGGATGAGTATCTTATAATATTTAATTACCTTGAATGGAATAAATCGCACGGGATATGCATATCTGTGCGTGGGATTCCGTGACTGGGTAAAATTAAATATATATATGTGGTATTATGGTTTACCCGTGATTATTGTAATCCGAACTCGGCAAGAACTTCATATGAAACTAGTAAGTAATAATTCGGGGGAAAAAGTTCAATAGAATATAGTGTGTCCTTTTGTCTTTGTAACACATCGCAATGAATTTCTTTATGTAGAGAAAGGGTCTTGAGTTCTCTTAAACGAATCTGGTAATTAGTAATTTCTGTAATTGACTGAAGTCATTATATGTTGTTGCTTGTTTGACCCTGATAAGTAACGATATTTGGTGCCGTGACCAGGATATGTTGGCAGTCTATTTGGTGTTGTGAGCCAAGTTGGTAATAGTTTGTAGTACTTTTTCGCGAGATATACGAAATCGTAAGCCATTTTGATGAATCTTTAGTATGAGTCCGCAGGAATGTGTTGCCGTATTAACCAGGTTTATGTGAAATTTTTGAGATTTTTCGATAATTTCTAAGTTTTGAACGGCGATCGTATAATAATTCTTTGGTTTAATCACATGTACGATTAATACCACTGGTGATTATATTGGACATTTACACAGGGTTTTCCTGCTAATAACTATGTTGTGTTGATGTTTTGCTGGTTAATGCCTACCCTCCCTAACCTTGTTGAATCCTTTTGTTTCTGCGCGTTTCTTTAAATTAGTATGCGGTATCCTGCCTACATAACCAGACGTGGTTAACCCTTTCTCTTTGTGTGGTGCCGCAAGAAACAGTAAATAGTTTTTTTTTTCGCGCTATTTGTAGGTTAGAAGTACTTCAGGCTTGATTAAAACGGTTTCGAATATGAAGTTTGATTAAATTAGTAAGGCCTTGTCCTGCTTGCCTTAAGTCTTAAATTTGGTTTTGTTATTTTCCTTTACTTTGAATTAATGTAAATTTTCTTTTGTTAGAATATTTCTCGTTTAACAATTTAATAATGAAGCGTAAAGTAGCTATTGTGGGACATTCTCATGTCACCCATATGGAGAATTGTTTTCATAGTGGTAGATCGGCATTATTATAACCCTTAGAATATAAGACATTTGGTAGACCAGGGGCTGTTACAACCAACCTTATGACACCTGACCTGATAACCGAACTTACTACCTATGGGCCTAGTATCACTATCTTGTTCATAGGTAGCAATGACTTAGATGTACCAGGAGATAACCCTAACCTGGTGAATAGTATTCACAAAAATATTCTAGGATTGGTAGAGAGTCTACCTATAATCAATAATTCAGAGGTTTTTGTTATGTTAATAGAAATACGTAAAACACCATCTAGAACCTCTGCTGAAAACTATCAAAAGAGAAAAAACTGTTTAAACAAGAAATTAAAGCGAGATACAAGAGTTAGGGTGATCCCTACTTTATTATCAGAAGGTGATTTAGCCAGAGATGGGATTCATTTCAATCATAAAAGTTACAAGGCGTTGGCTCAACGTATTTGCATTGAGTCAAACAAATATGTGAAAAGTAAAGGGTGGTAGAAGGTGAGTAGGATCGTGGTTACCCCGTCATTCCCCTTCAGATTTAGGGTTGGGTTAAGTATGGGACAGGGCCTGCACATTCCACTACGCACGTATAATAAAATTTCTCCTTTTCATTGTTTAATTTGGGTGAAAATTATTGGGTGATGAGTCACCTTTGTGAAAATTTGCTAATTTAAAACTATTGAACCCAGTTATTATAGTTGGATGCATATTTATTATTTATTGAAAATTTGAATATATTGTATTTGTATTGTCTGAGTTTGGTCTTGCTACAATGGAGTCGTTGAAGCGTAAACGTGGCGGTTATCACACGTTTTATTGGGAAGATGACCGAAGTGATCGATTCAACTGATATTGATGCTATAACTTCCCTTAGGGATTCTATTTTAGATAATTTGAACAAAGTTCTTGCTTTGGATGAACAAATTTTGGATTTAGTTAAAGAAGAAGAAATGTCTGATGAAATGATAAATCAAGCTGAATATGCAAGAGATGTCCGTACACATATCGGCAAACTCAATAGCTCTATTACTAACAATTTGAAGTTACTATATCCTCTAACGCAACCACCGCCACTACCTACAGCCAGTATTAGATTGCTCAAACTGGATCTTCCGCATTACTCTGGAGATATATTAGAATGGAATTCCTTCTGGGAACTATACGATGTGTCAGTACACCAGCAGAAAGACTTGGAACCAATTCAGAAGTTTTCATATTTACAAAGTTTGCTCACAGGAGAAGCTTCAAAATTAATCGCAGGATTTAAATTTGAGGCCGCCAATTATCCACAAGCTGTAGCTCTTCTCCTATCTACTTATGGAAAGTGATGAAATTAAGCATGTTCTGGTGAAAAGATTGCTAGAAATGGAGTCTCTTGTTGCCAATTCTGAATCACTACAAACTTTCAGAGCTAATTTTGAATGCTCAATAAGATCGCTTGAAAGTGAAAGGCTGGAATTAAATGAGCTTTATGTTATTTTGCTCTATACCAAATTGCCTCAAAGCGTGAGTGAGACTGTGAAGCGTAGGTGTGGAGACGATTGGTTGGTATTAGACACCTTTAAGAAATACCTAGAAGAGGAGATTCGCAATCTAAGAAATTTTGTTTCAACTGATGTGAATGAAACTGAAACTCTGTAGTCAATATCTACATTCATGGTAAATCAATCCCAAGCTGTTAGACAGAAAACCAAGGGAAATGTGAATAAGTCCAGTTATCAGCAATCCACAAGATGTGCTCTTTGTGATAAAGAACATTGGTGGACACAGTGCAAAACTTACGCAACCAGAGATGAAAAGTTGAATCGCATCAGAGCTTTGCATTTATGTTTTGTGTGCGCTTCTAAGAAGCATTTTAGTGTGGACTGTGACAAAACAAGTTGCAATAATGGTTGTAAGATGAGACATCATCGCATCTTGTGTGATAGAGACCAAACAACAAAGCAAAGCAAGAATAAACAAAGTGGTGTACAAGTGGGAACGCTATCAGTAAATGAGCAGGACAAACCAAATAAGTCAGGTAAGCAATCCATATTACCAACAGCAACAATTCCCCTGAAAGGGAAGATATGTCGAATGGTACGACTTAGAGGGCTGTTGGATACTTGTGCTGAGAGGACATTTATTAAGAGATCGGCTCTAGAGAGACTGCAATATAGGTCCAAAGGAGTTGAAAAGATTGCCTTGAGAGGTTATCTAGCTAGTAAACCTGTTCATGAATACGAGTTGATAAGCGTCGCTATACCGCATAAAGGTAAGTTGATAATAATAGACTGCATAGTGGTGGATGAGCTGCCAGAATATGAGAAGAAATTCGACGTTAAGAGAAGTTTAAAGTCGTTATGTAAAACTAAGATCAGCTTAGCTGATAAAGATTTTGATTTGCCTGTTGAGAATCAATCAACTATTGAATTGTTGATAGGGGTTGATAATGTTTATAATATTTTGCATCCAGGGTTCAAATGGGTTAGAAACTTAATATTGTTGCCGACCATACTCGGTTATGTGGTGACAGGCACATGTAGTGCTCCCCCCACCAGGGAGACTCAAGGGACAATTTTGAAACTAGCTGTACAAACTGAAGGAATTGAAGCTACTGGTCTGGGCACATTGTGGAGTTTGGACAGACTGGGAATAGATTGCAGTGAGTTGCGAGAACAAGACCAGAGGGTCTTAAAGGACTTTGAGAGCACTATAACCTATTCTGAAATTGATAAACAGTATGTTGTGGCGTTGCCGTGGAGAACCAATAGATTCAGATTGAAGACAAATATTGGTTTAGCCATGAGTAGACTTCGACAGCAGAGCATCAAGTTTCAGAAGGATGTGGATTACTTGGATCATTATCAGAAAATCTTGCAAGAGCAAGAAGATAGAGGATTCATTGAAAAGGTGATCTATAATAAATCTGATGTGGATTGTCATTACTTGGCACATCATGGAGTGCTTAAAGACAGTGCCACTACCCCAATAAGAATAGTGTTTGATTGCTCATCAAAACAAGGTAAAAATGGATTAATCCTGAACGATTGTCTATGGACTGGACCACACGTAACGGCTGATCTACTCAGAGTCCTGCTGCAATTTAGAACTAACACTTTTGCTTGCATTAGTGATATTGAGAAGGCATTTTTAATGGTACAGTTATGTGAAGAAGATCGCAATTATACGCATTCTTTTATGGTTGGAAAATCCAACAGATCCTAATAGTAAATTAATAGTATACAGATTTAAAGTAGTATTATTTTGAGCTACATGCTCACCATTTCTTCTAAATGCAACCATCAAGCATCACTTTTCCACTGTGGTCTCGTGGTTACCCCGGTCCAATACAGTGGATGTAGTGGAGAGACTGAAGAAAGGTTTGTACGTAGATAATTTGCAATTTACGGCTAATGGTGAATCTGAGTTGATGGATTTATACTTTAATGCCAACAAAATATTTGCTCAGGCTCACTTATATTTGAAGGAGTGGGTTAGCAATAGCGAGTCTATACAAACTACTGAGCTGCTTATCAAATTGAAGCCAAACAAAAACAAATTCATAAAGTATTGGGATTGAATTGGGATATAATTAAAGATCTTTTAACTACCAATCCAACTCATATTAATAGATCGAGTCAAACAGAAAGAGAGATTCTCAGTACCGTTGCCCAAATATACGATCCATTGGGATTGCTTCTCCCTGTTACTATGAAAGCAAGGATATTTTTGCAGAAATTGTGGATTGGGACGAACAACTCACCAACCCACTACAAGAGGAATGGAGTGACATACGCAAGGACTTGGAGAAGTGTTTTGAAATATCTTTTCCTAGGAGTACTAGCCTAGGAACTGGTGATACCTTACACATATTCTGCGATGCTAGCGAAACTTCATATGGTTGTGTGGCCTATAGAGCAAATGGTGAAAGCTCTAATACAATTTTAGCAAAGGGCAGAGTGGCGCCCATCAAGGAATTGACAATTCCGAAATTGGAACTAATGGCCTTGTTGCTAGGAGCAAGAATGACAAAATTTATTATTGATTCCTTTGATGAGAAGGAATTTAAACAATTATATGTCTGGTCAGACAGTAAAGTCGCGTTTAGCTGGATTGTGTCCACTAATGTTCTGCCTGTGTTTGTGAGAAACAGAGTAATTGAGATTAGCTCTTTGATTCTGGGTCAGTCCTGTCTTACGTACCGTCATCTGAAAATCCCAGTGATTGTTTGACACGGGGAAAGAGTGCTAAGGTGTTAGCAAAGAATTCCTTTTAGTGGGAGGGACCCCCTTGGTTAGAAAATCACACTCTGCCAATTGATAGGTCATGGGTTGGGTGTACACATATACAAGGTGAACAGGACATTGTGGTCAATGTTGTAAAGGACATAGATGCAACACGCCTGTTGGATTGGGAAAGATTCAACAGAGCTGACAAGGTCTTTAAGACCATAGCTTGGATAATGCGATTTGTAAAGAATTGCACACTATTAACCAATGACAGAAAAACTGGTAGTTTGACTCTGGAAGAGTTACAAGAAGGAAAGGTCAAAACAATTGTTTTCGTGCAGAACAATTGTTCTCGTGCAGAGAAAGTACTTTCTAGAAGAATATAAAGCCATGATAAGGGAGGAAACAAACCCAAAATTGACATTAATTCGCCATTTGAATTTGTTTTTGGATAATAATGTAATGAGATGTAGAGGCAGGTTGGAACATGCGACACTGCCTGAAGAAGTCAAATTTCCTACTTTACTGCCAAAGGGTTGTGTCCTGAGTAAGTTCTTAATAAGACTACATCATGTGAAGCAAGCACACATGGGGGTGAACGCTACAGGAGTTCTGGATTCCACAGCTGCGACAGCTAGTCAAGAGCGTGTTACATCATTGCGTGATCTGTAAGAAAGTTCAAGGAAAACCATATAGAACTGATATAATGCCCCCATTACCGGAATTTCGGGTACAACGGAAACAACCTTTTAGCGTTACGGGGGTGGATTACACCGGGGCGTTATGAATAAAGGAAGAGAAGCAAAATCCGGAGAAGGTGTATGTCATACTATTC
>NC_090750.1:56923993-56928993 GCF_036898095.1 Palaemon carinicauda | reverse complement strand
AAGTACAGCAGAAGAAAGGAAAGTAGGATGAAAAAAAATACTAATGAAAAAGTGTAAACACAACAAAGAAAAAACAAATAGACAACAAAGGTGAAAAAGACTCTAAAAGGAAAACTAGTAAAAAAAAAATGATTATAGGTGAAGAAAATACGGGAAAAGAAAAATTACATTATGAACAAGTTATTGACTTTGATGGTGAAAGTGATAGTGACAACCTGTGTGAGGTAGAAACAATGAATTATTATATACATGTTGAATACACAGCTGTCACAGTAAATAATGTAAACTGAGATCAATGTTCAGAACTAGATATATTGGAAAGGGATGAAGTAGAAGATAATGAAACAAATCCATCCCTTACTACGGAATTTCTTTGGGTTGAGGAAATCCCACAGTACCATGTTACATCGGCAATAAAGAAGTCAAGTATTAAAGGGTAACTGTAGATTAGCCTCCAGCTTCAATTACTCCTTCTATTCTAACTGGAATGAACATCTAAGATGTCAATGATGGGTAGACCGAAGATGCAATACCACCACCAGAATATCTTTTCACTGCCACCCTGGGAACAGAAGGGTCTATTTCCTCCACAAAGCTGGTTTGAGGCTTTTGGGAAGTACTTTTTACTGAAAAATAACACAGACAAGTCGATTGACTTTCAGCCCCTCATGAATCCCTTCCAGGAAAGATGCCAGAGTTTGTATATTTGTATAAAAAGAATGTGTTGCTTAATTAAAGAATGTTGAAGTGGGAAAGCTGTCTCTTAATCAACGCAGTGTCTTAGCTTTTGCACTATGGTCTTCCACTGTCTTGATCTAGAGTTCTGTTTATTGAAGGCTTACTCATTCACACACAATATTCTATGTGTTTTTTTCTCTCTCTCACTTGATTTTCTTAAACAATGTTGGGTAGGCTTACTTGAAGGTCAATGGATGCCTGGTGGTTTATTAAGAGGTTGGATTTTTCTCATCTATTTTTTCAATTTCCTATATGTATTTATTAACAAAAGTACAGTTACTGCCCATCCTTCAGTTGAAGTGGCTATCCTGGAGAGTACTAAGCCTTGCAGTGCGTGTCGGCTCCGCCATTATTGAACCCTAAGCCTTGCAGTGCATGTCGCCTCCGCCATGTTTGAACCATTTATCCGACATTTTGTCTCTAGTCTATGAGTTAGGACCCTTTTGCTGTTTTTAATTATAATTTTTCTTTATAGAAATATTGAATAAAATACAGGACTAATGCATCATTGACTTCACTAGTGTTGCCAAGTGTATTGCAATAATTTTGGACTTGATGGCAATACCAGTAACATTATAGCTACCCCCAGACAGTATACAATTTTATTAGGCTCAGAAACTTTAGTCTCACAAATGAAGTACTCATATGAGCTACTTATTCAAGGTTTTGCGAATTTTGAAAACAGTATGGCATCCCTAACCTGAGGGATATGATGGTGTATATTAGGACTGAGTATCATGGTTTTCATATTTCCTGCAATGAATGGTGATGTCATGAAATTTAGGTCATAACAATTTGTGACAGGGGTGATAACTTATTTGTGTTTGATCAATTGGAGTCCAGACTTGTATGATTCTATTTTCAATGTCTTGCAACTATGATGACTAATATATAAGAGGATGATAGAAAGGCATATTTTGTGCTATGGTGATATCAATGTTAACCGAAGGAAATTGTTAAATTCGGTTTCTCCAATTGATTGCCATAGCCTAAGAGCTTTGGACTGTCCCTCTGAATCAGGGAGCACGCAATTCATGAGAGGCCACTCACAAAACTGGTAATTGCTTAGATTTGGTTTACGTTAGTGTTATAGCAAACAAGGATGCCCCTTCAGTTCGAACGTGGAACAATGCCTTTATCTTGTTAATAATCATTAATGAAGAGCATGTCCCTGATGTGTCTTACTCTTTGAAGATATATGTAAAATCTCAAATAGAATGAAATGGCGTTTTAAGTAATTCTACAATTTGAATTAAGTCACAAATGTATAATTGAGCTTGGCCTGTTGTTCTTATGAATGAAAATCTGGTGAACGTAATTCATAGGCACATTCATACTTGTATGTTAAAATAGTGAATGGAAGACAAACCTTTGTTCAATGATGATTATTGATATGCAAATTTGAAGAAACCAGAATAAATACAGTTCATCCATAAAACAAACCCTTTCAGGTGTAACTCAGGAACATTAATGGTGGGGTACCCTCAAATTTGCATTCTTTGGAGCAGACTTAACATTTCCTTCTTTATCGTAACATTTGACTTTATTTTCCCATGTTTGTATATTTTTTAGGGAGATTCTTATTCAAGTAAGATTTTTCAGTAGGCGCTGAAGAGATGTACTCTATCATTTTGCAAGAGCGTAAAGTGCAATCATGACATTTTTTTATATAATAACACCAGACAAATATGGTACAATATCTGAGCTTGATAGAAATAGTGTAAACAGTAAAGTGAAGATCACATATCAATTGGCAGGTTTTTTTTTTTTTATTTTTTCTCGACGGACCTTAGATAAGTAATCTCGAAACAAATTTGAAAGCAATACAGATTTTTATATTCCCATTCCATGAAAAAGAGCATAGCATCATTAAAACATGTTTTCATTGTTTAGCGCAAATAAAGGAAGGAATCAAATATTTGAACCTTTACACATCAATGTTATAAGATGAGGTTCAAGAAACAACAAAATTTCTTGTTTTCGTTTACACCATAGAATCTTATATATATATATATATATATATATATGTATATATATATATATATGTATATATATATATATATATATATACTGTATATATATATATATATATATATATATATATTCGTTGCAGTTACTAATGTTGTTTACTGTTGTTACTTAAAATGAGTAATCACCAAGGTAAATATTTGTTAACACTGTTTACAATCCATGAATCTTTAACTTTCCGTTCAAACCTGTGCAACTTTTGAAATTTTTTTTGAAAATTTAGAAGTGATTGTTATGAATTAGAAAATATTTCTCTTCCTGGAAACAAGCTTGGATTTTCAATCCTCTTAACAATTTTATTTAAAATAAATATTTTTATTTTTTTTATTTTCAGGGTTTATAATTTTGACCTATTGGAATTTTGTTACAGTTTCAATGGAGTAACATGGATATGATGATCCCGATATAATGTTAATGAAAATATTACAATTTGGTCTAAATACATACATACATATACCAAAGGCACTTCCCCCAATTTTGGGGGGTAGCCGACATCAACAAGAACAAAACAAAAAGGGGACCTCTACTCTCTATGTTCCTCCAGCCTAACCAGGGACTCAGCCGAGTTTTTTTTTTTTTTTTTTTTTTTTTTTTTTTGGACATAGGAAAACAAAGAAACCATTCATAAAGTCGTTATTTTTTTGTTTAGAATAGGGAAATTTCGATTTTAGTGAGAATTAGAGCTCAAATTAGTTCATTCTTTTAACATTTATTTTAGAAAAACTTTACTGAACATCATAAACCATTTGTATGTTCATATTCTATGGTGGTTGGTTCATCAGTAAACTTTAATAAGGTTTCTTTTCTCTTTGTATGTTTTCTTTATCGTAAATATCTTTATCCTGTAATTTTTTTCTTTATGATTTATTTTTCGTAACCTTTTATAGAATCTTTGTATATTTCTTTAGCATTTCTTAAATTTATTTTATTGTTCATTTTCCTTATATCTTTGACCTATTTACCCTTCTTTTAACATTATATGTTGACATCCTTCTCTTTAGCATTGATTTTACAGACGATAAACGTTCTATTTTTCGTTCAATTATGCAGAATTCATGATTCACAATATCATTTGCACGTATCATGTACATTATAGTGGTGGCCCTTCTGTAAATATTTTGAGCCTTCTCCTCAGTAAAAGTCTTTCTTTTTTATAAACCTGATCATAATTTTTAACAATCATTTTATGGACATAGCATTCTTTGAAATACCTATAAAAAGGAAACTCACTAATTTGTTTTCATATATATTATATATATATATATATATATATGTATGTATATATATATATATATATATATATATATGTTCACCAATTTCCAATGTTTTAACATTTGCATCTACTGTATCGGTGAATGTAGCCATAGACTATAAGAGGATTTAGTTTCGGGATTATGCTCGAATCCGCATAATATTTACATTGCATCAAATACCGTTGCCATTGCTATGTAGGTCGCTCTCACATACTCTCGGCTGGGTCTATGAATATACATTTGCATAAAATACTCGTAATCTATTGGTATAAAGCCGTTTCGCCACAACAGGAGGTATCTCCTATAGAAGTTTTTTTTTTTTAACTAATGTCACTAACTACTCAGCCTGATGAATTTTATAGTAACTTCTTATATATATATATATATATATATATATACATATATATATATATATATATATAGATAGATAGATATATATATATATATATATATATATCACAGCGCTGGCAAGCGCGACCGGGGAACAAACAAAAATGCTGCCAGTGCTGTTATATACGATTAAGTAAACCAGAAATACCGGGTTTTCAGAAAAGTGCTTTCCGGACATAGTATAATCTTGAAACTCTAGGATTTAGTTCTATTCAATTTAACTAGACGATCCTAAAAGTTTCAAGTCCCTATCTTATAAGGTTCGTGAAATATGACGTCAGAAATATGCAAAAAAATAGCAAAAATGACGTCAATTTTCAGGTGTTCAATATATAGTCATGGATAGACGCTTTTTAGCAAAGTTTCAACTCTATAATCTTAGCTTCTGAATGAGCTAGATAGCTGTTCGACTTCAGGTTTTGTAGATTATGTTTTTAAACTGTGTATTAGGCTATGTGGGAATGTTTTGCGGTAATCACGAAGGCTGTAGTCACGTACTTAAGTTTCAAAAGGCATCAAACTGACATCTTTAAGCGAACTTTCAACGTTTATTTCTCAGCTTCTGAATAATAAGTTATAGACATGTTTGAC
>NC_090750.1:56893993-56908993 GCF_036898095.1 Palaemon carinicauda | reverse complement strand
ACCGCTTGATGGAATAATGTGTGTGCGAGGAATCATAACATTATTGCCCAAGGATTTTTTATTATGGACTAGCTGTAGTATTTTCAAGATGTTTAAAACAGCACATACAGGTAGTTTGGCAACTATAGCTCCTTTGTTTGCCTGCTTGCCTGCCTGCCTTGTGGGCAAAACGTTCTAACGTTCATAAACGTAATGAGCAGATAACAAGTTTGTCTGGTCGCATTGTGGGCGGGGCTTCTCAACATTTGTAAACGGAATGAAAAGCTAATATTTGTCTGGCCACCTTGTGGACGGAGCTTTCCATCGTTCATAAATGTAGGCAAAAAAATAAAATTCTTTTGTCTAAAGGCTTGAGATTATAACCTTGTAAGGGTAAATATCATAAGCTCTCCATTTCGTCGGGCAATAAAGCCCAAGAAAATAACCCATAGAATTAAATATCATGGAACTTTGTGTCTAACGACAACTCGTTGTGTCCAGGGACACACTGATGCCTGCGGCTGAATCGAGCCATTGGTAATAAAAGATTTTGTGGCAATAACCCTGAGGTTTTGTCTTGGTGAGAGCGCAGGCACCGTAAGATTCTGTTTCAGCCTATAATAGAATTTTACAGAACGCCTCTAGTTATGTGAAACTTCTCAGGGCTGAGAGATACCAATGCTAGGTCTTGCACGAAGGGTTTGTTTTCTCAGAACACTTTTGAAAAGATTGGAAAGTGCTCACGAAAGTTTACGAGGATTAGTTAACGTTATCTGATACTAACAAACGCTGGCAAGCGTCCACAAGGCACTGGCAATCGCCAATTAACGGCATAAGCTCTCCATTTCGACGGGCAACTAAGCGCGAGTAAATAACCCAAAAGGATTATACCTCATGAAACTTTGTGTCTAACGAGATCTCGTTGTGTCCAGGGACACACTGAAGCATGCGGCTGACTCAAGTCATCGGTAATAAACGTATTTGTGGCAATATCCCTGTGGTTTTGTCTTGGCAAGAGCACATGCACCATAGGAGTTTGCTTCAGCCTTTTATAGAACTTCTCAGGCCCGAGAGATACGAATATAAAAGCTAAGTCTTACATGAAATTTTTTTGGTCCCTGAATGCTTTCGTACAGGAATCACAGTTAATGTTGGCGAGCATTTGCAAACGTTGGAAAGCACTCACGAACGCTTGCGAGAAATAGTGAACATCAGTTGATACTAGCACATGCTAGTGAGCGTCCACAAAGCACTGGCAATCACCCTGAAATGCCAGAGGGAATCCTTAAATTAAAATATAGAAAGCATCATTAATCTCCTTTCCAGCTAGACCTAGTAGCGTAGGCTACTCTATCTATGGCAAGGAGGGTTCACACACTCGCTACCTGTACTGAGGAGAGGGTTTCGCAAAACATTGCTTCGGGCAAACCTGGTGAAACAAGGGTGTCGCACGAAGTGAGAGTCTCGCGCGAGAAAAGAGTTACCGCGCAAGGTGAGTGTCTTATGCGAGGCGAGAGTCTTACGCGAGGTGAAAGTTTCACTGGGACTCAAGAGTCTCACACGAGGCGAGGTTCTCGCATGAGCGTGGGTCTCGCATGAGGCAAGGGTGTCATGTGAAGCGACATTCTCGCCTCGTGTGAGGCGATAGTCTCACATAAGGCGAGAAATTCCTTGCCTCTCCTCTTAGTAATAAAACCTCCCCTCCAAAAATAAGGGGAGATTAGTAGTCTTATGTCATTCCCTCGAAGGGAAGCAAAATGCTGTGCTGAAATGAAGATCGGCTGTTTTTCCTTCGTTAAAGTTAGAAATTATGAAGCACTGGTCCAAAAGAGCTCGGCCTCACATGGATCTGAGTTTTGTTGTGCCCAAATGTACGCTGTGGCAAAAATCCTGAAGAGTTGCGGGCCCATGAGACTCGCCAGTGGGGGATTAGGTCACAATATCCCAGAGGGAAAATGCAACGAGACTCATTTCTTACCCTGAGGGTACCACTCAGGAGAAAATCTCTCTTCTCGCAATCTAGAGGGAGAGATCAATACCTCTTCCTCCTATTGCACATCGGCTCGTGTACGAGGGAACGGGCTGCTCAGAAGGGAGTGTTGGAGAAGATCTCTCCTCTTGCAAGAGAGGATTTATCAACTTGTCCTTCCTTTGGCGCATTGCCTCGCATACGAAGGAGCTGCCACTCAGAATGGAGTGTTGGGAGAAGATCTCTCCTCTCGCAAGAGAAGTTTGATCAACTCCTCCTTTCTATGGCGCATCATCTCGCGGACTAGTGAGTTGCCATTCCGAAGGGTGTTAGAGATGATCTCTCCTCTCACAAAAGAGAGGATCGATCAACTTCCTATGGTGTATCGCTTGACGGACAAAGGAGCTGCCGTTCGGAAGGGTGTTGCATCGCCCCCACTCGAATAGTCGGACCGCTCAACACTTGAAGGAAAACCTCTCGGTCGTACAGTTTTTCTCTAATCCCTTCTTGCGAACCAGGCTAAGAGAACAGCAACCTGTACAACCTCTGAGACGAAGCTCAAATTTGTTCGCCAGACCTGTGGTCTCTTGGCAAGTCACTCCGAGGAGTTCCTATCAGCCACTGTTTATGCCACCCACCAAAGCCAAGCGAATGCTGGGGTGAGCAGCAGAGATAGAGCCCATGGCCTCTTGCTACTTCCCTTTCCCGGGGAACCCATGGAAGGAAGGCAGCTCAATAGGAAATTTAAGAAACATTGGACCAGTAACTTTTAGCCATAACCAGTCAAAGGGGTGTTGAGCGGAGAGAAAGACTACATTTTTACTCTACCGAGCCAAAATAAAAAGTGGCGATTAGTGGCTAGTGCTGGTATGAGTGGGACGGCTAAAATAACCCGCTCATCCCTCCCTCACTCAGCTAACTAGCTGTGGGGTAGTTACACCCTAACAAAAGGTTTTTCGTCTGGTTTCACCGAAATAATAGTCTTCTCTATTTCCATACGTTTTAGTATCACAAGTCTGCCACGTACCAATTGTTTTTATACTAATTTTACATTATAGATAAACAATTTGGCCTAATATCTTATGATTGTGAGTAATGTTTGAAAAAGTAATAAAGAACGGAGGGACAATAATTGGTTTTTGAGTTTTTAATAGCAAACAGAATTAATCTTTCTAAAATATTGTATCTAAACCTGCCAGAAAGAAATGAGTGTTATTTATCTAATTAAAAATTCCATATACAGCTATGCAATTAGCATTTCCTTTGTTCTTCAGTAGTAATACCATAAAAAAAGAAAAATTGTTGTTCTATTGTATACATGCATGTTGGATGAATTATCATATATTGTAAATACCGAATCAACTTTGCGATATTCTGTTCAATGTTGAAGTTTGAGGAAAATATCAGTTCTTGTCCTTGAGGCCTCATGACACCAGACAGGCTCACCTCGGTGATGTCCAACAACCATTGTTGAAAAAGTGTCCAAAGTCAGAAGTCACCAAAATTATTAATAAAGTTGCACAAAAGATCCCAGCACCCCGAAGACCTTCCAAATTCTTTCAAATGCAGTTAGTCCGTTAAGTGAGTGTAGTCTACTGCATATGTTTCATACTGGCTCAGCATTGTAACGTTTTTTTTTTTCTTTTATATAAACCTTTCTTTCTCCCTCACTGTTAACAGAACCAGTTTAAGCCTGCCTTTACCCCAATAAGTATGTTTAAATGTTTGCCACATTCTTTTCATGAATGACTCTGAATAGGTTGAAATAAAATCACTTGTATTCAACTCTCCTCACAGTAGTTAATCTGTTGATTTTTGTGAGTGTTAAATCATAAACAAATGTTAACCAGTGAAACGTCCACGACTGAAACTTTGTAGTGTATTAAAAACAGAAGACATGTTAGTTTTCAGCAATGCTTTATTAAAAGTATAACAGCTATATTCCTTTCATTTTATATAAGAAAAATATACCTTTCAAAGCTTTATGCAGTAGGTCTCCTTTCCATAATTGAATCTACTACCAAAATATATAAAAATTTACATATATTATAGAATACGATGCTGGTCTATTTAGTGATTTTTTATATGAATTCAGTCTCATTTATCTCTGATTGATGGCATATTTCCTACTTTAATTCTTATTTCATATAAACACAGGACTATTAAAGGGAATTTTTTGTTTTGTTAATCAATAAAAAAAAAAAAAGTTAAAGAAGGCAGATTTTGGAGCTGTATGCTAGCCATACAGTAAACAAGTGTTTTAAGTGCCGTAATAAATATCACTATTACTATAAGTATTAGTTTAACATTTTAATATTTCTTATATTTACTTATTTAAGCTATGGTAATGCAAATCTATTAAATATTCTGCATGAAACGGGCCTCAGATTTCATGAATTTATCACCTTTGGAAGCTTTTTAAATTTCTGTATCAGCTAGAATAATTTATTCCATGACATATTCTATCTTATTTCTCTTCCTATTGGTATTTTGAAGTTTTTATCCTTCTACTATTTGGAAGATTTTATGCTCTGGTTATTTTAAAGTTTCTATAGTTTATACGTGATTTTTTTTATGTTATCTTAGTTCTCAAACTTCTTGTAGTTTTTCCTTACTTCCTTTCCTCACTGGAGTATTTCCCCTGTTGGAGCCCTTGGGAATATAGCATACTGCTTTTCTAATTAGTGTTGTAGCTTAACTATTAATAATGATAATGATAATGATTATAATATTAAGACTAGTATGAATAATAATAATAATAATAATAATAATAATAATAATAATAATAATAATAATAATAATAATAATAATAATAATAACAACAACAACAACAACAATAATAATAATAATAATAATAATAATAATAATAATAATAATAATAATAATAATAATAATAATAATAATCTTATCAAAAGTTTTGCTCATAATATATGGCCACTCTGATATTTGAGGCATAGAATAATCGATGCACAATTTCCCTTAGACATCATATCCAGATTTTTTTTTTTAAATAATTGGAACAATGTGAAAGTGACTAGGCATTTTTAAATAAGTTTATGGATTTACTGTGCATCGTGAGAGAGAGAGAGAGAGAGAGAGAGAGAGAGAGAGAGAGAGAGAGAGAAAGTTTGCCATTTTATAGTCCATTCTATACAAAAAGTCAGGTTAAATGCAAAAGCTCGCAAGGCACAAATATGGCTTCAACTCCAAACAAATTTGTAACAAGCTGAAATTTTCAGAAGTTTTCCGGAGACCTTGCTACATGACATACTAAAAGTCCCCAAAAATCCTCTGTGATGATTTTTAGAAGTTCAAGATTGCTTTCAAAATGGCCAAGTATAAAATATTTTTTTTTCCAGATTTCAGGCTGTTGTCAAGATACAAACGTAATAAAATGTCAAAATATATGTGTCCAGACACAAAAAAGATAATTGTAGAACTTTCTTTTCACGATAGAATAAGTTTAAATGGCTTAATTTAAAATGAGCCACATCTATCAAAAAAAAAAATGTTAGGGAGAGTATTTGGTGGGGAGGATCAAGTATTTGAAACCAATAATGATGTTCTTTATTTCAGCGATGTTTAGCCAGATTCTCCTTAATTTCTAATAATTTTAGATTGCCATCGGTTAATCATTAGAAACTTACAAAATCAATGGAAATGAGATGGCTATATCTATGAGAGTAATTGTCGGTTCTCTACAATTGAAAAAAATAACATGATATAGACATACCTTTCTGACAAATATTTACACGAGTTTAAAAAGTATTATTCCTTTTATCCTCGGTAATCTCTCTTTAATTCACCGCATTAAGTTGAGATGATCAGAGTTGATAATTATCAATGTAATAAGGCATACTAAACTGGTACAGAAGGTAGTAACATATATCATCTAGGTAATGATAGTCTCTAACTGTGATTCCAAAGTATTTCATTAACCTTCCTCGAAGTGAACTCTTAAAATAGATTTTTATTTTAAAGTAATTAAGGTGTGCAGGATTGTTTGTCAGAAGTCATATTAGCTAGAAATTACATGTCACAAGACACATATGCAACCATATGGTATGTCATAAGGCATAAACATAAATGACTCACATCAAAGATCGTTCATGCAGTGAACCATCTTCTGGCAAGACTTTTTCAAGGAAAGGGAAAAAGAATTAGACGACGATAAGTCATAAATTCTAAACTCTATGAAGAGTTGATACACCAGATTTAACAGGTAATGTCTTCCATTAAAGAGCATTCTGGAGAGATAATGAAGATGAGTTAAACAGCCTTCCTCTGAAAACTCTTTGGTAGTATTTTATCTGACTTAGCTTATATGACCTATCATTCAATATTCCAGTTGACATGCCGATGACGATGAACATGAATAAGATTTTTCTTTACTTTGATATCATTTTGAAGTTTTCCAGGTCACTCCCAGTGGTGCTTAGGTAGGTTCAGCACAAGAAACCTAGACAAATCATCATAAAAACCATCTATTTCACCCGAGATGTGATCTTGTTAAGTCTTTAAAACCTGTGATTTTTTCATAGGTGGTTTGGTTAGGAAGGCAAGTGGAATAGGCGTTCCTCGTGACTTAAGTACACTGAATTATGTAGGTCATGGTGATTTTTAGCTATTCTGGATTCTTAAAAATGCTGCTACAGATCTGGAATGCCCATGGCTCTTCCTTGGACTCAACCTTGCAGTATTGTTAGGAGTTTGGTTATGATTATTCTGTTCTTCAAACTTTTGTAGTAAGCCTATATGATTAAGAGGATTAGATTCAAATTAAGTTTAAAACATGAAACAAAAGGGCTCTCTCCCCAAGACTCCCAATTATCCCTGAGACATGTTTCAGGGATAATTCTACAATAATATTTATGCTGTTAAAAATTTGAAGCAAAATTTGAAGCAACTCATCTTCATTATCTCTCCAGAATGCTCTTTAATGGAAGACATTACCTGTTAAATCTGGTGTATCAACTCTTCATAGAGTTTAGAATTTATGACTTATCGTCGTCTAATTCTTTTTCCCTTTCCTTGAAAAAGTCTTGCCAGAAGATGGTTCACTGCATGAACGATCTTTGATGTGAGTCATTTATGTTTATGCCTTATGACATACCATATGGTTGCATATATGTCTTGTGACATGTAATTTCTAGCTAATATGACTTCTGACAAACAATCCTGCACACCTTAATTACTTTAAAATAAAAATCTATTTTAAGAGTTCACTTCGAGGAAGGTTAATGAAATACTTTGGAATCACAGTTAGAGACTATCATTACCTAGATGATATATGTTACTACCTTCTGTACCAGTTTAGTATGCCTTATTACATTGATAATTATCAACTCTGATCATCTCAACTTAATGCGGTGAATTAAAGAGAGATTACCGAGGATAAAAGGAATAATACTTTTTAAACTCGTGTAAATATTTGTCAGAAAGGTATGTCTATATCATGTTATTTTTTCCAATTGTAGAGAACCGACAATTACTCTCATAGATATAGCCATCTCATTTCCATTGACTTTGTAAGTTTCTAATGATTAACCGATGGCAATCTAAAATTATTAGAAATTAAGGAGAATCTGGCTAAACATCGCTGAAATAAAGAACATCATTATTGGTTTCAAATACTTGATCCTCCCCACCAAATACTCTCCCTAACATTTTTTTTTTGATAGATGTGGCTCATTTTAAATTAAGCCATTTAAACTTATTCTATCGTGAAAAGAAAGTTCTACAATTATCTTTTTTGTGTCTGGACACATATATTTTGACATTTTATTACGTTTGTATCTTGACAACAGCCTGAAATCTGGAAAAAAAAATATTTTATACTTGGCCATTTTGAAAGCAATCTTGAACTTCTAAAAATCATCACAGAGGATTTTTGGGGACTTTTAGTATGTCATGTAGCAAGGTCTCCGGAAAACTTCTGAAAATTTCAGCTTGTTACAAATTTGTTTGGAGTTGAAGCCATATTTGTGCCTTGCGAGCTTTTGCATTTAACCTGACTTTTTGTATAGAATGGACTATAAAATGGCAAACTTTCTCTCTCTCTCTCTCTCTCTCTCTCTCTCTCTCTCTCTCTCTCTCTCTCTCTCTCTCTCTCTCCACGATGCACAGTAAATCCATAAACTTATTTAAAAATGCCTAGTCACTTTCACATTGTTCCAATTATTTAAAAAAAAAAATCTGGATATGATGTCTAAGGGAAATTGTGCATCGATTATTCTATGCCTCAAATATCAGAGTGGCCATATATTATGAGCAAAACTTTTGATAAGATTATTATTATTATTATTATTATTATTATTATTATTATTGTTGTTGTTGTTGTTGTTATTATTATTATTATTATTATTATTATTATTATTATTATTATTATTATTATTATTATTATTATTATTATTATTATTATTATTATTATTATTATTAATAGTTAAGCTACAACACTAATTAGAAAAGCAGTATGCTATATTCCCAAGGGCTCCAACAGGGGAAATACTCCAGTGAGGAAAGGAAGTAAGGAAAAACTACAAGAAGTTTGAGAACTAAGATAACAAAAAAAATCACGTATAAACTATAGAAACTTTAAAATAACCAGAGCATAAAATCTTCCAAATAGTAGAAGGATAAAAACTTCAAAATACCAATAGGAAGAGAAATAAGATAGAATATGTCATGGAATAAATTATTCTAGCTGATACAGAAATTTAAAAAGCTTCCAAAGGTGATAAATTCATGAAATCTGAGGCCCGTTTCATGCAGAATATTTAATAGATTTGCATTACCATAGCATAAATAAGTAAATATAAGAAATATTAAAATGTTAAACTAATATTTATAGTAATAGTGATATTTATTACGGCACTTAAAACACTTGTTTACTGTATGGCTAGCATACAGCTCCAGAATCTGCCTTCTTTAACTATTTTTTTTTTTTATTGATTAACAAAACAAAAAATTCCCTTTAATAGTCCTGTGTTTATATGAAATAAGAATTAAAGTAGGAAATATGCCATCAATCAGAGATAAATGAGACTGAATTCATATAAAAAATCACTAAATAGACCAGCATCGTATTCTATAATATATGTAAATTTTTATATATTTTGGTAGTAGATTCAATTATGGAAAGGAGACCTACTGCATAAAGCTTTGAAAGGTATATTTTTCTTATATAAAATGAAAGGAATATAGCTGTTATACTTTTAATAAAAGCATTGCTGAAACTAACATGTCTTCTGTTTTTAATACACTACAAAGTTTCAGTCGTGGACGTTTCACTGGTTAACATTTGTTTATGATTTAACACTCACAAAAATCAACAGATTAACTACTGTGAGGAGAGTTGAATACAAGTGATTTTATTTCAACCTATTCAGAGTCATTCATGAAAAGAATGTGGCAAACATTTAAACATACTTATTGGGGTAAAGGCAGGCTTAAACTGGTTCTGTTAACAGTGAGGGAGAAAGAAAGGTTTATATAAAAGAAAAAAAAAACGTTACAATGCTTGAGCCAGTATGAAACATATGCAGTAGACTACACTCACTTAACGGACTAACTGCATTTGAAAGAATTTGGGAAGGTCTTCGGGTGCTGGGATCTTTTGTGCAACTTTACTAATAATTTTGGTGACTTCTGACTTTGGACACTTTTTCAACAATGGTTGTTGGACATCACCGAGGTGAGCCTGTCTGGTGTCATGGGGCCTCAAGGACAAGAACTGATATTTTCCTCAAACTTCAACATTGAACAGAATATCGCAAAGTTGATTCGGTATTTACTGTATATGATAATTCATCCAACATGCATGTATACAATAGAACAACAATTTTTCTTTTTTTATGGTATTACTACTGAAGAACAAAGGAAATGCTAATTGCATAGCTGTATATGGAATTTTTAATTGGATAAATAACACTCATTTCTTTCTGGCAGGTTTAGATACAATATTTTAGAAAGATTAATTCTGTTTGCTATTAAAAACTCAAAAACCAATTATTGTCCCTCCGTTCTTTATTACTTTTTCAAACATATTCCTCACAATCAATAAGATATTAGGCAAATTGTTTATCTATAATGTAGAAATTAGTATAAAAACAATTGGTACGTGGCAGACTTGTGATACTAAAACGTATGGAAATAGAGAAGACTATTATTTCGGTGAAACCAGACGAAAAACCTTTTGTTAGGGTGTAACTACCCACAGCTAGTTAGCTGAGTGAGGGAGGGATGAGCGGGTTATTTTAGCCGTCCCACTCATACCAGCACTAGCCACTAATCGCCACTTTTTATTTTGGCTCGGTAGAGTAAAAATGTAGTCTTTCTCTCCCGTCAACACCCTTTTGACCGGTTATGGCTAAAAGTTACTGGTCCAATGTTTCTTAAATTTCCTATTGAGCTGCCTTCCTTCCATGGGTTCCCCGGGAAAGGGAAGTAGCAAGAGGCCATGGGCTCTACCTCTGCTGCTCACCCAGCATTCGCTTGGCTTTGGTGGGTGAGCATGAACAGTGGCTGATAGGAACTCCTCGGAGTGACTTGCCAAGAGACCACAGGTCTGGCGAACCAATTTGAGCTTCGTCTCAGAGGTTGTACAGGTTGCTGTTCTCTTAGCCTGGTTCGCAAGAAGGGATTAGAGAAAAACTGTACGACCGAGAGGTTTTCCTTCAAGTGTTGAGCGGTCCGACTATTCGAGTGGGGGCGATGCAACACCCTTCCGAACGGCAGCTCCTTTGTCCGTCAAGCGATACACCATAGGAAGTTGATCGATCCTCTCTTTTGTGAGAGGAGAGATCATCTCTAACACCCTTCGGAATGGCAACTCACTAGTCCGCGAGATGATGCGCCATAGAAAGGAGGAGTTGATCAAACTTCTCTTGCGAGAGGAGAGATCTTCTCCAACACTCCATTCTGAGTGGCAGCTCCTTCGTATGCGAGGCAATGCGCCAAAGGAAGGACAAGTTGATAAATCCTCTCTTGCAAGAGGAGAGATCTTCTCCAACACTCCCTTCTGAGCAGCCGTTCCCTCGTACACAAGCCGATGTGCAATAGGGAGGAAGAGGTATTGATCTCTCTTCTAGATTGCGAGAAGAGAGATTTTCTCCTGAGTTGTACCCTCAGGGTAAGAAATGAGTCTCGTTGCATTTTCCCTCTGGGATATTTGTGACCTAATCCCCCACCGGCGAGTCTCATGGGCCGCAACTCTTCAGGATTTTTGCCACAGCGTACATTTGGGCACAACAAAACTCAGATCCATGTGAGGCCGAGCTCTTTTGGACCAGTGCTTCATAATTTCTAACTTTAACGAAGGAAAAACAGCCGATCTTCATTTCAGCACAGCATTTTGCTTCCCTTCGAGGGAATGACATAAGACTACTAATCTCCCCTTATTTTTGGAGGGGAGGTTTTATTACTAAGAGGAGAGGCAAGGAATTTCTCGCCTTATGTGAGACTATCGCCTCACACGAGGCGAGAATGTCGCTTCACATGACACCCTTGCCTCATGCGAGACCCTCGCCTCGTGTGAGACTCTTGAGTCCAGTGAAACTTTCACCTCGCGTAAGACTCCCGCCTCGCATAAGACACTCACCTTGCGCGGTACTCTTTTCTCGCGCGAGACTCTCACTTAGTGCGACACCCTTGTTTCACCAGGTTTGCCCGAAGCAATGTTTTGCGAAACCCTCTCCTCAGTACAGGTAGCGAGTGTGTGAACCCTCCTTGCCATAGATAGAGTAGCCTACGCTACTAGGTCTAGCTGGAAAGGAGATTAATGATGCTTTCTATATTTTTATTTAAGGATTCCCTCTGGCATTTCAGGGTGATTGCCAGTGCTTTGTGGACGCTCACTAGCATGTGCTAGTATCAACTGATGTTCACTATTTCTCGCAAGCGTTCGTGAGTGCTTTCCAACGTTTGCAAATGCTCGCCAACATTAACTGTGATTCCTGTACGAAAGCATTCAGGGACCAAAAAAATTTCATGTAAGACTTAGCTTTTATATTCGTATCTCTCGGGCCTGAGAAGTTCTATAAAAGGCTGAAGCAAACTCCTATGGTGCATGTGCTCTTGCCGAGACAAAACCACAGGGATATTGCCACAAATACGTTTATTACCGATGACTTGAGTCAGCCGCATGCTTCAGTGTGTCCCTGGACACAACGAGATCTCGTTAGACACAAAGTTTCATGAGGTATAATCCTTTTGGGTTATTTACTCGCGCTTAGTTGCCCGTCGAAATGGAGAGCTTATGCCGTTAATTGGCGATTGCCAGTGCCTTGTGGACGCTTGCCAGCGTTTGTTAGTATCAGATAACGTTAACTAATCCTCGTAAACTTTCGTGAGCACTTTCCAATATTTTCAAAAGTGTTCTGAGAAAACAAACCCTTCGTGCAAGACCTAGCATTGGTATCTCTCAGCCCTGAGAAGTTTCACATAACTAGAGGCGTTCTGTAAAATTCTATTATAGGCTGAAACAGAATCTTACGGTGCCTGCGCTCTCGCCAAGACAAAACCTCAGGGTTATTGCCACAAATTTTTTATTACCAATGGCTCGATTCAGCCGCAGGCATCAGTGTGTCCCTGGACACAACGAGTTGTCGTTAGACACAAAGTTCCATGATATTTAATTCTATGGGTTATTTTCTTGGGCTTTATTGCCCGACGAAATGGAGAGCTTATGATATTTACCCTTACAAGGTTATAATCTCAAGCCTTTAGACAAAAGAATTTTATTTTTTTGCCTACATTTATGAACGATGGAAAGCTCCGTCCACAAGGTGGCCAGACAAATATTAGCTTTTCATTCCGTTTACAAATGTTGAGAAGCCCCGCCCACAATGCGACCAGACAAACTTGTTATCTGCTCATTACGTTTATGAACGTTAGAATGTTTTGCCCACAAGGCAGGCAGGCAGGCAGGCAAACAACGGAGCTATAGTTGCCAAACTACCTGTATGTGCTGTTTTAAACATCTTGAAAATACTACAGCTAGTCCATAATAAAAAATCCTTGGGCAATAATGTTATGATTCCTCGCACACACATTATTCCATCAAACGGTCTAAAACTTCTTGTTAAACATTTAACCAGAGGAAAAGAGGTTACGCATGCGCGGCCGCAGACAGACATGCGCATATGCTGCCGACGAGGAATATAGACCATTTTACAGTTAAATCTTAATTCTAATAAATCATTGGGGTTGTTGGCTATATTCCTCACTGGAATATAGTCTTACAGGGAACCAGGTTATGCATTTCACTTTTTCCTTCCCGTAACCAGGCATACTGGATATCCGGTCTCTCTTCAACCCAGGCAATTCTTTCCTAACTTCTGATTATAGGTCTTAGTTTAAAAATGATAATACTGAGACCAGAAACTTCACATAAGAGAATCGGTTTCCTGAAATGGAAAATTTTAAACTTATCCCGAATTTGCTGATCGGAGACGAAGAAATAAAACATCTTGATTGTTCATAGAAAGGAGGAGGTCTCAGTTACGAATATTTTCTCCAACCCAGTTCAAGACAGAGCTAATAATTCAGGCTATGCCCATATGTTCATCCGCCTCCCTAGTCTGTTTTACACGTTTGTAGATGGACTTATGCATACATTACCTGCCTAGAAATAGATTGGAGAAACATCTGAATCTCACCTTTCGGAAGTTTTTGGGTGCGATCGGTCGTTACCCACCAGTCTCTGGGCCTAGATTAGTTGTAATAACATCTTCCTCTAAGGAGTAAATGCTACACTGGTTCACTGATTTTAACGTACTTACTTGGCCAACTCCCATTGCGTTAGTGGCAGTTGAAGTTACTCCTCCCCATTCATAGCATGTGTGTGCAAACTGTTGCACTTTTTGACATCAACTTGAGATGTTACTTGCTATGCAATCTCTAGACTCCTCGTGGGGACCCAAGGAGTATTGACTCTGCGGTGGATCCTGCAAGCTTTAGGTGGGGAGCAATAGGGACAATCCCGAGGTATTGTTGACATCCTTTTGGGTAAAGGTTGATCAGATAGTCCAGAACCCATCCCATTTTTTAATGACGGGGAGGAATTTTTCCTCACATTTGCTGGTACAACTTGTCTCCCAGAGTGTTAATAGCCAGTTTTGAACTAATGCCTCCTCCTAGAGGAGCGCATAACACAACTCACCAGGCTGCAGTGGGAGACAGTTTATAGGAAAATAACTTGGTCCATCTTACTCGTGTGTTAACACACTATTTCGTAAGGAAATCTTGCATAGTGTTACGCACACATTCACCATGTAAAGGTGTGCAGACAAGCTCGTCAGCCTAACTAAGAGAGACACTTCACTTCAGCTACACGGAATGATCTCTTGCGAGAGTCTTTAAACCAAGAAACGCAAACACAAGAAGCGTGGTCTAGTATAAAGTCAAGCCCTATGTCAAGGTAACTGGGCAAGGGGAGAAAGGCACACACGGGTAGATCTATTGTCTTTGAGACCTAGGAAAAGTGCAGAAACCAGTGCGCAATACCAGTTCTCATCTTGCGGTTTGGCCAACTGGAAGGAGCAGGCTCTACCAGTTTTGCCTCACAATTACGGACTCACCTCTCGTAAGTGCACACAGATAGCAATCACATTTAAGAGCTAAAAGGCTCTTTTTTCCAAGCTCTCCCCATGCTTGCATACTATCCAAGCAGAACGAACTAGAAGAGGTACTCAAGCCAGCGCACCTTACTAGCCCTCTCCTAGCCAACGCTCATTCTTGCGAAGAGGGATGACATTTAGGCTCCCCTTCACAGACTGACCATACTCAGACTGTTCCACCTTTGGTCAAGACCAAATGCGGGGAACCATTTTTCGGATGAAGGCCATCTTGCAATTCCTCAACGCTCCTTAAGGTCGCATAGAATTTTATTAGTTAGTTTATCTTCCAAGTAATTTATTAGTAATCTAAAGGTGTGACATGTTTATAAAAAATTAAAGCATTACAATTTCAAATATTTGAGTTGATTACTTTTTATACAAGTAATCAGTAAATGAATTACAGTATATTGAAAACTAAATTTTAAAATATTTCAT
>NC_090750.1:56876493-56888993 GCF_036898095.1 Palaemon carinicauda | reverse complement strand
TATATATATATATATATATATATATATATATATATATATATATATATATATATATATGTATATATAAATTTCTACCTCATACTTGGGATCGAACGCTAGCCCCTTCTAATGAAAGGCCAGGTCGAAACCAACTATGCCACGAGAGGCCATTAAAAGATATCGGAACCTGACGCTACCCAGCTGTCCGGGGATATACCAGGCGAGACATCAGTCTCTTACCAGCGAGTTTTACCCAATATCCTGGCCCACCACCTGACACAATTGGTAATAATTCATTCAAATTACCCCTAATGAGTCAATATGGATAAATATCAACACAACATCGTGTTCAAATAGAAATAAATTTCTACGTCATACTTGGGATCGAACGCTAGCCCTTTCTAATGAAAGACCAGGTCGAAACCAACCATGCCACGAGAGGCCATTAAAAGATATCGGAACCTGACGCTACCCAGCTGTCCGAGGATTTTCTCATTATGTATTGTGAGAAGTTGGCATTTTTATTTTAGAATTTAATTTTTTTAAATGAAATTCTGTTCCTGTAAGTGACTTCAAATTTCCAAATGGTCTTTATTAACAGAAACACTAGTTATATTGTCCATTTTAAAAAACAAATAACTATCAACTTTTTCCAGGGCATGGGTCATATTATTGTGCCGATTAAGTGGTGGTGTATATGTTTCCATTTATTATTTCCTCGTGAACAGCAATATTCCTACATGTTTACTCAAGAAACAAAGTGATATATATATGTACTTTCCGATTATATAATGTAATATAAGTTTACTTATTGGTATATTTGATTAGATTTGTTTGAAGACACAAACAAAACTAACTAATGCCACACTTTATATTATATGTCCTAACTGTTGGGATTAGTGTAAAACTAAAGTTATTGTCAATACTGACTTTATTAGGTAGAAAATATCACAAAAACAAAAACAAATGGCCATTGGCTGACCTCATGCCAGCCAAATAAAAAACAAGGAAGTCTAAAACGTCATAAAAGTATTGATGACACAAGGGTAAAAACGTATTGGAATCTATGGAAGAGGATTCAATCATTTATACCGCAAAACAGTAAGCATATATAATAAAAAATAAAACTCTATTATATTAAAAAATTAAATGATAATAATGAGTCAATATATGACATATCCTTTACCCTTAGATTAAGATATCCTCTTTAATTAAAGCTTCAGTCCATCAGGTGGTTTACCCACTCTACCCGATCTACATACTGGTATTGGTTCATGCAATGAGACATTACTAGGAATTGACTTGTCTGCAATAGCAGACTCCACAGAAATTTCACAGTAATTAAATGGTTACTATTTTCACTGCTTAAACCAGTATAAGAAATTCTAAGAGTTGGAGTAGGAGAAAACTGGTTCAGAGAATTAACTATATGCTGGATTACGAGTAGGAACAATACAGTCATCAGAATTAGGAGTGAATATAGGCATCAATTGATCAGCATGGCGTTTTCATACCATGTTACCAAAACTCTTCAACTGCATTTTATAAGTTTCTAACACTAAGCACTTCAATAATTTTAACTGTCAGCCATGGGTTCCCAGCACCCAAATATTTTAGAAATACTGCATCATCAACAACATATCGAGACTTTTCAAATTTGCAATAATTTTTCAACTCTTTCTCTTTCTTATTTTGGGGCTTAATCCTCTCAGTTAAACCATGAATATTGCGATTGAACATCATATCAGATGAGGATTTCCCAGTGGACATTGTACAAACATCTACACAAATATGTTGTGATACTCCTCTCTGTGAATTTAACAAGACCCTCTTTAAGTCATAACTGCTCTCTCTCTGGATTGTACAGAGCAGGCGTAGCATGCTTAATGTCATTCTTCCGCAGGAAAGTCTCCATCTCATCAGAAAAAAAAAAAAAAAAAAATATTTAGCATTATCAAAAAACAAAAAAGGCCACTGAGAAATCCAGAATTGCAGAAAATAGGTCTCAATTTCTCACTAGTTATATTTGATTTAGTTACATGAATACCCAAAAAAATATCAATAATTATAAAAAAACAGTTTCCATTTATAAGACCATCATAGTCTATATGTACTCTATCCCATGGTTTACCAGTCTCTGGACACGACAATACAGAGGATTCAAGCGTTTGATTGTTTTGAAAACATACATTATATGATTTTGTTATTCCACTAATGTCTTGGTCTATTGTTGGCTACCATACTCAATTGCATGCTTCAGCTTTCATTGTAATAATACCGTTATGAACAACATGTAATTGATCCAACACTAAATTTCGCATATCATATGGAATAATCTCACGGTTTCTATACAAAAATACGTCATCATAACTGTTAAATTGTCTTTCACTTTAAAAAAATAAATGCATTAATGTTCATTAATCCAGCCATATTTCACAAAACTGATTACTTTCTTATACACAGGAACACACTTAGACAAAGATTTAATTGATTAGAAAGATAAATCTTTATCATCCAAAGCTTGAACCATATGTACTTATTCTATGAGGTAGTTAAATACAAATCCGAATCAAAAAGGGGTAGACGACTAAAAGCATCTACGACAACATTGTCCTTGCCAGCTCTAAAACATATATTGTAATCAACTTGAGAAAGTAGGAAGGCCCCATGTTGTACCATATCATTATCATTCATAGATACCAACTTGGTTCTGCCAAATAAACCAAGTAAAGGTTTTGGTCAGTTCTGATTACTAATTTGCGACCCAATTAAAAACATTTAAACTTGGAAACAGCATAAACCAAAGCTAGAGCTTTCTTGTCCAATTGTGAGTATTTTAACTCGGCAGGTGACAACTTCTTACTTGCATAATAGACTTTTATTTTTTAAACCAATTAATTTTTGCAATAGAACACATCCCACACCCATTGGAGACGCATCTATTTCTACTACAACTGGGCTATCCCTGTTAAAAGTAGCAAGAAAATTAGATCAGGATAACTCGGCTTTGACCGTACTGAATTCATCTGCCTCACTATCAGACAATTTAGATTTTGCATTCTTCTTCAAAAGATCATATACAGGAGAAAGTACACTTGAAAAATTAGGAAGAAATCTTGAAAAATAAGTAACCATTCCCAATATGGGTTTCACTTCAGAAACCGACTTTGGAGAAGGGGCTTCCAGAATTGCAGCTATTTTCATTGATGATGGCACAATTGCATCTCCAGAATTGACATACCCTAAGTATTCTAAATTACTGGTATCAAAAACCGATTCATTTTTATTAAAGGCAACATTATACTTCTGAAGCTCTCTCAAATCTCTGTTCAGCCTCTCATCATTTTCTTTTTGTTTCTCTCCCCCAATAACAATGTCATCCAGAAAAGCAATAACACCATCAATATGCATTAAAATTTGAGAAATGAACCTCTGAAGTATAGCGGGTGATAAAAAAAAACCAAAGGGAAGCCTGTTATACTTAAATAATCCTTTGGGAGTATTTATTATAAGTAATTCTTCACTATCAGCGTCTACAGTTAACTCTAGGTATGCATCCTTTAGATAAATAAAAAAAAAAAAAAGAAAAAAAAATATTCTTACCCTCTATAGCAAATATTTACTCAATTCTTGGTAAAGGATATTTCTCACAACCAATATTCTTATTAAGATATTTGAAATTACCACAAATTCACAAAGACTGTTTATCGCTTTTCAAAACCGGCCCGATACGAACTGCTTAAATCACTAAATTTAGCAGGCCCTATCACAGCATCCCTCATTAGCTTATGTCTTGCAAATTGATTATTTTATGTTTTATACATATAAATTCCTTTATTTATATAAAGATTATAACAAAGGAAATTTAATTTCATGAGGGAAACTTAAGCATATGATCTTTTCTGGGAATCTTTTTCATCCAAGTTGAACGATACGTTAATCATTGTGTAAAACCTGCATTTTAAGATGGGAGCACATTTATCAATGGCGATCTCCTTGAGGAACGTTTGCCTTGGCATTGACTTGGAGAAGGGCATAATTGAATAAAGAAAACAAAAATTAGCCATGATCACATTGCATTTGTTATCAATGTAATTGAATAACTGCTTTACATATACCTGATAGAATATCAGTGAATTAGTGTTGTTCTAAATCTCATTATATGTCACCGATTCTTCTTGGTAGGTTTTGATGATACTTCGGTATGGTTGAAATACATTAAGTTTGCTAAAAGTGTAAATTACTGTTCAGCTCTGAGAGACTAGTGACTCTCGATTGTGTACCTCTACATAAAAAAAAAAAAAAACTCATGCATAAAAATACGAAGACAATAGATAAGCAACAGTCTTAAAAAACTGAATCCTACTGCAATACAAAACTAAGATGTATCATATCCTATATTCGGGACAGTTAATAAATGATTTAATCTTCCATAATATAATCTACTACATTAATACACCTAACGTCTAAACACGTTTAATCCATGCAATATTGTGCAACATTACTTTTAATACACGTAGCGCATATGGTACTAAATTACAAATACTTAACACATTAAATTAATTATTCCTCAAAAGAGACACAGTAGCCAGTATTGTCTTAGGAATAACATTGTTTATAGCACACATCTGATTAAAGGTGCAGATACAACCCATCGTCAAGTTGTAAAACATCTGATTGTCTGTCTTAATGTACGGGACTCAACAGCACCACATTCATCCTGCTGACTTGCTGAAAATGTAGAGTCAAATAGCATATGCCTCTTTGGACAGCTACCCTCTCCAAAAGTTCCTTAAGAAAATAAAGTTTTCGGTGATTGATGCCATACAGCTACATGACTTCATCAGTGCGTACCAGGGCCAGCATGCGAAAATTGTCAGTTTTGAAAATTGAAACTAATCGACTAATGAACCTTCAAGGGGCATTGACCGTGTTCTTATCTAAAAAAAAGTTATGGTGTTACACATGTAAGGCATATCTGCCTCACTCACTAACAAAATCTTGGCACCGTACCTATAGGAAGATAGAATAGATACAGTAAATAATAAAAGTAAACGGTTATCAAATACAGAGGCTTAGATCCCATATTCCCATATTAAGAGGAATCGTGCACTTTATGATACATGTATTATATATAATAGTTTATAATTTTTTTTTAGAACATATATCATAATTTCAAGAAATAACCCATATATTAGGTATTGAGGCTGTCATTGTATCACCACCATGAAAAATACATAAAATGTAAAATTTTCAGTAATAATGATGGAAGAAATGTAATCTTTGTGGCTACGTTTATGTTTTCCAACTCATTGATGGAATTTATCCCCATATCTATGTTTTAATTAATAAATTTTACGCACACATACACACACACGCACGCACACACACACACACACACACACACACACACATATATATATATATATATATATATATATATATATATATATATATATATATATATATATATATATATATATATACGTGTATATATATATATATATGTATATATATATATATATATATATATATATATATATATATATATATATATATATATATATATATATATATATATATATATATATATACATTTACGTGTATATGTGTATATATATATATAAATATATATATATATATATATATATATATATATATATATATATATATATATATATATATATATATATACATATATATATATATATATATATATATATATATATATATATATATATATATATATATATATATATTTATATACATAAATATATATATATATATATATATATATATATATATATATATATATATATATATATATATATATATATATATATATATATATATATATATATATATATATACATATATATACATATACATACATACTTATATATATATATATATATATATATATATATATATATATATATATATATATATATATATATATATATATATATATATATATATATATATATACATACATACATACTTATAAATATATATATATATATATATATATATATATATATATATATATATATATATATATATATATATATATATTGTGATGGTTGGCTTTGACCACCACTCAAAACACTACACTTATCAGATAGTATTCACCATCATACAGTACTAAGTCCACTAAAGGTGGAATAGTAACCAAACATCAATACGAGTGCAAAGTCAACTCAAGGGGACAAAGAAAATACCACAAAAATTTCCTTAATTTTAATACATATTATCTAGACATAAATAACACCTGAACCACAATAATACATTAATAAATGATACACACTCAATCTGAACTCCCTGCAAAAGAAAACAATTACACAATTAAAGAAAGGTCATCAACACACGCATACTAAATGGAGAGAGGGTCCAGAAAGGAGAAGGCCAGCGAAAAGAAAGAACATCCTAATAAATACAAACTAAATATCCCTATCAAATTGACGATGGCTGGTTTGATGGAAGGGCTTTCACAAGCTCCACTAATGACGTCAGCTGATTATCACAGGTCGTGATCACGATAATTAAACAGGTATAATTATTATTACCTTAGGACAGAGAGGTACCCTTGGCTTTTACTGAACCAAGGGCAGTACACAAAATGCAAGACGATATGAGACCTTGCTGCAGAGAAAAGGATATCCAAAAAGCTAATTAGCTTCACAATGTAGCTCTGCAAGGGTGAGGAGTAAATATAGTTCCCACAGCAATTGTCACGCCCTTCAAAGTTGGAGGCTCAGAAACACACTAAGGAACCATCCTCAAAAAAAGCCCCTCCAAAACTCCGTTCACGCAGGAGCGCAGCCACGTAACCCACACCACTTGAAAATATAAAACAGCTGTTTGTCCATTATAAACACTAACATAACCATCAGTGAAAAGACAAACTTTTAAAGAAGGAAAACAATAAGTCTGCTGTATATCCAACCTTATACATCTATAAAAACTTAAATAAGTTAGTAATATATAGCAATAATGTTACACCTCCTCACCCAACCAAAAAAAAAAAATCACCAAATTTTTTTTTAAAGCGATTTGAATTACAACATACAGGTTATCACATAATGAAATATTAAACCAACACTCAAAAATTTGTAATATTAAACCAACACTCAAAAATAATTATTAAACAAACTGCAAAAACATGACAAACAAAAGGAAAGAGGGGGGCAAGTACCAAGGTCTGCAGCTCACAAGGATAGCAATATATAACCAATACTAAAAAAAATCTTAAACCTAAATTAATCACAAGTAAACTTTCCAAAACCAGATAATCAAAACATCACCATTTGATAAATAGGTACCCAGCCTAAAAATTTCACATCACTCATACCGTTAATAAACTTAATAAAGAGTCATTGCACTAACAACCGGATTCTGTATATATAGTCTAAAGGCTATAACCTTTTCCACACTCAATACACTGTTCATTTTCCGGGATACACATCACTCACTACCAATAAATATTGATCACAAAAACCACTATTTCAGTGTTATATATCACACTTATCACCATAGTCTCCAATACATACACACACACCGAACGACACAGAGAAGACCACCACAAGACTCCCCTGCGCAAACAAACAAACAAAATCGATGAAGTGTAATTATTAGCCTGAAAATACAGAATACCAGATTAGTTCCTATCTCTTTTCTTAGCTTATTATAAACCTTATCGTACCTGACACCTCTAAACCTTAGTAGATTAACCTGAACTCAGTCTAGGGTACCACTCATACACCAGCCTGTAGCGCCTAGAAAACGGCTGTGTTGTGCTACAGACCTGTGAGCCCATGACCCATCTAATTAATCAATCATTAGAAAGTACTAGTGATCACCCTCACCTTTTAACCTTACAGATCCCATATACTATAACCAAAACATTATAGTCTTCTGTAAACAAACCACGATTAATAAATCTTAAATATACATTTGCTTCTACTCACTACGTGCCCACTTCAACAGCACACACACCATAATTAGAACGATACAGATACTACCTTTAATAACTGCATAGCCCTCTGTCAATCAACTAATATTCAACGCTGCGAGAGAGAAAATCGGTAACAATATTATCTTTTCCTGAGATGTGGGAAAATTCTAAATTCCACTCTTGCAGCATGAGACTCCACCTCATCGATCGTTGATTTTTATTCTTGTATCTGCTGATGAAGGTCAGGGGATTATGATCCGTCAAGACCTTAATAGGTGTATCTGAGGAGGAGAGATAAACCTGAAAAGGGTTAATAGCAAATACTAAATCAAGAGTCTCTTTCTCCACAGTGGAATACCTACGTTGAGCGTAGGACAACTTTTTAGAAAAGAATGCGACAGGATGAGAAACTCCCTGCTTGTCATTCTGCAACAACACCGCTCCTACACCAACGTTACTTGCATCCGTGGCAAGAGAAAAAGGAAGGTCAAAATCAGGAGCTCTCAAGACAGGGAAATTAATTAAAACTCTTTTTAAATTATCAAAAGCCCTTTGTGTTTCATCCATCCAGACAAAAGCTACCTTCTTTCTCAAGAGATTTATCAACGGATCGGCTAGCCTATATCCGAAAAATTCCTAACAAACCTTCGGTAGTACCCACTCAAACCAAGGAATCTTCTGACATCTCTCCTACATTTAGGGACAACCATGTTTTCAATACTTTCGATATTGGCCTGCTTAGGAGCAACTTTACCATTACCAACCTCATGACCCAAATATACCACCTTCGCCTTTGTGAAATAGCTTTTCTTTAAATTAATTACCAAATTTGCCTTCTTCAACACCTCAAATAGTGCCCTAATACGTTTTAAATGGGTTTCCCAATCATCGCTATAAATAACAATATCATCAATATACACAACACATCCTTCTAAACCATGGACTAAAGTATTCATTAACCTCTGAAATGTGGCAGCCGCGTTTTTCATACCAAACGGCATAACTTTACATTGAAACAGTCCCTGTGGTGTTACAAAAGTAGACAGGGCCCTTGCCCGCTTTGAAAGAGGAACTTGCCAATAACCTTTCAACAAATCGAATTTGCTAATGTATTTGGCCTTACCCATTCGATCAATACAATCCTCAATTCGATGTAATGGATAACAATCAGATTTAGATAAGTCATTCAACTTACGGTAATCAAAACATAGCCTGAAATCACCATCTGATTTTTTTACCAATACAACCGGTGATGATCACGGACTTTGACTAGGGTCACTTAGGTCATGTTTTAACATATAATCCACCTCCTTCGCTACAACCTCATTTTTGAAGGGATTCAACCTGAAAGGAGATAGTTTCACAGGAGTGGCGCTACCTACATCCACATCATGTTCAAGGACCGAAGTCCTACCCGGTACATCCGAAAATAATTCTTTATAATTAGATACTAGTTTTTTCAAAGACCTTTGTTCTTCCTTACCTAAATGTGAAATTACTCCCGAAAATTTTTCCAAAGACTTTCTATTATCCAACTGCCACTCACATCCATTAAAACAATTATCATCAATAGCCTCCCCTTCTGAAAAAGAAAAATGGTTATTGTTCTCAGAATCTACCGTATTCCCAATGGTTGCCACAGGAATGACTTTTTCCCGATGCATATAAGCCTTCAACATATTTACATGACACAGTTGAAAAGGTTTCCTTCTTTGGGGTGTCTCCACTAAATAGTTAACTTCACTTACTTTTTTCAAAATTTTCCAAGGACCTGAAAAAGAAGCTTTCAATGGATTCCCTGGGAAGGGTAAAAAAACCAATACTTTATCGCCTACCGCAAAATCGCGTGCCTTGGACCTTCTATCAAAAAAGAACTTCATTCTTTTTTGGCAACACAATAAATTTTCACCCGCAAATTTCCAAGCCTTGGTTAATTTATTGCCTAGATTAGACACATAATACAATAAATTAACCTCATGGACGTCTCCCTCCCAAGACTCACGAACCACATTAAGAGGACCTCGAACACAATGGCCAAACACAAGGCTGAAAGGCGAAAAACCTAAAGACTGACTTGGGACAGAACGAAAAGCGAATAACAAATAAGGTAATTCCTTATCCCATTCAGAACCATTAATAAAACAATATTTCTTTACCATAGATTTCAGGGTTTGATGAAATCTCTCCAGAGCTCCCTGACTTTCTGGATGATATGGAGAAGAGGTCACATGTTTTATATTTAACTCTGCCATTTTATATCTGAAATACCTGCTAACAAAATTAGAACCACAATCCGATTGAATAATCTTAGGCATCCCAAACCTGGTAAAAAAGTCAATTAGTACATCTACAATTTTAACACTTTTTATCATACGTAGTGGTATTGCCTCGGGATATCGAGACATCCTATCCATGATTGTCAAAATATACTCATTACCACTACACGTCTTCGGTAATGGTCCAACCACATCAATAATGACTTCCTTAAAAGGTTCGGAAACTACGGGAATAGGACAGAGAGGCAATTTTGGAATCTGCTGATTGGGTTTACCGACCCTCTGGCACACATCACAACTATTGACAAACTTCTTTACATCTGCCTTCAACTTCGGCCAATAATAATTCCCTAACAATTTGCAAGAAGTTTTATGAATTCCAAAATGGCTGGCCAAACCACTTTCGTGCGCCAATGACATTGACTCCTTCCTGTAACCAAAGGGAACCATTATCTGTTTCACAATTTCATGATCAACATTATCCACCCCCATAGGCCTACTCAACCTATATAAAATATTATTAATTATCTTAAATTTGGGACCAGTCATATCAGACACCTCCCCTGACTCGATAGGGAGTTCCCGAAACTCCTTTTTCTGAGCTTTGATTAGCTCTTCAGTAGTCCAATTTAACTTGTCCGTGAACATTCCAAGATCTACAGCTAGGATATCACTACGATCTAAACTACTTAAATCTACATTATTTGTTGACTCTGCAGCGTCAACAATTCTAGCACTAGAACGAGTAACTGCTGCAACTTCACTATCTGGGTTTATCAATATGGGACAATTATTATTCTTCATAGCCACATCATTCCCTATCACAACATCAACCTCCTTAACCGGGAATTTATCTACTATGGCCAATTTCAAATTCCCTGCAAAGGAAGGGCAGATTAAATTAATTTTTTCAATAGCATACGACTTTACAGTATCAGGAAAACCAGCCAATAACACAATTTCCCCACTTTTCGGTACAAAATTACAAGGTAATGTCTCCCTTAGGATCAAAGATTGCGCTGCACCAGTATCACGCAAAATATGTACTCGTCTTTCCTCGGACGAATTTGCGGAAGAGACACTACCGAAGGACAAATACTTATTAAAACAACCATGTAGTCATTGATCAGCGGACGTTGTTGGGGTCGGTTCTCTCTCTCTCTCTTCCAAACCCATCACTGGCCTAACATTAGCATTTTGGGATTTTCTAAACTCATAACACATGCTCTTTACGTGCCCGTTCTTATTGCAAAAGAAGCACGTCAATGTTTTCAATTTCTCTGAATTATATATATTTTGCCTATTACCTCTGTTAGGAGAAAAATTATTATTAGCATTACCCTGATTATTACCCTGATTATTATTACTTCCATGATTATTTCTGTTAACCACATTAGCATTATTATTCGGATTAGCATTATTATTCCTACCCATCTTAACCCAACTAGACTTCACATTTGTCATTACTCCCCCTAACTCACTCTTATGAGAAAAGCAATATTCGTCACTAGCGATGGCTACCTGCTGAATGGTCTCGAGTTTTAACTCTTCGAGGTGGACCTTCAGTTTATCTGGGACACACACCTCTTAAACTCCTCCACTGTTCCTTCGCCCTGGCAAATTCAACAAAAGTTTGTTCCCTACATTTTTCTAAGTTCCGGAAGCGTTGCCTATAAGCTTCAGGGACTAACTCATAGGCCTTCAAGACAATAGCCTTTACACTCTCATAATCTGCTGATAGATCCTCCTCCAGCATTACATATACCCTCTGAGCTCTTCCAACCAATTTACTTTGTATAAGAGTGGTCCAATACTCTTGGGGTCACTCCAACCTTGCTGCAATCCTCTCAAATGACACAAAAAACTCTGCTACATTATTCTCTTCAAATTTAGGTACAAATTTGAGAGCCTGCCCTAAATTAATAGAAGGCGTTACTAACCTATTTGGGGAATGGGCGGGGGAAAAAGAAACCGAGTTTCTCATAGCAATCTCATGCTGCCTCTCCTTTTCTCTTTCCCCTGCCTTAAACTTTTCCATTTCAAATTCCATTTGTCTCAGGGCAATTTGCCTATACAAAATTTCTACCGACACCACTTTATCAGGTTTCACCTCTTGTTCTCCACCTGTCTTTATAGTTTTAACATAATCATAAATTTGCAATAGCAATACACCCTTTCTAATGGACACATCATATTCCAATTCAAAATGCTCTGCTACAATTTCCAAGTCTTCCCTATCTAACTCTGTCAACCTCTTTTGCCACCCGTCTCCTCTAAGGAGTTTGAATACA
>NC_090750.1:56856493-56871493 GCF_036898095.1 Palaemon carinicauda | reverse complement strand
AAAAATAATTATAAAAGTCATATCTTATCACATTTTATTAAAAAATGTATAGGTTAGGAGTAAGATAATTAATATTGGAAATATCATTTCGTGTAATTTACACGGCTACCGCTAGTTATTATTATTATTATTATTATTATTATTATTATTATTATTATTATTATTATTATTATTATTATTATTATTATTATTATTAATAATAATAATAATAATAATAATAATAATAATAATAATAATAATAATAATAATAATAATAATAGAAAAAAAATTATGATGCATTTTGTCATCAAATTGAGACATTTTTGTAACCTCAGATAAAACAACAAGATTTATAAAGATTCTCTAAACATTTGGTTGCAACTGCTTGCAAAGTCTATCAATTCAAAGATGTAGACAAATTAGTTATATAAAGTGTTTTTGGATACAATTCAGTTATATTTGGGAAGACAGAGATCTTATGGTATTATTATAGTCCTTGCTAAGCCACACAAATATGGAAATATTGATGCTCCCAAGTAAACATTATCAAAATAGAATATTTAGTGTTGTTTCTATATGTGATCAGGAGCTGTGATATAACGTGTACCATATAAAGTAATGGAAAAAGGTCACCTTTAATATATTGTAAAAGGACAACGGACTGTAAGAATTTGCAATATCCCACCGCTGCCACCAATTGTTGGTGTGAGAATGTTATACGCACACATCGGGGCTCCATCTCATATCTCTTCAATGTGATACAAAATTATTAGACTTATAGGTTACTTCTTAAAATAAGTCAAAGTTTGAGTTAACTTTAAACAGTTTATTGCTAACTCCATCACTGGAGTATGGATGGTTTAGTCGGATGACTATTCCGTATGAAAACACGAAGAGAACTACTTTAATATAAGCTCGCGTCAATAACGTAATATTAGTTATCTCAGCGTTTATTACAAATACAAAGACAATATGATCATGCCGCCTTATATCCAGAAGTCAGATGGTTCTGGTAGGGATCAATCGGGCAACTGTTTCTCACGGGAGGCTTGTGATATGTTTACAAGACATAAAATAATGTTTACCTATGCAATGCTTTAGCTTAGCCTATTTTCACATCCTGTTATGGCTGTCGTCACACACTCCCAACTCTCCAATGATCCCTTGGGTCATGGGTTTATGAATGTATAACGTACACATACGTCTCCAGATGACATAGCTGAAGCTTGAAAAAAAAAAAAAAGAATCATATTGGTAGAATATGATCTCAAGATCAGAGGGAAGGGATAACCTAATATTTCAAAGGCATAATTCATATTTGAATACAGTATCCAACCAAACTTTGTATTGTAGTTTGGAATTGTCTATGTTACCACCTATATTAGCTCCAGTTCGCCTTTTTTTCATTTGTGGGTATCATCAAGCACGAAAATTTCTTGCTAATTATTAATTTGCCATAAATTTGGGCTGGGTAGGGCAAAATAGTAGGTTGAAATTGGTAGTATTGGGAAATATGCCTCAGATACTCACTTTTTGGGGGAGGGGTGTTAACTCATTTACTCATTTTGACTCATATACTCGGATTGGCATATTTGCTAAGCTTGTCCCATTTACTCAGTCCACCTGGTATGGGTCTGCCGGAGCGACTCAGTTTGGGGATTGAAAGATGAGGTTATGCTTACAAACAACCGCCCCCCCCCCCACCAAGGTATGTTTACTAACAACGCAACCCCCCCCCCCCTTTCGACACTTTGACTCATTTACTCAGCTAGGCACGTTTGTTAAGCTTGTCCTGTTTACTCAGTTCGTCTGGTGTGGGTCTGTCAGAGTGACATTAAAACGTAAGGGTATGTGTACTAACAGCCCCCCCCCCCCCCCCCCAGCGGGTTGAGAGGGGGCGTTTTCAGTGAGGGGTCACCGAGTACGTACCGGACGCGAGGAGTTCTCTGTCTGGATGACCCTTGCCCCAAGGCAGTGACATTGATCCTAACGACCACACATTTTTTTTCTTTCTTTTTTTCCAAGACACGCATTTGTATGCAGACGAGGCCCTCCTCCCCCCTGACCACATTCCTTTCAATTTAAACCTATGGAAAAGTACCCATCTCTCTCTCCATTTTTTTTTAATCCTAAGACACACACTCTTGCGTGCCAACGTGATGCAATCGAGTTCACACGGCCCAGTTGTCTCTCTCTCTCTCTCTCTCTCTCTCTCTCTCTCTCTCTCTCTCTCTCTCTCTCTCTCTCTCTCTCTCTCTCTCTCTCTCTCTCTCAGTCCATTTGTTTTATGGCCTTTCGCTTACATTAACATATATGGGTAATAATCACTTACATTGACATATATGGGTAATAAAAAACATATTACAACTTAGTTTCTTTTATTATACGAAGCATACATCCAAATAATACTTTGTGAATAAAGACATAGCATTTAGTGGGAAAAAAATCTGACCGTAACATTTGCATGCTTAAAAGCGGTAGGAAAACTTTAATTGATTACACCCTGACATCGCAATGTACATTTCGGGTTTGATCGGTGGTTATCACTCCCTGGGCTTCTCCAAACAATAAAATAATTCTATTCTTGTTGACTTGCCTATCAAACGTTAAATGGATTCACAAATCCCAATTTTCTTACTTCGAGCGTATCCCTCAATGCCATTTCAGGTTTGAAATTAAACACAATGACTGCCCGACCCCGGTCGTAGCAATCATAATGAATTAGGGGATCATAAGTTAAGCCTAAAGATTTTAATGTCTCGTAGTAAAGATGAGAATAATTTTCGGGGAACTGACAGTTTATGTCGTACAAACTGGAACCATTCAGTGTGACCCCTATGTGCTTAAGATTATTATGATAAAAATAAATGGGTTTCCTATTTAGAACACCATTGAAACTTTCCATATTAACAATAGTGAGGTATAACTTTTCTGGTATAACCTTATTAAAAGGTAAATCCAACGTTGCCTGTGTTTGATTAGGGGCTAGCGCGCATGTCCTGTAAAGTGTTTTATTAAAGACAGTTTCCACCGTACTGTTGGGATTTGAAAGTTCCTGATGAAGGGCGAGTAAAGCCGGGGTGCGTGGGATGATTTTATCAATATGGAGCCTAGCTTTTTTCTAGATGAAATCAAAATTCTTCGGCCTGTGCGGTGGAATTAATGAACCACACATTTGGGGCTAATTTCTACTTGATACGAACTTCGATATTATCCATGCAATATTCATCTACTGAAGCCACATCGAGCATAAGTGGATGAATAAAATGCAATCCTTCTCTTTTACATTTAGCAACCCACTCATTTTCCATTGTGTTCAAATTTATAAAATAATCGTCTGGTAAAACTTTTGAGATTGATGTTCCCTTGTAATCTTGGAAAAGATATCCGAGCCGTCCGACTGTTTTGATGGTGTGAGACTTTGCTGTATCTAATAACTTTATGAAAGACCAGTAATTGAAATGGGGATTTGATTCTACCATCCTTTCGCCGATATAAACTTGGCGCGACTTGAATATTGTATTTGCCAAAGCATTGACAAATACAACTTTTCCACCATCCCTTAACATGCTCCCATCGGGGGTCATGACTTTTAAATGTAGTTCAATACTCAAACTGGCTAAATCAATTAGTGTTCCTTCTATGCCATTGATACGAAATTTGAGATAACAATCAGTTATTGCTCCCCCCGATGTAAGATTTGTTGGTAGAATAAAACTCGTTTGCAGGTCAACCACGGAAGCTTCCACCACTTGAAAACAATTAGGCCTGGGAAAAGCATCCACCACCCCTGCGGTGTATTTTGTGGTAGGGAGTTCGCTCCCTAAAAGACCTGCAATTCTCGGTGCCGCCGATGCCATGTTGAATGACTTCACACTAATGCCTATTTACCAGAACTAAATGACATTGCACTAAACATGTCTTTACATCCTATATTTCTACGTGAGGAGATTTTCTTTTTATTTACTCCTTTCCTCTAATTTCTTTTGACATTTTTCCTTTTCTTCCCTTTGCCAGTAACAATACGTCGACCTGTTGATTTTAGTGCCTCCGACCCTCTCTGTTTAAGGCTTGATTTGAAATCTCTTGTCCGCTGTTGTAAATCTCCCATGACATTTTGCCCAAATTCAAGGGCCGAGGGCAGGACCGCCTTTGCCACAAAGGGCACAACCCTTTTAGCGAGTCCAGCTAATAGACTGTAAAGCCCACCCCCTTGCTGGGATTGTCTTGGGGCTCTAAAAACCTCAATATCCCCTAAAGCTCCTCCACGCAAGACTTTTATGAGGGGACTAGCAAATATGATACTAAACTCCTCAGGAGACGGGGAAAGAAAGGCTACCCTCATGGTGACACACTCTTGAATAAACACTTGGTGTGGGATGTTGCAGCTTTTATATAATTTTCTGCTTTGGCCTAATATGAAGGATGCAGATTTTACTGGCATCCTCACGAAAGTCTATCTCCCTTCCTTCTTGGTCGGTCAGGGGAATGGATACTGAGTTCAATTCCTTTTTCTCTAAAGGGTAATACACATAATTATGATACCCTCTAGTTTTACTGCCCCACATACTAAAAGTCTCTAATATATTAACTTTTTTACCACCGAAATAGGACCTTTCAACAATATCCGAATAAAAAAGGGCAAAGTCCAACCCCGATGTGGGGGAAGGAAGAAAAGGAGCGAGCAAATTATGAGTTTTGATTAGAGGATTACCTGGATTTGTTTCAAAAATTTCATAAGGTTTGCCTGAATTGAATCCTAATGTAGCTCCTATTCTTTTCCCAAATTTTATTTTGATGGCGTGAATAGGTCCTTTTCGATAAATTGCCTCTTCCGCTTCCTGTCTCTTTGTAAACTTTAACAACACTCTTTTTTTTTATAGTCATATTCCAAGAGACCCGCCGTGGGTATATTTTCTTGATAAAATCTGAGTAGGAGGATCTTCCTTAAAGCGTATGTTAAATCTTCGTTAATGCTGGAGACCATATACCCAGCATCAGTGGATAGAATACTTATTCATGGTTTGTAAATTTCCTCAGTAGCTGAAGTTACCGTGGGTTCCCCACCTAAGAATATTCGCACTTTTTTTTATTATCATACCTATCCCTGAATCGAGTTCACCACTAACAAGCCCATAAATTTCCTTTGGGTAATGGATATTGACAAGGGCTACTTCATGCTCCAAATTATGATCTAATTTTACACTATATTGTAAATTGTTTGTAAACTTGTCTGCATTATTTATAGGGAATATATCCCTATTTCCGAGAGATGTCAGAGGTACTATATGACTTTCTCTAGCCATAGCGTCCAACTGTAGTAGTTAAGATGAGACGGGGATATTTAAACCAAATTAACGTAAGATTTTTTTTATCAAAAATGCTTCTATTACATAATTATTCTCAATTGCAAATGAGAAGAACATTCAACTCGAAGATAAAAATACAAAAGGTTGAACATTTTACAGTAATATTTTTGTTCTTAACATATGAACAAATATACATGAATAAAATGAGAAAACAAGTACATTTAAATACCACCCATGTTTCATAATTATTCTCCTTCCCAGAATGAGAAGAGTGTTCAACTCGAAGAAAAAAATACGAAGGTTGAACATCACAGTTTTTTTTTTAACATATGAACAAATCTACATACATAAATAAGAAAACAAGTACATTTAAATATCACTGCTATTACCTAGTTATTCTCCTTCTCAGAATGAGAAAAACGTTTAACTCAAAGATAAAAGATACATGAGGATGGATCTTACACAGAAAATATTTTTATTTATAACATATCAAATTTATTTGGATAAACTAGATTTTTTTTTAACAAATAAGAAAATAAGTATATTACATTAAAATATAACAACCAGGCAGAGAATCTTGAGATGCAACAAAGGAAAATCTTTCCAATCTATCCAATTCGGGAGGCAACAGACATTTTTCGCTTGCCAGCAAAATAATCTGTTTACCTCTACCAGCCAACCTCCAACCTAAGTTCACCAAATCTGGAGAATAGTGTAACATCCATACACTATTAGCGCGACCAAACCTCCCAATTCCAATGGGGATAGCGTATATATTAATACTTTCATTTCCTTTCTCCAGGGCAGACTGTTCCAATTCGTGTAGACCACTCTTAAAGGTAAAAACACACACCTCAGTCGTATCATTCTTCAAGTTTGAAGCGAAATGCGTATCCCTTGAAGTAGTCACATACGATCTAAGTTTTCCATTGGCATCATTATCCTATGCATACCTGTAATTAAACTGCGTTATCAACATGGCTACGCACGGTACACTCGCGGTGGGGAAAACTCGGTGGTTTCCGTAAGATGACACTTCCAACGGGATGACGATCTTTGCGAATGCATCGGTTTAATTTAAAGAGCCTTCTTCGATAGTTCATAATATCGCTGTAGGGAAAGGCTTTATTATATGTATGCGCCGCAAATCCAGAGGATATGACGCTGATGGAATTGCCCCCCACCACCAAACATACATTCCCCTTTCTTAGAAGTGGCGCCGTAAAGTCGACGATGCTTAGTTTTAGTGGTGAGGACTGCATCGTGCTAGTATTGTGTTGTAAACTGATCATGAAACCTAAACTAACTAGGACTACAAGTAAAGTACTTCAACTCCACCCCCTTACACGCCTGTATTTCGCGTAGACTTAGCGGTGGGCATTTTTCCTAATGAGGCACCCTCTGCAGTTTATCTTTAATTTTTTTTTCTTTATTTTCCTCTCTTATTCTCCCCCTTTTCCTTTAATTCCATACATCTGCATCCGAGCTTTTGCATTCTTTATATAAGTATAGGGCACTCCCACTGTACCTAGTAGGGTTTTGTAAAAAAAGGCACGTTCTCTTCCTCTATAGCACCCATTTGCTGAACTAATTTCTTAAACACGTCTATAAAATTTAAACGGTAGATTGGTTTCCTCAGGTTCCCTCTATCATTCCACTCGACATCGTCCTGTCCTTTGAAGAATTTAAGGAATGCATGGGCGTACCTTCTGCTGGTGGGGGATAATTTTACGTCAATTATATTCTCCAAAAGGGGATTGGAGTAAGACCGTGGCGTGGGGAGGGGGAGAGGATCACGAGCGCCTTTCTCACCCGATTCGTTTCGCTTCCTTTTTTTTGGTTCATTTTCCAACTTATACTTCATTGTTTGTGTCATTTTGACTAAATTTTGGAACAAATCTCTATCACTACCTCCACCCTGGTGGTTATCCCCCTTTCCATTTTCCTCTGCAATTTGTCTAGTGTTTTGAACACTTATTTCTCCGGCATCTTGGTGGCAATTAGACCCTTCTACCGTCTTTCGCAATACCAGACAGTATTCTCTCATGTCCCTAATAAACACCCAATTAGGCTTGCCGCGAGAGGAAGAAGGACTGAAATTATGGCGCCTCCTCTCTGCGATAATAAGATTTTTCCTTTCTCTTTAAGCGGTGCCTTTTTCCGAGCTACCGTCCTTATTTCGCCCATATATTTTTTTACCTTTTCTATTGCTTTACTATCACGAGGTAGATTTTCCTTCAAAAAGCTAGCGAAGATCTCTGATAAACAGGCGAGAAGCGTTCTCTGTAGCAAAGGAATTAATTCAGCTGTTTTTTTCTTGGAGAGGTTATTTAAGAAGAAAAGAAAATCCCCATGTTTGTGTATGTGCGATTTCATTTCTAAGTTTCCCCCAACAGCCTTTCAACATCTTCACTATCTACCCACTAGTTAAAACTCAGAGGGTAACCCCTCCACGACACGAGATACTTGACTTTACCCTTCGTAACTTTCTTTTTGATAATGTCAATAGGGAAAGTTTATGGTATGGCTGTGGGCATTAGTTCCGATTTATAAAAAATACCCTAAATTTTCTCACCAGCGAGATCCTCCCGATAATAAGTCAAAGGAGCCTGTCTTCGGTCCACGCTCCGAATTCTGAATATTTCTAATGTATTTTGACTTTTATACCCACGGTGAAATACCAACCAACGGAGCCCACTTGCAATGAGCACTGTCTGTCCTACTGCTAAATCCTTACCATTGTGTTTCGATGTAAAGATGCTTGATTTATACATACGCCAAAAATGTCGCTTAATGATTTCCGAGTTTGTATATCCATGAACTTCGAGGGTGGATGCTCCCCTTCCCAACCCTCTGTGTGGGGACCTATTATAGATTTTTACAAGTTCAGGGAGGATATCAAGATACACGAGAGTATTTGTCAGAGTTAAATGTTTATATATCTTTTGCTTTAGAGTACGTATAATACGTTCGGCAGTGGCGGCTTCGATTTCATACGAGGAAACGCTGTAGAATTTTATATGTTCTTCTTTTAGGTACTTGATCGTAAGTTTGTTATAAAATTCCGACCTACTATCGGTAAGGAGCCGACTAACACCCTGAAATTAAGGTAGAGAAAGGATTGTTTTTAGGCCTATTAACAGAGTCTGTGCCTTCTTGTTTCTAAGAGGAACGACCTTGAGGTAACGGGAGAAAATAACTACGCAAATCAGAATGTAGTTTACGCCGTTGTTGAATTTAGATAAACGTCGCATATCGGCAAGATCGCAGCTGATGATAACTTTTGGAGCTGGAGCCACCATTTGACGTCTGGGGAATTTTTTTCTCATAAGCGTATGGATAGTATGGGCATCTTTCGTGGTCAAATAGTCTTTTACGTCATTTATGGAAATTCGCGCGTCTAAAGCTCTGGTGGTTCTGTAAATGGAATTAATACCTCCCAAACTTGATGGTTGGGAATAGTTTTCATATACCATTTCTAAAATCTTCCTCTTTATGTCTCCCATTCTCCAAAAACAACCTCGCACGAGGAACTCCAAGCTATATTTGTCCTCAACTGGAGTTTGCTAGGTGTATTTAAACTTAAATCAACCAGCAAATGGGAGAAAGGTTTAGTCATAACAGCCTTTTTTATAAATATACACACATTTCTTTCATAAAGGAGAACCAAATATTTGCCTTCCTAAAAACTCGACATGCGATATATCCCTCGTTTTTAGCAATAGCATATGGAAGGCGTTTATACTTATATTTCTGGCGTATTTTCCACTGTAAAACATATTTTGCGTAATAAATATAGCAAAGATATTTTTATGACGCCCTTTATTAAAGATATCCACAACATTTTTTTCCGGTACAGCCACGAGAAATATATCATCGAGGATATATAAAATAGAATACGGGCCAGCTTCCGTATGTATCTCACTCATGGGGTCTACGATATTTGCAGAGAGAGAGAGTTTTGGTCCAATTACTGGATGCGATTTCAAAGTATGTTGATCCACGCCGATCATAATCATTTGCGTAAACTTACTTGCATTTTTTACTATTAATTTTTCTATAAGGTAGGATTTCCCCGAGTTGGAAAAACCAGACACAATGATACGGGCTGGCTCTCTAAAAAGGTCCAAATCTGTAGCTTTATAGCACTTGTACATTTTAACTAAACCTCTAGCTGACTGAATGGTATTATAAAAGTGTGGTCATATAAGTACCAAGGAAATAAATAAAACCTTTAATGGAAAGTGCCAACCTTTTATTTTCTCTAGCAAAACAATATATTGGGAAAGCTAAACACTGTAATTATTTGCAGTAAAGTTTTGTATTCACTCCTCCCCGTTTTCTATCATTCCATTATTGGTGGGTGGAAAATAGACTGTAACCTTTTCTTCTCTCTTTTTCCATAAATTTTCAGAAACATGAGGGATTGGTTCTGAAGGTGGAATCAGTAATTTGGGAAGGGAGGTGTTTAATTCGAACTTCACTCGCAACTTCCTCATCCCCCACTTCAATATCGGGATACCCGTATGCGTAAGAATTGAATGGGCTTATATGGTATCTCTTCTAATCAAAAGCAGAGAGACACTTCTTTTTTACTTTAGTGGTACTCATTTGTTCTCTCACATTTCTAACTGTCCGTACAGTGAAATAGTTTATGGGATGATCTTCCAGGATTTAAGAATACTGTTCGTGGTTTATAAAAGCATGTATGTGACCTGGTATGCCTATCGCACGATTAATGTGACCCCGTTTTCTGAACTAGCATGGAATACATTTTAGGTTTCAACGCTTTCACATCGGTTATAAGATTACTCTCTATTTCTGATCTTAAAAGCCTCAGCTCCCCTTTTCTCTCATTACTAAAAGGTGGGTGATCAACGTCGAAGTATGAAAAATCCATATACGATTTCAAGGGTTCTTGCGCTAACTTTGAATTAAGATTGTTAATTTCCAGAGAAAAATTAAACTATCTGTATCGATGTAAAGGAGTTTGACTTTATCTCCATAATTTTTCTTGAGAACCTTATAAAAGAAGTAGTAAAGGTCAAACTTGGCTGATTCTAGAATGCTAAAACCTATGTAATTTGGCATATTGATGAAGACCTGAGGGAGGGTAGAAGTGCAGATAATACGGTCTTCTGAAAAAATGGATGGTTGATTTTATTCTCGGATTCCGAGCTTCCTTTAAGTGGGTGGCTGCTTTAGTGACAACTTCACTTTTATCAGTGTATTCAAAGGGGTTGAGTAAAGTTTTCCCAAAGACGCAGTTACTCATGGCTTTGAAGGCTTTTTTTCTGTTGATGAGGTTGCTCTGCTTGTCGCTTCGATGTTAATTTTAATAAAATCTTCCATGTAACCACTCTGACGGAATTCACAGACTGAATGCACAACCTCTAGTTCTAGGTCTAAGTCCATATACAACTGTAAAAGAGGGAGGGAAATAAGATATTCTTTTTTACTGTGATGGGCGGCCATAAGCTTTTTACACTTTACAGTCATGCGTCCCCCTTCATGTTCTAGTACACTTTTACAGTAGGGTGATTGATTTCTAAAAGCATCATCCTCGTGGAATAAGCATAACGGCAGTTCATCAGTGGCTCTAGCAACTTCTTCTGAAGGCGCTTTAGTAGTGACGAGGAGCCAATATCCTTTATCCACGTTTGTACTAGCATTTTCAATACCCCTTCCTAAAAACAGATTCTTTTCTTCATCGGAAAGTTTACGAATTCCACCAGTGGGAAGGTTCTTAGTCATAACAGTTGCATACAGGGAGTTGAAGTCTAAATAAAGGATGTAAGAACTTTGGTGGAGATCAGGATTAAATGATAGATTTATTTCACGGTTGTTGGCAGTGAATGATTGACACTCTACAGAAGTGAAACCCCACCCTAACATTATGCCTGATTAGATTATACAATTCCTCATCATAGACGGGATCCAACTCAATCTTGCTCATCTTAAGGAAGCTGTCAAAGGCGTAGGATGGAAGTGAAACATAGTGTGGTAAATCAGGACCGTACTTATCATAAAGTATGAAGCGCCACCAAATGAGAATATCCCCAATAAAAAAAATCTTTCAGCATTTTACATTTGGTTATATCCCAAACACGCTGAGCTCGTTTATATTCCTCATCTGATATATCGTGCTCCTTTAACTTGTTGTAAAATGCCGATTCAGGTGGCAAATGTGTTTCCTTGAGTTTTGCAAGACCGGCTATATAGTCATAGCAGAAAGGTAATTTGCCTTGAATGACTTCACCCCTCAGTTTGTCATCTCTAATTTCGCTTAACATGTGCTCTGTTAAGCCGGCCTTCCTTCCATCCCTAAAATATTCGGAGGCTAAACTATCCAAAGAAGATCCTAAAGAGGATAAAGAGTCGAGGAAATCTAATTATTGACGGTCATTCGCTGAATTTTAAGCCCTTGCTTCGTCATATTGTAATATCGACTTTAGAATTGTGCGCGAAAACGGGGAGTCGAGTTTGAAGTTCGCGACACGATAAATTACAATGCGCGCTTTAAGCTCAAATAAAGTTATTCTTGGGTTTGGCATGGTAATGGTGTCTGTGCCTGTCGCGGTCGTGTTTGAACGACGTCTTACACAGCTGGCATACAGTCTGCTGTTGGAAAGTTCTTTCATCCTCGGCCGACATATCAATGGGGAATGTTTTCCACTGTGATCTTATCGCCGCCCAACAATCACTGAGGTCTGACAGAAAGGTATTGACGCAATCATTCCCGCAATAATGACTGGAGGCGGCTCTTTTTCCTTCGCCATCGATAATGAGATAGCAATAAGCTATTGATTCGTATATGGTCTCCACACCATAACCACCTGGCGATTTCTTCAAAGCTGATTCTAAGTCATAGACGCAAATATAAGAAAACTTTTGCGTCTTAAGGGGGGTTTCTAAATCTTACTGTGCTCCCACGAGAGGGAAATTTCAGCTCCACTAACAGGTCGCAGGTAGCTCATGCCGTTTTTGCCGGTCTGTTGTTGCATGCAGTTATTGCAGAAATAAAGGGGATTGGAAGGATTTGCCCTAGAAAATTTTTTAACAAAACGGTGAAAATCTTTAATGAGACAAATATGGTCACCACCCATTAGTAAAAGGGGCACAACAGTTGGGAATTTTTTAGTTCCATGCCTTGCCAACTGAATGATATACCTCCCATCCCCCCCTCTCTCCATTTCAAATATGTAAATAGAGAGTTGATTCATTAACTTGAGGTGTGAAATGTCCTCCCACTGAATAGGCATGGCAACCTTGTCGAAGTTAACATATTCCATGCAACGGCGGATGCTATTTACAGATTGAGCTCTATTCGCCCAACAAGGATTTAGGGTTTGATTAGACATTTTAAAGGCTGCCAGAGACTGAATCAAACAGGAATTCCCAATTTCCGAGGGAATAAATACGAAAACCCCACCACGAACATCATTTTTAGGGTAAAGAGGAGCGTCCAACCCGGCCATTACCGCCTGGCGGTGGTAAAAAAGTTTGAAGTTTTCAATGCCTTCCCCTACTCACCCACTCCCCATTAATTTATTGATTATTCGAGGAAACTTACAATTTACCGCATCTTCAAATTCATTTAGGAGGCCGTCAATTTCAGTAGCATTTATAATCTTAGCCGGGAGCCACAGCTCCTTAAGCTTATTTTCTGTTTGTTCCTTCGCTAAGAAAGTGTGTTATTTCATGATTGAGGTCAAAAGACCAGCAATCTTAGCAGAAAATTTCTTATTTTTTAAATACCGTTCTAAAGAGCCCCGTATATCATTACTATGAAATGTAAAGAATAATAGTGGATCGCTCATCGAGGGATGTGTGTATTCCTCTTGTACGTACATCTTGTCAAAGGCTGTCTTTCCTCTAACGAACTTCAACATCCGTCCTGAAGTGAGCGACGTCCCTGCTGTTACTGTAGGTAAATCTGTGGGGTTGCTTGCGGTGGATGTCGAAGCAATCCCCTGAGGCAGTAGTTCTTCGAGTAATTTACAACTGTTTTTTAGAGGGGTGCTAGCAGAATTTGGGGGCAAGTATGCAGTGGATGTTGAAGCAATCCCCTGAGGTGGGGATTCTTCGAGTAATTTGTGTCTGGTTGATAGCACTGCAATAAGAGATAATACCGTTTTTTAATTTACTTGACGTTTTAAAGTCGAATTAAAAATCCTATCTACATCCAAATCGAAAGATATTAACACCTCACATTACGTTGTGTATATTAATGTCTGGTTGGCAATAAGAGAAAATAGGTTTTTAATTTACTTGAAGTTCTAAAGTCAAATTAAAAATGCTTTTTTCGTTTAAATCGAAAGATATTAACACCTCATAGTACATTGTTTTTATTAAATAATACTTACCCAATTGGCCTTTTCTTTTTTTGAGCGGAAGGTGTGTTTCACTATCATCGTGTTGCCTTTTCCGATCCTTCTCACCTGAAAAGTATTGTGAACACAGACGCTTATTACAATGCAATATTCAACGTCGTAATGAGACTGAAATTTCATAGCACAATCGCGGTCACTTTCATGAACAAATAATCTCCAATATAAATAGACTGAAATTTCACTATGGATTTATATTTACCTCCTCGCACATTTTCCATGTTGCTAGGGTATGGGCCAGTTTGTAGGAGAGTGTGTGTTGAATTACGGCCTACTCGCTCGGTGTTCCAAATCGTTTTGTCAATGGGAGGCGTGGCCTGAGTTAGGCCTAGGTGTGGGTGCGTGTGCGTGTTTGACCTAGTAGTTACTGTATATATACCCTCCTCCGAGGCATGTTTTGAGTCATAACGAAGTAGGAGACAGACAATGTCACGCTACAACAACGCACACCTCTTGGGGGAGGAATTGCCCAAAATTTCTGAGAGTAAGTATGTCCTTGTACAGTATTTTCATAGAACTGAAGGTAATATAATACTTATACAGGCACAAATGATTTTGGTGAAATAATAAAATGTAGTGCGTGTAGATAATTATTGTGTGTGTGTGCGTGGAAATAATTAATTTGGGTGTGTGTATGTGTGTGTGTGGAAATAATTATTTTTGGTGTGTGTGTGAGTGTGTGTGTGTGCGTGTGGAAATAATTATTTTGGATGTGTGTGTGGGTGTGTGTGTGTGTGGCATAAGGAAAGCTCTGCGGGTAGTTGCGGAAATGGTGGCTGCATTCAAAAGGATGGAGAAACAAATGGTAGAGAGGTGTCACGAAAAAGAAGACGTCAACCCATTTGCGGGGCTCATCCATATCCCTACAACAGCCGCGGATGAAACATACCTGTCCAAATCCCTCCTGACCCAGCCCGGAGGGTCGATGGTAGATGGAAGGTCAACTCCGACGGATTCCCAGGTGGTTGCCCTCGCTTGTGAGCTCGAAGAAATCGAGAGTGAAAAAAAAGAAGTCCAGAAAACTAGGGAAAAACCGTGACAGTCTACGCTCAGCATTAGACGCACCCTTTAAGAAAAGGGGTAAAATACCGCAATTAAAATTTGATCCCGAAATCGATAACGATTTCGTTACCGTTAAATAAATAAACATCATTTATGATATATGTATTCCATGAATTGAAATGTATGGTTTCCTTATTAAAAATTTAAGAAATGTTATGTTTCTATCCCTTACTTCATTATGAATTGCCTTAAGGTAAATAATAATAGAAATAGGTATATTCCAAGGGACAGAGTTAAAATGGCAGTAGTACAAAATAGGT
>NC_090750.1:56838993-56846493 GCF_036898095.1 Palaemon carinicauda | reverse complement strand
GTCTCATTCTTTTGGAAAATGCTTGAAGTTTCTCATAAAATTATCATGTAATTAACAGTGTTTTGCAAGAACGTACCGGTACGTCCTTTGGGGGTGAAAGGGTTATGAGTCTATCATGTACACCCTTCACTAAAAGTCCAAATTAGTGCACTGTTCTTCGCAGTAATCAAGCTGCAGGTTTTATAACACTGCCTGCCGCTACAACATGAAATTTTATTTCTTGTAATTGCTTCGCGTAGTGCTTGAAGAAACTCTGGAAGACTTCCGACCAGTGTAAGCACGCAGACTTTCAAAAGACATTGTCTGAAAGAAACTCAGAGACGAGGCAACTTTTCTCGGATCGTGACCTGCGGGTGTACTGTCTGGATCCGCTCTGCGTATAAAATAGGTGATCTTCACCCTTATCTGTTTCAAGGATAACGTTGAACCAGAAGTCTCTCCCCTGAAAGCTGACCTCCCTCAAAGTCTGGAGTTCTACTATGATAGACCTTTAAGCAATCCACTGGGCAGAGGGATGCTTCTTTCTTCAGAGGGCAGATTCTCCAGGGACCCCCATCTCTTAGTGGGCAGCTCGTTCTTGTTGAGAAACGATGGATCCGGAAAGAGGTTCAGTTCTCCGGTGTCTGTGAACTGAATGTGGCCATCACCCCTCGAGAGGGCCACTATTTCGCTAACTCTGGCTCCTGAGGCTAGTGCAAATAAGAATATCACCTTTTGGGTCAAGTCTTTCAGCGAGCAATCTTCATTGTTCAGGGTTGAGCTAAGTGAAGAATTTTATACAAAGACCATGAAATGAGCTTTGGAGGAGCTGCAGACCCAAGTTTAGCGCAGGCTTTAGGAATCTTGTTGAAGATTTCATTAGAGAAGTCTACCTGGAAGACGTATAGTACTGGTCTGGCTAGGGCGGATTTACATGTAGTAATCGTATTAGCTGCTAAACCTTGTTCATGTAGATGGATGAAGAAGGACAAGCAGAAATCCGTAGGTATCTCCTCAGGATTCTTCGCCTTGACAAAGGCCACCCATTTCTTCCAGGAAGACTCATATTGTCTTCTTGTTGACTTTGACTTGCATTATTCTGAGAAGTTAATACTGTCTCTAAAAGTCCCAAACCGTTTCTTGATCACTAGGGCGAGAAAATCATGAGATGAAAGTTCTGGGTTTTCTCTGACGAAGCAGAGACAGTCAATTTCTGCACTTGCAGAGTCAGAACTGGTTCCGGCAACGGGATCAGCTGCAGGCGTAGTTCCGTTATCAGAGGGAACCAAAAGCTGTTGGGCCACTTGTGAGCCACTATTACTGTTGTCCCCCGAAAGGATCTCAGTTCATCGAGGACTTTCAGCAGAAGGTTGGTTCGAGGGGACAGGTAGATCTTAGACCACCTGTTCCAATCTATGGACATTGCGTCTGTCGCTTCCGCTAGAGGATCCTCGTACAGGGCTACATACCGGGGTAGCATCTTGTTGTCACTCGTTGCGAAGAGGTCTATCTGCAGTCCTGGGACTTTGCGTAATATGAAAGAGAATGATCTTGCGTCTAGAGACCATTCGGACTCTATCGGGTTGACCCTGGATAGAGTGCCCGCCGTCACATTGCGGAACCGTTTGAAGGTGGACTGCTGACAAGTGCCATCTCTTCTTCTTGGCTAGAGGGTCCTTATGTGCTGAAGCGTCAACCTTCTGAACTTATGGTTCACTATGAACTTGTTGAGTGGTGATAAGTCCAGAATGATTTTGAGCTTTTCCGAATCCTTCTTCGGAACACAAAATAGCCTTCCTTGAAATCTAATGGAATTTGCCTTCCGTATAACTCTTTTGTTCAAGAGTTCCTTAATATATTCTTCCAGTACGGGGGTTGAGTGTTGGAAGAATTGAGGGAAGTTTGGTGGAGTTGAGCTCCAACTCCACCCTAGTCCCTTTCTTGATTAGGCTGTGGGCCCAGGGATCGAAGGTCCAACGATCCAGGAAGTGGAGAAGTCTCCCTCCTACCGGCAGCATCTCACTTGGAGAGCTGGTTGGAGGACTGGCCTCCTCGGCCACGTCCACCTTTGTTGCCCCTACCTCTGGAGGGGCGTCTAGAGGATCCTTGAAAGGAACCTCGAGACTTTGGCTTAAAGGTAGTTGATTGCCTTTCAAATACTGGGGTGAACACGGGCGACTGGGTTACCAGCGTTTAGTGCACCAGTTGAAAGGTGTTGGTTAGTTGTGCCACCGTCTGGGGCATCGTGGCCATGGGAAGCTGTTGCTGTTGCTTTGGCCGGGAGGGCACTCTTGGTCGTTTTGGCTTGTTCTTCGGCTGGGGACCCTCATCAGCGGAAGATTTCCTTTTTGAGGGACAAGGCCCATTTGGAGAGGAGATGCCTATTCTCCGAAGCGGCTTTATCTACGACATCTTTGACCACTTCACTTGGGAAGAGGTCTTTTCCCCAGATATTGGAAGCTATGAGCTTCCTTGGTTCGTGCTTCACTTTAGCAGAAGCGAACACAAACTCCCTACAAGCCCTTCTGGCTTTAATAAAATTGTACAAATCCTTGGTGACTGTTGCCAAATGAGATTTGGCAAAAACCATGTATATTTCTGGGGTGTCTGGGATGCTTGCCATAGTCTCTAAGCCAGTCTGCAGAGACATGGAAGCAGCGAGACGTTCCTTAGTCTCCTGTTCCCTGCCCAGGAGAGACTCTAACAGCTTCAGGAGATCTTCGTTGAACTGCCGTCCAGCGATATCTGCCTCTAGCTTCCCAACTGTGAAGGTGTTATGGACATCCTTCCAATCCTTATCATCTGAAGGGAAGGCAAGGGAAAATGGTGTACACTCTTCAAGTGTAGGGCAAGGTTTCCCTGCCTCAACTGCCTTTAAGGCTGCCTTAAACTCTTTGTCCATAAAGGGGAAGGCACGTTTGGAGTCAGCAATAAAGGATGGGTGCTTTTTGCTGAGAGCCGGCACCTTGGAACTAGTAAAGGCCCCCTCTTTCAAGGTGGTTGTATATAAGGCCTGTGCCTTAGATAGTTCAAGGACAATCGTCTCCTTCGGCTCTGTTTCTTCCTTGGATGCTGGTTCCGTCCTCAGACGGACATAGCAATCCGGATAGACCCCTTTACTAGGCCAAAATTCGATTTCCTCTACTGGAACTGTTCCCAGTTTCTCTGAGAGGAAGATTCCCCCCCCCCGACATAGGCATATGCTCTGTATACCTCCATGGGTTAACGTCAGAGAAGGCGGGAGGTCCTTAACGTTTTACTTCTTAGTGGCTAAACGTGACGCAACTAGCTGATGAATCTCCTTCCGGAAAGATGATTCTTTCTCGGACAATTTCTTCTGAATGTCCTGCACCATGGACAGTAGCGAGTGTAGCGTACTTGTAATGGAATCCAACTGGGGTGCGGTGGAAGAAGTCGAAGGCGTCGGTTCAGTCCCCGCTGCAGACGATACCGAAACAGTTTCAGTTATCTCGACTCCAGTCTCAGGAGGTATCTCATCCTCCTGCTCCAGTTCTTCCACTAGGAGATTGTTCTCAGTCTCCTCCGAGACAACAGACATGTTGTCCTCTAATTGGATGCTCTAAAAGGCATCTGAAACGTCAGGTTCTACCGGAATCGGAACTAAAGGGATCTCGGGTTGAGCCTGGGGAACAATTTCATCTGCAGATGCATTAGGGAAGAGGCAATCCCTCATCCTCTCATTAGGAAGGTATGGGCCAGAGGTGTTCTTCTGAAAGCCCCTGACCCATTTTCGCAGCGTGTCCCTTGCTGCGTCCCTAGACTCAGTAGACTTTTGATCATCAAAAGCCTCTTTAATCAGTTTGCCACAAACGGTACATACCTGTGGGTCCCAGTACTTGAGAGCCAATTTGGTGACTGCGCAGTGAGCATGGGCCCTGCACATATCATGTCCGTAGAAGCTCTTACTACGGACTCTGCAAAAGTTGTTCCCGCACACAGGGTGCTCCTCCTGTAAAGAAAGAAAAGCTATAAGTATTCAGTGAAATTCTCAGATTTCAGCATACATATTTTAATTAATATTTAATTAATATTTAATTAATATTAGCTTGGATAGAGTAAGCTAGAAAGTAAGAAAGACACCCACATGTGTTTCCTCTCCAGCCCATTGCTATGACCTCCTCCAATATTGAACTAAAGATTCATAATGAATTCAAGGGAAAGATAATATCCTTGGATATAAGGTGTCTTCTTAACACGATCTTCCATGTTCAATATAGGGGATTAAGTTAATTGGTAATAACCATTAATTGGTAGGGAGAATCACTCCCTAAAAATGATGGTCTCACAATTGGCTGCCCATGAACCACTTGTAGGTTGGAAAAACTTTTGAGCTACAGCAATGACTGGCGGCCCGCCGGCGTATGCCGGGCCCGCCAGCATATGTCGGGCCCCGCCGGCACACGCCGGACCTTCCGGAAAATGCCGGACTTGCCAGTATATGCCGGGCCTGCCGGCATATGCCGGCCTAGCCGACATATGCCGGTCTACCCAACATATGCCGGGCCTATTCTGGGCTATTTGAAACAGATACAGTCTTCAAAGTAGTGGGCGGCAGGTTGGCAGTTGCCGCCGACAGCCGAAGGATCCCTCTATCAAGTAGGACCCAGCGGCAACCGGCGGCAACATATAAATTTTGGGTGGCCGGCTGCCGGCCGGCAACTACGTTGCCGGCAGCCAGTCATAGTATGTTCATTGTCGTTGGGTTGTCGATCAGCGACACCCACGGCAAGTGGCGGAAGAGTAACTGCCGGCCGACAGACACCCAGCATGGCCAACGACAGCTACTAGTTGCCGGCGGCCGGCCCAGTATATGGAAAGGCAGAGAGAAAAAGAGGATGGGGGACGGCAAAGGCTCAGCCTTGCCGGCCTACATCCCGAAAGAGGGTGCAAATGGAAGAGGGAATTAAATTCGGGCTTCCACTAAACCGTATTCCATTCATATGGGGTATGGAAGGCAGTCCAACGGAGGACTGGAGAGCACACTCAATGATATGAGGCAGCAGACAGGGAACCTCAGGCCAATTCTATAGATTACCCTGTAGGTTCAAATGTAGAACAATGGCCAGAAGGGTAATGGTTCATCCAACACAAAAGAGACAGTGGGGAAGGGGTAAAAGTCCTATAAGTATGGTAAAACCCTAGAGCATTACCTGACTTGAAGGATTCTGATCTCATAAAGTAACCTCAAGTAGGATAAATCATTTCCCCGGGTTAGGTTAGTTAAGTGAGAAAGCGGCCATAGGACACAATCTCACTAGAGAACAGAATCTCGTACCAGAGATCTAAAGTAAGGAAGAAATCATTTCTTCATACTAAGATCTACTAGTACAGGACTGTCTGCCAGACCGAGGAAGGAGGAAATTGATATACAAGAGCCTCCAGTATGGCCTAGGGAGGACTAGCCTCCTGAACGGCAACCTAACCTGACTTGGGAAGGAATTTTACCAAGACAGTAGGAAGCCTAACACAGACTCTACTCTGATTTTCCGTTCTCAGCTCAAAACCATGTCAGTGGTTAAGAGAAAGAGACGAAACACCCAAGTAAATTTTGCCAGAACACAGTTCGCAGCAAAGTAACTGAGGGTAGCCTAAGCTGATCGGAGGGAAGGGGAATTGCTCTTAGATCTCGTTAGAGATAGTATCGACTTAAAAGGTATAGGAGATGTCAATCTCCCCTTAAAAGACAATACAAAAGCAATGAGGGACTTGTAAGAAAGTATACTAAAGCCCCTAGGTTATTAAGCCTAGGAGCATAGAGAATCGTTCACCGAAACTCTTTTGTATACTATCTTGGAAGAGGAAAATGTTATGCAGTAATATCTTAATTGTATAAAATATTGCCTGAGCTTCAATAAAACTTCAACAGGAAGGTTATATCATGCATGAAGTGTGAAGGTGCCTAGGCTAGGAAGCCTAGCACTCGTGATGCTCGATCATAAATAGCCAAATCCAAGACAACAAAGACATAATATAAAATTCCCTAGCTAAATATCTAAATAGCTAAAGTTATTAGAGCGAGATAATGCTGGGAAATCGTTCTTGCTAACTAAATGAACAAGAAGAACGAGTGCGTCCAGGACGCCATCCGGCTAGCAACAGCTCTTATCACGTTAATTACGATCTCAATCGAAGAGTAAAACTGGCAAGAGCTTACATTTACACAATCCAAAGATGTTACTTAACTTTCCAGAAGCTGAGGAGGCTGGTGAAGGCATCATAGTGACGAAATACTTCCAAAATAGCGAGAGATAACACGGGATAACACCGGTCAGCAAAGCTACAAACGAAAGAATGACTTGGTGGCGCCTCGCGGTGGTGATTCGGCGCACTATTTACAGTACAGTAGGAGTGTCGAGAGCATCGCCTCTTTAACGACTCTCCTATATTCTTGCCACTTTTCCCTCTCGAAGTGAAACCGCTATTGGGGGTGTAGATAGCTATGAGACGTGTCAAGAATACGTCCTCTGATATACGCGATATCCCCTTTTAAATTTTAAGGGATATTTGCTCCAGGAGTTAGAATTCTGGATACCATTGGTAAATTCCCTGGGATATATCACTGTAGTCAAATATACCTAGGAAGCTACTAATGAAGGAACTTCCATCAGGACGACATGTATATATATATATATATATATATTGAGGTAGGTCGTTGCTCCTGGCGAGCTTCAAAGATAAAATAAAAAGGAGGACGAAGAGTCTGGACAACATCTTTCAGTTTATTGGTGCCAACGTTTCAGGACTCATCCTATTATCGTCTCACTAGACATCCTTTCATAATGAAGTATTTTTTTTTGAAGAAGCATTTCAAGGATAACTGTTTTCCAACTAAAATATTTTATAGATTAGTTAAAAAATTTCTGGACAAACATTACCAACCTAAACTTCAAGTTCCTATAGTACCAAAAGTGATTTTCTATGCTTCTTTGCCTCTTATTAATAACAAAAAATATGGGAAACAAATTAAAAAAGTCGTTTTAAAACAATTTTCGAGTCTGGATTTTAAACTTATTTTTAAGAATCCCTTGACAGTGGGATCTATGTTTAGAATTAAGGATTCTCCCCCCGATCTAATGCGTTCTTCAGTGGTCTATATGTTTACTTGTCCGAGATGTAATCTCGGAAATTATGTGCGTTACACAAAAAGATTGCTGAAAGTTCGTATAGATGCTCATTGGGGAGTGAGTCATAGAACTGGATGTACACTCAAAACCAAAGAATTCTCAACCATCAGAGAACATGCAAGTAAATGCAAGACCAACATTGCATATAAAAACTTTGAAATCATTGCTCAAGCGCCAAAAAACTCCTCTCTACTAGTATTAGAGTCGTTAATGATTAAAGAAAAGGCTCCTAAACTAAACAGCCAATTACCCTCTGTCCCCTCCACATCGCTTTAAGCCGATTCACACGACCCGTTTTCTTTCCGACAGGCTGACCGTCGGTTAACCGGCGTCTAGCTTTCTTACGTGTATTCAAATGCAACTGTTCACACGACAC
>NC_090750.1:56826493-56831493 GCF_036898095.1 Palaemon carinicauda | reverse complement strand
TTATGTGTGCCTGATGATGTTCAGACACTCCGCTATTAATAATGCTTTGTATCACAAATACGCTGGCTGCAGTTTTTGTTTCCCAGGTTGTACTCGTTTCAAATACACACCATCGCACACAAATACTTTTACCGGTGTTGTTTTGAACCGACCATCATACTTTGAGCTGTGTTTTTCATTAGCTCTTTTCAAAAACCTTTCAATGTTGTTCATTATTCTCCTCAATAAATTTAATAAATATACATGGCAATTGTTGCGAATTAATAAGTACCGTATATGGTAACACAGGATCCTGTCCATACAATAAAAAGAAAGGCTTGTCCCTGAGCGATGAATTATATGTAATGTTCAAAGCTAGCTCAGCTGTAGGAAGCAAGTCGTGCAGATGAAGGGGAACATCAGCCACTAATTAACGTAAAATTCGTACTACTTCCCTATCATGCAATTCCACTAAGCTATTTGTTGAAGGCCTATAAGCGGTCACTGACCGATTTTCCCATCTTATTTATAAACTTGAGACCATTATCACTTACCAAAATTTTCGGCCAACCAAACCTGATAATGGAGGAGCTCAGTGCCTGGGTTAACGAATTCGCTAATTTATCCAACATTGCGTAAGCATGAGTGTACCGAGTAAATGCATCCAAAAATACACAGAAATTCTTATGTGTTGGACCAGTAGGAAATGGTCCTACCACATCCATATTCTATCTATAAAATTTAATAGGAATCACAGGCCTTGTTCTGTCTTCCAGCACAGTGTTTTTATGTTCTTTGAAACAGTTACTAACATGACAACCTTTCATATAATTCTCTATAGAGTTTTTCATTCCTAACCAAAAGAAGGATTCACGTGCTCTCCTTAATGTTCTATCAATCCCAAATTGCCATGCAGGTACAATGTGGATAGCTCAAATAAGTAGAGGAAGGTAGAATTACCCGTGCACAAAACTCCCCTCCCCTCTTCTCGTAAGCACAACATAAGATATCATTTTCTATATATATATATATATATATATATATATATATAAAAATCTCACAAGGTACGTTCAGAAACGACGGAAACTCTCCGATTCCCCTTTAATCACTGCTTGCACTCTTTCTATCAATTCTTCTGTTTTCTGTTCCTCTCGGGCTTTTTTTTTTTATGCCCGAACCTCCCAAGTCAATTATACTTGCATCATCAGGGTATTCATTCTGGACACCCATGGTCATGTCATCGGCCACCTTCACCCTCACCGCTCATATAATTTTCTCTCTCCCTAATATCTGTAACTCTCTTCCTCTCCCTCTCTCTCTCTTCTCTCTCCGCTCACGCTTTCTGAATGCTCATCGGGATAATTCACATCCGGGTCTCTATTCTCTCTATTATGAGGGGGTCTTCTATATTTTGGCTATGTTGTTCGTTTCTGTTTTGTACAGTAGCTGTCACCCCTAATATATATATATATATATATATATTTATATATATATATATATATATATACATATATAATATATATACATATATATATATATATATACATATATATATATATATATATGTATACATATATATATAATATATACTGTAAATATATATATATATATATATATATATATAACATATATACTGTATATATATATATATATATATAAGAAAAGTAACTGCAAACAAAATCTTTTCTTTCACATCCACAAGCAAAGATAAAATAATACTGAGTTATAATCACATATCTCAAATTAAACACTGTAATATATACTCTAAGCAGCAGGAATAGTCATCCTTGGGAGTAATAATTGGAATTTAAAGGTTTCTGCTATCAAAATAATTGATTCAATCGAAAAATATATTATTGGCTAAATGAAAAAAAAAAAAAAAAAAAACTACACCAAAATCCTCCTAACTTGATCGTTCACTGTGTTTCATATATAGGAGAATTTGGCAAATCAAAAGAAAACGTAGATAAAAAATAAAATTCAACCTGCAGCCAGTTTCCAACTTCTTTAAGTCTTTGGTACCAGGATTGCTTTTGCTCAGAGAGTTTATGCCTCAACTGAAAAGGAATACAATTTAACCATAAAAGAAACCCTTTCTGGTACAACTCAGGAACATATATGGTGGTCTACCCTTAAATCTGCACTCTTTGGTGTAGATGCAAGAGTTCCTCCTTTACTTAAACCAGATGGCTCAGTCGCTCACTGTCCAAAGGAAAGGGCAACCCTTTTGGTTGATGTTTTTGACAGCAAACAGAGTAATGAAAAACTTGAACTTCCTCATTCCTGTTTTCCTGAGGCTAAACTAACTAGTTTAGCTTTTCGATCTCGTGAGATTAAAGCTCTGTTGATGAACCTTGATGCTTATGGAGGTGTAGACCCTGATGGTATTTTTCCTTTGTTTTTTATAAAGACAGCAGATTTCTTAGCTCCAATGTTATCTGTTATTTTGCGCAAGTTAGCAAGAAGAGGAGCTTTTAGCACTTGTTGGAGAATTGGTAATGTTACTTCTCTATGTAAATGTGTTTGTGGTAGCTCAAGTCCCACTGACTACCGCCCAATTTCCATAACTCCCATATTATCTAAAGTTTTTGAACGTCTAACGGCAAAACGTCTTAATAGGTTTGCTGAAAGTAATCATCTACTCCCTAGTTTGCAATTTGGTTTTCGTAAAGGCCTTGGAGCATGTGATGCCCTTCTTACAATCTCCAATGCTGTACAGAAATCCCTTGATTGTGGTCAGGAAGTTCGTATGATTGGGCTTGATTTTAGTGCTGCCTTTGGCCGTGTTAATCATGAGGCCCTTGTTTTCAAACTGAAACAATTGGCAGCAAGAATAATCATCTTTGGGAGTAATAATTGGAATTTAAAGGTTTTGCTATCAAAATAATTGATTCAATCGAAAAATATATTACTTGCTAAATGAAAAAGAAAAATAAATACACCAAAATCCTCCTTACTTGATCGTTCACTGTGTTTCATATATAGGAGAATTTGGCATACCAAAAGAAAACGTACATATTAAAAATAAATTAAAGAATCGATATTTGACATATTCATATGGAGGGAAAGGCTGCTGGTGTGTAGATAAAAAAAAATGCAACTTGCAGCCAATTTCCAACTTCTTTAAGTCTTTGGTACCAGGATTGCTTTTGCTCAGAGAGTTTATGCCTCAACTGAAAAGGAGTACAATTTAACCATATAAGAAACCCTTTCTGGTACAACTCAGGACCATAAATGGTGGTCTACCCTTAAATCTGCACTCTTTGGTGTAGATGCAACAGTTTCTACTTTACTTAACACAGATGGCTCAATCACTCTGTCCAAAGGAAAAGGCAACCCTTTTGGCTGATATTTTTGTCAGTAAACAGAGTAATGAAAAACTTGAACTTCCTCATTCCTGTTTTCCTGAGGCTAAACTAACTAGTTTAGCTTTTCGATCTCGTGAGATTAAAGCTCTGTTGATGGACCTTAATGCTTATGGAGGTGTAGACCCAAATGGTATTTTTCCTTTGTTTTTCATAAAGACCGCAGTTTTCTTAGCTCCAAAGTTATCTATTATTTTGCACAAGTTAGCAAGAAGAGGAGCTTTTAGCACTTGTTGGAGAATTGGTAATGTCACTCCTCTATGTAAATGTGTTTGTGGTAACTCAAGTCCCACTGATTACCGCCCAATTTCCATAACTCCCATATTATTTAAAGTTTTTGAACGTCTAACGGCAAAACGTCTTAATAGGTTTGCAGAAGATAATCATCTACTCCCTAGTTTGCAATTTGGTTTTCGTAAAGGCCTTGGAGCATGTGATGCCCTTCTTACAATCTCAAATGCTGTACAGAAATCCCTTAATTGTGGTCGGGAAGTTCGTATGATTGGGCTTGATTTTAGTGCTGCCTTTGGCCGTGTTAATCATGAGGCCCTTGTTTTCAAACTGAAACAATTGGGAGTGAGTGGGTCGTTTCTTAGCATTATTATTGATTTTTTAAGTAATAGATCTCAAAGAGTTGTTGTTGATGGGCACCATAGTGATTATAGGAATGTGATATCCGGTGTTCCACAGGGTAGTGTTCTTGGCCCTTTACTTTTCATACTATATACACATGACATGTGGTTTGGCCTAGAAAACAAGCTTGTTGCATATACAGATGATGCTACTCACTTTGCATCAATTCCATTCCCTGAATGTAGATCTGGGGTTGGTGTATCCCTTAATAGAGATTTAGCTAGAATTAGTGCATGGTGCAAATTATGGTGTATGAAGTTGAATCTTAACAAAACTCAAAGTATGATTGTAAGTAGGTCAAGGACGGTGGCTCCTCAACATCCGGATCTCAGTATTGATAATGTTTCTTTAAATTTGTATGACTCTTTCAAAATTTTAGGTGTGATTCTCGACAACAAATTTACTTTTGAGAAACATATAAGGTCTGTGTTTTCTTCAATTGCACAAAAAATTGGCTTATTGAGACAGTCTTTCAAGATGTTCGGTGATCAATCTATTCTGAATAAGTGTTTTAATTCTTTCATTCTACCTTATTTTGAGTATTGTTCTCCTGTCTGGTGTTCAGCTGCGGATTTTTATCTTAAGTTGTTGGACAGAAACTTATGGCCTATTAAATTTCTTATTCCTGATCTAGATATTAATCTCTGGCACCGTCGTTCAATTAGTTCATTTTGCATGTTGCATAAGATTTTTCACAACTCTGACCATCCTTTACATTCAGATCTCCCTGGACAATTCTATCCTGTTCGTAATACTAGGCAGGCAGTTAATTCTAATAGCCAGGCCTTCTCCATCATGAGGCTCAATAGTACGCAGTACTGTAGAAGTTTCATTCCAGCTGTTACCATGTTGTGGAAAGATCTTCTTAATCGAGTAGTTGAATCAGTAGAACTTCAAAATTTCAATGTTGGAGCAAATGCTTTTTTGTTGACCAGGCGAACATGAGTCCTTATATAGTTTATTTATGACATATTTGTTTTTGATGTTGTTAATAGTTTATATATGACATGTATGTTTTGACGT
>NC_090750.1:56801493-56821493 GCF_036898095.1 Palaemon carinicauda | reverse complement strand
ATATCTTTCATAACATAGTGATTTCGTACCCCGTAATTTTCTCTTTACCACGAATTCATAATCTACTCTAATTTCATAACCAATTCATCCATCGTAATTTTTTGAACAATTAATACATCTTATCTGCATCATGATACCAGTTCATAACATCTAACTCACCATTTTATCACGACTTCCTTCGTACACCGATTCATTAATTTACCATCGACACTTCATAAACAAGATTAGATATTTTGTTAATGCTTCATCCACCAAATTCAACATTTTATTACATTTATATCACCAACTCGTTAATTTCCTACCAGGCTTTTTCCATCATGAGGCTCAAGACTACTCAGTATTCCAAAAATATTGTTCCAGCTGTGACCAAGTTGTGGAACGATCTTCTTAATCGGGTAGTTGAATCAGTAGAACTTCAAAAGTTCAAAATTGCAGCAACTGTTTTTTTTTTTTTTTTTTTTTTTTTTTTTTTTTTTTTTTTTTTTTGAACAGGCGGAAATAAGTCTTTTTTTTAGTTTACATAAAATCAAAGTCAAACCATTGTTCTCTAGTCTTGGGTAGTGTCATAGCATCTGTACCATGGTCTTCCACTGTCTTGGGTTAGAGTTCTTTTGCTTCAGGTTACACTCGGGCACACTATTCTATCTAATTTACTTCCCTCTTGTTTTGTTAAAGTTTTATAGTTTATATAGGAAATATTCATTTTAATGCTGTTACTCTACATAAAAAATGTAATTTTCCTTGTTTCCTTTACTTGCTGGGCTGTTTTCCCTGTTGTGGCCCCCGGGCTTAGAGCGTCCTGATTTTCCCACTGGGGTTTAGCAAGTAATAATAATAATAATAATAATAATAATAATAATAATAATAATAATAATAATAATAATAATAATAATAATAATGTATCTGTTTTGACGATGTTACTGTTTTTAGAATGATATATTGTTAATTTGTTCTCATCATTTATTTATTTCCTTATTTCCTTTCCGTAATGGGCTATTTTTCCCTATTGGAGCCCTTGGGCTTATACTATTTTGCTTTTCCAGCTAGGGCTGTAGCTTGGCTAATAATAATAATAATAATAATAATAATAATAATAATAATAATAATAATAATAATAATAATAATAATAATAATAATAATTTCTCCCCTTGAATCCGTATCTTATCTAAACCAATCTCCAGATTCTACCCTCCATCGCCAATCTATACTTGAAACGCTTCGATTTATAATGAATTATTTCCTGCTTTTTCATTTTATAAGGGCGTGACTCACCACTTTACTGCCTGTTGACGTAGGACTACAAATGTTATGAATATTTCTTATTAAGATTTTTTTTTTCTCATTATCAATTCATCTTAAGATTTACCCTTTTATTATAGGTTTTTTTCCCCATATTAATCAGTTTATCAGTAGTCATCCACTAAGGTCATCAATTCATTACGTTTATCTCTCAGATTTGTAATTTTGTAACCAACTCACCCAGGAGATTTATCCTTTTATCAGAAATTCGCACCAAATTCACGTTACCGAACATCTACATCCAAGCTCTTTTTACTCATAATATGATCAACAGACTTGTGCGAGTAAGCCGTCAGGTGATAACTGTGAGGCGAGGGGAATACAACTAAACTTTACTCAGATATCGTCAATTTTATATACGGTTACTTCCGAGGAAGAACGTCATAAAAATTAAAACATGATAACGTTTGTGCCACTACGAAAACAATGGTTGGTGAATCAACACTGCATGAAATGCGATTCATAAGATATAAATTCAAAAGTCATATAATGTACAGGCGTGTATGAAACACGTACGGTACATGGCTCACCAAGTAAAAATTACATGCATGTGAAATGGGGTTCCCGGCTCTTGATAGGCATACGGTAGGCGGGTCACCTTATAGGAGATATGCAGGTTTGATGACAAAAATTGAGATCAACTCTTTTTTGGTATGGATGTTCAATAAGAACGCCCTCATTGTTCGACGGATCACAAGGAAAAGCCAGTGTGAAGGGGCGTTAACGGTTGCTTGCTAGTATCATTGTGGGAAAATGCGTAGACAAAAAATAAATATATATTATGTTTTTAGATTATTTAATTATTTTAATTTCTATTGTTTAGATTCTATTTGCACAATGATCTTTTTTTATATACTTTTTGTACTGTTTAGTGTGATTATCTCCAGTACATCATTATAAATTTTTATTTTTATTGAAAAGAGTCGGTGACTTGCACCCAGTGGGGATCATTTGCAAGAAATTTATTATAAGACGAAGATTGTCAAAAAAAAAAGGGTCAATTGGATAAATTATCTGAAATAAAGAATCCTATAATGAAAACCTTTTGAATATAGGTGGCGAGAGTGATTAAGACTTCTCTCTGCCTTTGATGCCCTTTGAATTTCAATTATGTAGTCATGTAAAGTATCAGTGCTAAAATTAGAAAAAAAAATTAATATCATGCGAACAACAGGGCATTGTACGAAAATTTTAAAGTGCTAGGTGAGGGCAGGCAATGATTTATTGTGGGGGATTCTTAGGATATTAGTACAGTAAAAAAAATAATAATAATAATAAAAGAAAAAAAAATGAAAAAAAAAAAATCTCCGTTATCAGAAGGTATTCGGAGATTCATGTCCAGAGCCAATTGACTCACTGTGCAGGACGTGAGCAGCAATGTTTTGGCGTACTCCGTTAAGCTTGATTTTTTTTTGTTTTTATGTCGTCATCTATGAACTTTTTTCTTGGCTCTGTTGACCTTGATAAGGAAGACATGGTCTTGATCCCGACCACCAAGGTTGGATGCTGTTAACTTTTGTGTCTGGATATTTAATGTAGCGGTGATGTTGCTTGGTGAGATTATTGGACCACATAGGAAACAGCAACGCACATACTGTTGCATTCATTGAGGTATTATATGTAGATTTCTGTAGCATTGCTTTCAAGAATTTACTATACTATGTATGATATTTACTCATCCTTTTGGAGTGTAGCATTGATAATAAGCCTTTTCTTAATATATTACATATTTTTTTTGCCTTGGTGATGTACAGTTGATAATGTAGAGATAGGTCTCTTGAGTGTTTAAGTAAACCTTTTTTTTTATTGTTATAAACAGTAAGCCTTCCTGTCCCCTGCATGATCAGTCCCTTTCACAGCAACCAATTTAGAGATTTTTTTTTTTTTTTTTTTGATATAATTTTTTCCACTCCTAATGTTTGTAATGTTCAAATACCTAGAAATATAACTGCCATTTTTTATATTGGACTCCATTCTTTCCATTAATGAGTGAGATCACATATCTCCAGAATTATATTAAGAAACTAAAGTTGTAGCTGTGTCCCTTTGTCCAGTATAGAATGAAATGGCGGCACTGAAGAGTGTCGAGTTGTCACAAACATGCAATGTTGACAGTGGGGCTACGACCACCAGGACCACCCCTGCTCCTCATTTGTACCTGGCTTGGACAAACATCAATTGTCTGGCCATTACAGTAACTGGAGAGGGGCCGGTGATTAGAGGTCTCCAGCCTCCTCCAGAATTCTCACCAAACTCCCCCATTTACCATGCTTCGAGATGTCTTCTGCTAGGTGTGAACCTCTTGCCTCCTCGCAGGCTCCAACAACTACCCTTTTTAGTCCATCAGGGACTTCAGCAAGTAGACTGGGGAGCAGTTTCTGGTTAAACTGGCCGAAGCCATTAGGCCAAAAAAGGCTCCAGTTCATGCCATGAAAGGGGCTATCCTAAAGCGCAGACACTAGGCCATTGATACCAACATATCAGCCATATTCGAAACATTGACCTTGTCCCAAGAGTAAACCAGAGAGGATTTTAGTAGCGACACTTCTAGTGACACTTCCAGCTCCTGTCTCAGTGTGAACTCAGACGACACTGTCTCCACAAACCATGGCCAGTCCCTCTAGACAGACCCCCATCTGTCTGATCTGCTCATGGCCCTTGACTCCAGGAAGAGAGCCTAGTCTGGGATCTTCCAGCTGGAAATTGGCCCGATTCCAGAGGTATTCTGAGACCTACTGAACTAGTTGATATACCATAGGAAGCTCTGGTCAGTGAACCACTGAGCTAGGAAGGTTCCTGAACTGGGACACCAAGGGGGCTTTCTCAACAATAAGGGGTCCAGGGATCTTATACTCATGTATGCCTCCTTTACTTGTGTCGAGAAGCCTGCGTGAGGCATGATACAGGGAGGAAGAAAGGCCCGTTTCAGCCCTATCACCAGTTGAGAGGGCGAACAGCTGAAGATTTATGTTGTACAGTTGGCTTACTTGTACAAGTCTGCATATCCTCAGCGCAGCATGGACTGAAAGTGCTTAGACGAAAGCTCCCCAGAACAGTTCCCTGCAAAGCTGCGAGTTGGTGGGAGCAGTCTCTGGCATCTATCAATATCCCCACTGGCCGAGTGTCTCCACAGGCCACTTGGCAGGATGTTCTACACCTGTTAAGTGTATTCAACGAGGAATCACGTCAGCAAAACCAGAAGGCAGAGAACTTGACCATTAGTCGTGTGAGACAGTCAAGGCACGGCTCGTATGCTGACAGGGTTTCCATAGCTGCCCCCATCCTTTCATCTGTTCCTGACCGAATGTATCCACGCACTCCTCTTCGACCTGTCCCAAAAATCTAAACCTATGAAAGTGATCCTACCACATCCTCCCACTCAGGATTATTCTCCTCAGTTCCAAAGGAGGTACTGGGCTTGGTGCAAGAAACCAGGACACCTTGTGAACGAGTGTCGCAGATGCCTTAACCTCTACCTATGCAGTGGGTCGGCCAACCACTAGGTCGCTCAATGTGGGCAACAGGCGCTGCCGATGCACAGAACACGTGTCTAGAAAACAGTTACCTCCTGCAGCCCTGGGATGGAGACAGACTCTGTCCGGACTCCTTCAAGGTGGAGTATAGTACCTGTGACTACTACTCTAGCCCCGTCATCCTACTCTTTATCAACCAGTATCAGGGAGAGCCGAGGTGGAAGAGAGTCCATTGCTTCTTCTCGGACTGTTGAGAAGATGAAGAAGAAGGGCAAGAAATCAAACCCCAGGAATTCATCAAGAAGAGAGGAGCACCATGTGGTGTTAAACACAAGACCTTCTATGTAGAAGATTGGGCTATATCAAAGGAGGTGTGTGTGCTAGGAAGCATGCTCCTAGTATTCTGGAGGCAGCTCCGGAAATCTGGATATCCAAGGTTACCACTAAACATGAAAAGGTTATTGCACATCCAATAACTCTTTCTGGATTGACCAGTGGTAACCTGTCCTCAACACTGTTCATAACTTCACCAACCCTACTCCCCTAGGGAGGAAGCAGGAACTGAAGCTGTATTGAAAAACCCTTCGTAGGGTTAACCTGGCAAAGCTGGCTTCTGTACCACTCATGGTTGTCCCAGTGACCATGTCAGAGTTTCCATTGAGACCGTTGGATGCTCTCATTGACTTCGGTGCTGAGATCAACCTCCTATCATTGAGTGTAGGGCAGGATTTCCAGCTGCAGATGGTACCCGACACCATTGGTCTGAGTGGTCAGGGCAAACAAGACTTAAGGCCTTATGTATTGTACTAATGACCCTTATATTGCATGGAATTACATTAACCCCTACTGTATTCCATGTAGCACCCTCAAGACTATGGCTGAGAACGTAGTGATTAGTTACCAGTTCTTGAGAGCAGATGAGGTGATAGTTGACAGAGCCCGAAATCAGCGCAACATTGGTCATATTCCCCAAGAGCTTCTTTGTGAGCACTATGTCCTTATACGGGGATCCTGTTGTCAGCAAGTACTTTACACACTTGAGGTTCACACAGCCGATTAAATCAGAATTGCAGGTATTGAGCACGTACTTGTTCCTGTTACTGCAGACATTCCTAACGGGTTTGACACCACTTTTAGGTTCCTTACTTGTCCATCCAACTGTTGCCCAGATATGTATAATGATGGCGACATCATAACCTCCGGTTTGTCTAGAAAAGCTACAGCCATCCCTAGCATCCTAGAACTGGAAGATGGAAAAGCCTCAGTTTCAATCAAGGGTTTTTTTTTAAGTAGCTTCTAGGATGAAGAATGGGATCTCTTGTGGAAAGTGCTTATCATGGCACTGGTGGATGCTCCTTTATCCTGCCTGAGAGCACAGGAGTGCGACCTGACACCGAAACCGAATGTATTAGATGTATAAGCAATCGGTCTATCTCCGACGAATTAGACTCTTCTTATAGGAACCAGTTCTGTCAAATGCATTGACGTCATCTTCCTGTCATCAGTACTGGTGATGATGATGTGGGAGAATGCTCAAGCACACCAATACGCACCAATCTGTATGTAGAGACACCAATTTATCAGAGGGTTCGATGGATTGCAAAACACGATACTGACGTCATCGAGGAAAAGTGCAATGAGTTGCATGAACTAAGTCTTATTGAGCCCAACATCTCGCCTTAGTCTCCACCCATTGTTCCAGTCCCAAAAAAATGACAGTAGTATATGGTTGTGTGTAGACTATCGTAGATTGAATTAGGTGATTGTCTATGATAAGTTTCAGATGCAAAAAATGGCAGAATCCGTACTGTTGGCAAAGGACAGTAGAGAATAGACGGCTTTTTCTACTGCATTTGGAAACTGCCTGTTGAAACACTTATCGTTTGGACTGAAGAATGCACATGCAATGTACAAGTGAGAAATGCAGAGTATTCTACAAGAGTTCCCGAAATCCAAGGTGGTTAGCTATATTGATACCATCCTGACCCCTGATCCTTGGGTCTTCTTTCGACGAATACCTGAAACTGGTAGAATGAGTTTAGGCTATTCTCAAGAAGCACGCACTCAAGATATAACTCGGGAAGTGCTCTTGTTTTCAAGTTGAGGTAAAGTATCTTGATCATCTGGTAAGACGTTCTGGTATGCGTAAGCTGCTAGAATATATCCAGGAAGTGGAGGACTTCCTTGAACCTACCATTGTGCGTGAGCTATGTGGATTACTGGAACTAGTAAGCTTCCAATAGAAGTTAATCCTCATGTGCTCACAGATAGCTAAACTGTTATCTGCCAAGACTGTAGGTCATAACTCCCAAGGGACCAGAAAACTGAAATTGATTGCAGAAAAAGACTGTGCCTCTGTATGCTTGAAGGAGCTGATCAAGGAGGACATTATGTTCTTGTACCTGGACTACTCTGCTGATGTTAAACCCTTGAAGTTTTTTGTACATGCTCTGGGTAAGGGTGTTGGTGCTTGTCTGTGCCAGGATTTCTTGCAGCATCCAGGGGAGTGTCGGGTTATGGCATAAAAATTCATGATGGTCCTTGACTGCGAGACCCGTTACTCTACCATTCTAGGCAACATCCATTTAGAGGTTAAGTGTTCTTCTTGGTGGAGACTACGGCTGTATAACTATAAGCTGGTAGCTGCCCAAGACATTAAATTTGTTTTTGTCCTTGGTAGGATTCTACTGGACGCAGCCTACCTGACCTTGGATTCATCCCAAGAACAGTTGGTGTTTGACCAAAATGATGTTCTTCAATTTTCTATCAAGGTACTCTAAGTCTCCACGATGCAACCCAAAACCACTGTCATGAAGGTGACTAATCCTGAACTTGATTGTTGAGTGGTCTCCGGGTATGCCCTTTTGTCCTTTAGTTAGGTGGCTAAGGAGATCATCGACATATCCAATCTTTTGTCAAGATGATTTTCTTCAAGGAATCCTGCATCTCAAGTTCCAAGCTCCTATCTGCCCTATAGGAGATGTTGGTCTTACCTGGAAGTTCACCAAGCAGAACCCAGGAGGTTCGGTAGTCCCTGCAGTCCCCTTCAATGTCCTGATTTACCTAGCAGCTGAGGCACACCTCCAGAATGTTCACTGTGGATCGGGAAAATAACTGCACTGTTCTGTCGACTCGATGGAAAAAAATCCTTCATTACTGTAATCTGGGATATGTATTGGATGTGTTGGGGATGTCAGACTTTTAAGGTTTCGAGGTAGGTGGTTTTCCTGCCAACTTGAAAGATAGTGACCTCTTCTCCTTTTGAATTTGTCTCTACCAGACAATGTGAATCTCCCAACAACCAGTATTGGTTTTATTGGGTGTCTGCTGGTAGTCAAGCATTGTACCAAGTGGGTGATGGCAGCACCCATAAGGAATAAGAAGAGCAATACAATTAAAGTTTTTCCTGTTATTCCTCGTGTTCCAGTCCGCACATTAACCTATAACGGCCCTGAGTTTATTTCCTAGGAATATACTGATTTGTTGGAGTGATACAATGTTGTACATGTGACAACATCATCTGTATAAACCCTCTAATAATGGTCCAGTTAAGTGGGTGAACTGTACCATTATTGAGTTGCCGTGGGGGATTTCTTGGGAAGCTCGGAAATGACACCAGTACTTATCCCGAGCAGCTCTCAACAACAACCATTCTCACCACACTCAGACTGGCTGTACTCCCGCTGAGAACATACCGAAGAGTGTTCACGATGTTAACAGTATCCCGTTACTCTGCAAAAAATGAGAGACCAATGAGCTGGAGGATATCCACGATATAAACCGTTTAAGGTCAGTTTTCTAGTTCTCAAGAAGGATAAGCATTTTGGACACCTTTTGTTGAACATGCTCATCCTTAGGTTTGAGGTGATATTTTGTGTTACTAAGGTACACAAGTATAAGATTACCTATGAGTTGCAGAGCCTGCCTAATGGTGAACTGGTGAAAGCTTACCATATTCTTTTCAAGGCTTGCTTGAACCTTCAGTCTATCTTAGGAGGCCCTTTTTTTTGGTATCAAACGGGTTCTGGTGCTATAACCAAGACTTTGAATATTCCAGGACTTGTGGATAATAGTCTGACTTCCTCTGAAGTCTCAGAGAGTTCTCGTTCTAGTAGTGATGGTGAATCCTATTGGTTGGCTGCAATAGTCGCATCAAACCTTTTTTCTCGATATTGTAATAAGTTACGATGACAAAGGAAATGTTACCCTCCTACTAGAACTATTACTCAGCTTAAGCCCATCTTCAAGCCAGCTAGGACTTAAAGGAGGAAAAGAGCACTAGATTCTTGGTTATATCCCCCACAATATTATGGTGCGACTCCTGTATTGAAAGCTGACTCGTTTCGAGATCATAAGGTCCTCCAACTGTGGGAAAACAGCCCCACTGGAATGTATAAAACCCAGAATTTTACTCTCCTGTGCCCGAATCTCAAACACCCTAATTATCAGCCTCCTCCTTTGGAGAGGAAGGTGTCTTTACTCCTCCAGGGAGTTGGGAATTCTTGGAAGTTTCAAGCATTCCATTGTTGGAACCACTTTCTGCTGGAGTGGAGGTCTCATCTCACTGATCACACGAATACTACAGAGAGGAACTATCCTCCGTTCCTGAGTCACCTTAGAATACAAACCCTTACCGACATTCTAATGTTAGATTAAAACACTGATTGGAACTAGAGGTGGAACTTGCGCAGTCAAGTGTATTTGACCTGGACCTGACTGCTCTGTTTGGCTCTTCTTCAACAGAACTTTGCCCTAAGTCATCATCTGATTTCTCTGGATTTTTATTTCCCTTTCCTTAGTCTACGGATTCTGTTTCTGGTCCGCATTAGAGAGTGTCGATAACCAGCAAATATCAGATGTTGTGCTAGATTTTCAATTGGTCAATGATACCCCCTTTGTACCTGGTGAGTTGGCTGCTTAGCCTATCTCCGGTGCTACAAGAGATTAACATGGCTCGCCAGCAGATTGCTGAATCACGGTGCATGTCCCAAAAAAGAACTTTGAGACTCAGAAGAACTATGAACCCACCAATTGAATTTTGGACAAAACAGTTCTTTTATATTCAAAATTTTGGTATAATGAATACTTTTCTATTGGCACTTTTTTCATTTGAACAGTTAAAAGGCTGTGGAACAGGGCACCTTGTGTGAGGAATACTGTATTGAGTCACGGTTTGTTTAATTTTCTATTAATTGTCATTTATTTATTGTACTGTAATAGTCCAAAATCAATGAGTTTTGTATTCTTTAAAATTAATTTTGGACTACAATGAATGTCATTTTTTTCGGAATAGTTTTATGGTTGTGCATGTTTAAAATACTATAATGATGCCTGTAGTAATAACTGTGATGTTGTGTAAATGTATATTATTGGAGCACTGTTGGAAGGATGGATGATAATTAAATTTTCAGTTGTAATGTACTGTATATCTGTGGTGTTTCATGATTTATTGTCTATTCCATTCACATTTTTTATCACTGAACTGTCAAAAAATGTAGCTAATGGAATATGTTAAAACTCTGTTGTATAGATCTTGGTGTAGGGTGCTGTTGCTTGTCATGAGGAATTTTTAGATGGACTGAGGAGCAAGTGTGAGTAGGAGGGAAATGTGGAAAAATGCATAAAAAGATACAAGTTACTCTTTTAGATTTATTACTTATATTATTTTTTTTCTTAGGTTTTATTTGTACAATGAATAATTTTTTTTTATATATTATGTACTATTTGATGTACTATTTGATGAAAATTCTTCTTTTTATTGCAGAGTGATAGTGCCCTTCACCCAGCGTCAGTCATATACAAAAAATTCATTATAAGATGAAGATTGTCAAAAAATGGTCAACTGGAAAAATTATCTGAATTAAAGAATCCTGTATTGAAGCCTATTAAAGACAGCCAGCAAGAGCGATTAAAACTCCCTTCCTCTGTTGATAGCCTATGAATTACGATCCAGTTGTAAAGTAAGGTACTTATGTTTTAATTAGGAAATGAAAAAAAGAATATCCTGCAAACGATAAACACTGTAGAAGAACTTAAAAGTGCTAAATTAGGGACAGCAATGATTTATAGTTTGGGATTCTTAGGATATCGGTGCAGTGTATACTTCAGTGAAAAAAAGATTTAAAACAATAAAACTGTCTCCGTTATCAGAAGGTAGTCGGAGACTTATGTCCAGACCCCGTTGACTCACTGTATATGCCGTGAACCGCAATGTTGTGGTGTTCTCCATTAATCTTAAAGTTTTCTCATGTCACCAGCTTGGAACTTTTTCTCGGCTATGTTGAATTTGGCCAAAAAGGCATGGTCTTGATCCTAACTGTCAAAGTTTGCTATTGTTAACTTTTGTGTCTGGGTGTTTCTTGTAGCAATGGTGTTGCTTGATGAGATCATTTGACCACCCAAGCAAGAGTAGCGTACATACTGTTGCATTCATTAAGGTGCTCTAATATGTAGATTTCCGTAACATGGCTTTTAGGAAGGTAATATACTGTCTATGAAATTTAGCCATCCCTATTGAGTGTAGCATTAAGGATGATAAGCCTATTCTTTATATATTACATAACTTTGTCTTTCTGATGTAAAGGCGAGAATGAAGAAACAAGTCTCATAAGTGTTTAAATAAACTTTTTTTATTGTTATAAAAAGTAAGTGTTTCCTTCCCCTGCATGATCTATCTGCTTCTCAGCCACCAATTTAGAGATTTTTCTATATGATTTTTAAAATCTTTTTTGGTTTCCAAATGTTTATAATGTTAAAAAACTGGAAATATTACTACCGCTTTTTATATTGGACTTCATGCATGTCAGTGATAGGTGAGAAGGCATACCTCTAGAAATATATATTAAGCAACTAAAATTCTAGGCTGGATCCCCTTGCAGAGTATAAAATCAAGTGGCACTGCCCAGTGATCAGTTTATTTTGATTATTCAATTCTTTTACCTAGATTATTGGGTATTCAACTGTTTTATCTTTTTGTGTCGTAAACGTTGGAGTGTGGTCAGCATTCAGACACAAGGCAATCTGCGTGCTACATTAGGCAAAGTCCGCAAACCGCTACATCATTGTGCATGAAAACATGTTTTGCCAAGTGTATATCTGCCGCTATGTGATGTTCAGCTGAAGGATTGTAAGGTTGGCACCATGGAGTAAACTTTCCCAAAAAGTGACATAGGCGCTAGAGATTTTAGGAGGAGATTGTAGATGGAGAGAAAATTAGCAGGAATATCCGTGTTCCCACGTACCATTTCAGCTGCCAAGACTTCCATAGCACTTTTAGGAGTGATCTTTAGTGCTAAGAGGTCCACTGCAGAGGGATATCAAAGTTGCTTTGAGGGTGGGATGAAAACATTCAACCATTCCATTGGCAAAAGGTTTTAGTCATTTGTCTGATGTAATGTGATTCCCCAGCGTATTATTATTATTATTATTATTATTATTATTATTATTATTATTATTATTATTATTATTATTTGCTGAGCTAAAACTCTATTTGGAAAAGCAGAAGGCTATAAGACAAGGGGCTCCAACAGGGAAAATAGGTAAGTAAGGAAAAGAAACCTGGAAAAATGAAATATTTCAAGAGAGTAACAACATTAAAATAAACATCCCCTATACAAACTATGAAAACTTTAGGAAAAAAAGAACAGAAATAAGATAGAATAGTGTACCCGAGTGTATCCTCATGCAAGAGAATTCTAACCCAAGACAGTGGAAGACCATGGTACAGAGGATATGGCACTACTCAAGACTTGAGACCAATGGTTTGATTTTGGCGTGTCATTCTACTAGGAGAGTTTCTTACTATAGCTAAAGAGTCTCCTACATGTAACATACACATTTAGAGGTGAAAGTGGTATACCTGTCCGTAGTAATATGCTCAGAGATATCAAATCTTGCTATCCCTCCTAAGAGTAAGCTAGATGTACATGAGGCAGACATTGCAGTTTCAATGCGAACGGCTTATAAGAGACGAGTGGAGAACCTAATGACAGTAAACAAGCAATAATGTCTTTGTGAACGGGGTAGGGTGCCTAAAACTTCGATGCGAATATAGGCAAAGCAACGCTGAGGTTGAAGAAAGATCTCCACTCCTAAATCCATGTGTCGATGTACTTTTGGGGTTTATCATAAAGCACAGGCGCGGACCCTATCCTTAGCTTCCTCAGTAATTCCATGACAAATGAACTTTGTCTTCAGTAGCTGTGCAGTAGCAAGGTGCAAGGGACATGAAAGGCTATGAATGAAATCAGACACCTGTTGGCCCAAAGAAGAAGTTACCTATGGTCTAGGACTACCAGTGATGATGTTATAGAGGAGATTGGCAATGGAATCGTCGACAAGGACGTCCGCCCAACAGAGGGATGTGCTGAATATCATTTTGCTGTGCTTCTGCCAAGGCAATTTAATACAGTCCCAGATTAATGGTAGTCAAAGAATTTCCTGACAGGTCAATGGCAAGAGGCTTCATCTCCCAAGGAACCGGTTGAATGGTACAATTGTAGTCAGCCATGGCGGAAAGATGTCAGCGTTGACAGGCGTACCAGGGAAAAGGCTGTAGAGTGAAGGCATGCACCAGAGGCATAGGGTCTGTGCGAATGAAGAAGGGGGTACCTTTTAAGAACTGGAAAAAGTGATGGACAGCCAAGATCACCACAGGAAATTTGCTGTTGAAGGTAGATTAGCCGGATTCTTCCTTAGACACCTTTCTACTGAAGAAGGCCAATTGTCAGAGCAAGCCATTAACTACCTGCTGGTATCGGTGGAGAGGAGAAGTGTATGTGGTATGGGAAAAGTGAATGCAGCTTAGTTGATAGGGCATTCTTTGTGTTTCAGAAAACCACTTCTTGAAGGAGACCCTACATAAGGTTTTTTATTTTGCCCTTGAGGAAGGTGTCGAAAGGAACATGAGTGGCAGCAATGGCTGTCAGGGAACGGTAATAATAGTTGATCAAGCCCAAAAATACCTGCAGTGATTTAACGGTTGAGGGCATGGGGAAGTTTTGATCAGCTGACACTTTCTTAAGGAGGGGGTGGACTCATTCAGAAGTGATACAATGCCCTAAGAACAATATTTCGATGGTGCAAAAGGTACAGTGGTCGTACCGAATTATAAGTCTTTTCCATTGTAGGCGGTCGAGCATAACTCGTAGGGGACAGAGGTGTTCCTCTTTGAAAAAAAAGAACTCAAGTGTAGTATGTCATCCACGTAATATACATGGAAGGTACCCTAGGATGCTGTCCATGAGAAGTTGAAAAGAAGGTCCAAGCATTAAGAATAGTTTCAAAGTAGTAGTTGAAGGCGTATGTATCGAGGGAGCTGGTGTTGGCGGTCTTGCAGATGTCTTCTGGGTTCATGGTCACCTGATAATACCCTTTCAGGAGGCTCGAGCATGGAGGAACCCTTTGGTTCGTGCAAGTATGAGATCAGGACAGCGATATATGGAAGGGGGTAGTTATCCTGTTCTGTCTGCATGCTCAGGGGCCTGTAATTACGACATGGACGCCGAGAGCTTTCTTTCTTCAGAAAGATGTGTAAGGGTGACTACCATAGGCTCAAAATCTTCTGGCAACGGCCCATTTCTTCCATTTCAGTGGGAGTTTCTTTAGCGGGAGCTAAACAATTCCGTGCTGGACATGTGAATCTAGAATATACTTGGTTTCAATTATTTTGATATGGTGACAAATGCCATGTTTGGCCAGAACTGCAAACAATTGACAAAGTTCTAGATGGAAAACATCTGGATTCGTCGTGAGGAAGTGGGTGTAGGCCTCCGTGGGTGTGCTAATGGAGAGAGCAAGTTCGGAGAGAGCTGGTTGAAGAGGTGATGATGAGTAAGATTCAGCGTTGACTATCCCTAAGTGAGAAATATTGACCGTGAGGTGGTAATGGGATAGGAAAACCACACGAAGGATTGGCGATGTGATGCAGCAACAAGAAACTTCCTGTGATATTTGATGCATCCAAACGATAATGCGAGGTTCTCGTAGCTATGGAAGGGGGGCAGATGCATTGGCAGCTACTTGGTGGACATCGACAGATTTGGACAGACTACGTCATGTCCTGGCAAGTGGCCTTGGCAGAGCACAACAAGCATCCATGTCTATCAAAAAATCGCCCCACCATACCTGCATCACGTAAAAAGAAAAGATTAGTGACAGGGTAGGACCCCGAGAGAATCGATGGCTAACTAATACATTTATCTGTCACTTACTACTGTTTGAACATTACTTTGCAAAAGCCCAGAATATGGACGAGTAGTAGAATAACTGTGGTCAATGAACGTGAGTTGATGGCTTAGAGGTCATAGGTGTGGGCATGAGCGAGGGGTGAGTGATGGATGGATTTGTCGCCACTCTGGTTGGTCACAGAGTGAGCGTCTATGTCTTACAGCCTTCATATGAACTTTGATGGATGTTAAATAGTTGTTCACTTCATCAGGTGGTGAAGTGGCTATCCTTTAGGGTGTTGAATTTGGTCATCAAGTCCTTCATGGGCAAAATATCGATATCGGGGATGGCAGCAAGTACAGGTTTGAATAGCTTCCTTACCCAAAGGGCACGAAGTATATTCACTTCATGACGAGAGCCATCTGCGGCTGGTTGTAGGCGAGCTAAACTGGTCTTTTCCCTAAGGGCGACCTGACACTTTCGGTCCCCAACGGTCATTGAGAGATCTGAAAAAGTTAACTATCAGGGAAGCTGGTAATTAGGAGTACTGCTCAAGGAGAAATGATTTTCGGATATTATACGTGATTGGGGTGGTCACTAGTTTTCACAGGCAATCGGATATTACTTGAAAAGTGTCCTTGTTGATCACCGTGAGAACATAGTCCACTTTGGTGCTCGGCTGAATCACACCCTTGATGCAAAACTGCACCTCAGCAAGCTGGAAACAGGTGAATACTTCTCCGCTGGCAAAGGGTGGGAGTTTCATTGAGGCAGCATGTGCCTAATAGGCAGGTTTAGTGGGTAATATCTTCAAACAGTAGGGCACAGCATTGAGGGGCAGGCTGAAGTGAATGCTTATGCTTATTGCTTATTGCTGTCCTTCGAATCGAAGACGACTTCTGCTTCGCTGTGATGGGGATGAAGTTAGATCTGTTGTCGTTGGTGCCCATCTTGCATGGCGGTGAAGACCAATTCTGGATCCACACACTCTGCCACACAACTGGCAAGTCAGGTCTAGGTTGACCGGGGATATCCGATCTCGGCGGTTTTGTCATCTCTCCCTGCGCTGTTGTCTTGCCTGGTTCCGGGTGTCTTCAAGTTGATTGACTCCAGCTTTACAGAGTGAGCGCCATAGTGGTCTGTCAGAGGCGTTCATTTCTAGTTGCTCAGCTTGTATGTTGCACTTCTTGAGCGTAGCTTTGATGTTGTCCTTGTACCTCTTTTTCTGACCCCCTGGATTACGCCGAGCTTCAGGGAGCTGACTGTAGAGGACCTGGCGAGGAAGGCGATGTTCTGACATACGGATGACGTGGCCGAACCACCTGAGTTGTTATTCTGCCAATGTGGATTCTATACTCAGTAGGTTTGAATGGTGGAGAATTTCAGAATGAGGTACTTTGTCTTGCCATATGAGCCCTAATATACGCTGAAGACAGCGAATATGGAATGCTTCAAGTTGTTTTACATGTCGATGGTAAGCCGCCCAGGATTCGGCTCCATATAGCAAGGTGGACATGCAGACAGCTCTGTACACAGCTACTTTTGCTTCTGTCTTGAGGTGGTGATTTAGGAAGACTCTGGACCTGAGTCGGCCGAAAGATGCGGAGCCCTGATTTATCCAGGCAACTATTTCCTCATCAATATTGTGTTTTTTAGTGAAGATGCTTCCAAGGTAGATTAAGCTATCAGCTTGTTTGATGGCTTCCGCATTCAGATGAAATACTGGGGGATCTCCTGAAATTATTTGCTAGGATAGAATTTCAGTTTTGTTGATGTTAACTTTGAGCAACATGGCTCGGTAAATTGATGAGACAATGGTAAGGCTGCGTTGGAGGGCATCTGGTGAGTGAGCCACTAGAGCGCAATCATCTGCATATTGGAGTTCCATTAGGTGTGTCATTGTTGTTTTTGTCACAGACTGGAGGCGCCTAAGGTTGAATAAGTTCCCGTCTAGTCGAAACTGCACTTTCAATTGATCTTCTTCGTTGACTTGTTGGTGGCTCAGGAGGGTGACTGCAGTAAGGTAAATATTGAATATCACCGGAGCCAGGACACATCCTTGTTTTACTCCAGTTTCTACCCTGAAAAGTTGTGATTTATTACCACCCATACGTACACAGGCTTGCATATCATTGTGTAAGTTTCTTAGAATGTTAAGGAATTTCGGAGGTACTCCAAATTTAGAGAGAGCAGTCCATAAAAGGTCTCTGTTCACCGTGTCGAAGGCCTTTGTTAGATCGATAAAGGTTATGTGAAGATCACGGTTTTGCTCATGGCATTTCTCTTGTAGTTGTCGGGCCACGAATATCATGTCACAAGTGCTGCGTTCTTTAGGAAAGCCACATTGCGTCTCTGGTAGTACATTTTCTGAAATGTGTTTGCAAAGTCTTGCATGCATTATTCTTGCCAGGATTTTACTTGCAACGCCGAGCAAGGTGATGCCTCTGCTATTGTCACAGAGGGAACGGTCCCCTTTACGTTTGTAGATGGTGACAATATCTGAGACAAGCCACTCATGGGGGACTTCTTCAATGTTCCAATTAGAGAGAATAAGATTGTGGAGATGTTGATTGAGTAAGTAACCCCTCTCCTTGAATAGTTCAGCTGGTAGACCATCAGGGCGGGGCTTTTGTTGTTTTTCATGGCCCTTATGGCTTGTATAGTTTCTGGGAAAGTGGGGTTGGTATCTAGGATTTCTGAGTGAGGGACATCAGGGATGTTGTTGAGGATATTAGGCTCTACAGGATTTCGTTGGTTAAGGATCAAGCTGAAATGTTGTGCCCAGCGATCTATTATCTCCTGTTTGTTTTTTAGGAGGTTTCCTTCTAGAGAGCAAACAGGAGTTATACTACTTTTCGTTGGGCCATATCAAATTTTAATAGAGTTGTAGAAACCATGTTGATCATTTGCATCTGCGTATGATTGACTTTCTTTTGCACTTCTGATCTTAGCTGTTGGAAGTTTTCTTTAAGAGCTACAGAAGTAGGTTGTGAGAGCCATGCATCGTGCGCTTTATTTTTTGCTGTGATTAGGTCATGTATACCATCAGCGTTGTTATCAAACCAATCTTGATGACGTCGTGTAGAGAAGCCAAGGGTTTCTTCTGCATTTTCCTGAATTATAGTTTTCAGTTTTGCCCACTCAGAGTCAAGCTCATTGTCGATGTTGTTTGGATCAATGTTAGGGATCTCAGCCAGCTTTCTTGCTATCCCATGACAGTAGTTGTTCCGAGTACAGGTGTCTTTCAGAGCAGGAATATTTAATTTCTTTGAGGGAGGTTTGCGAGAAAGATGAGGACGGATGGTTAGCTTGAGCTTAGCACGTATTAGATTGTGATCTGTGTGGCACTCGGCACCTCTCATTGCAATGGGTCTGGATGGCATCTTGCTGGTCTCGCTTTTTGATTATGACATAGTCAATCAAGTGCCAGTGTTTTGACCTTGGGTGCATCCACGAAGTTTTGTGCTTGTTTTTGAGCTGAAAAAGGATGTTGGTGATGACTAGGTTGTGTTCTGAGCATAAGGAGAGCAATCTGAGTCCATTGCTATTCATATTGCCAACACCATGATGACCGATGGCGCCTCCCCAGATGTGGTGTTCCCTTCCCACTCTGGCATTAAAGTTACCTAAGAGGATCAGTTTATCTTCACTTGGAGTTTGGTTAATGCCTGAGTCTAATAATTCATAGAAAGAGCCTTTTGTCTCATCTTCACTGTCCAGTGTAAGAGCGTAAGCACTCAGGAGAGTGGCATAACGACCTTCTGCAAGTGGGATGCGCCAGGACATCAACCTCTCCGAGATGCCAGCTGGTGAGTCTGGGATTTAACTTAGCAGTTTTGTTTTCACTGCAAAACCGACACCATGGTTTCTGCGTTCATTTGCTGGATAACCTTTCCAGAAGAATATGTATCCTTCTCCTACCTCTGTTAGGGTGTCCTCTTCTGAAAGACGAGTTTCACTTAAGGCAGCTATGTCAATGTTGTATTTTTGCAGTGCATGGGTGACAAGAGCTGTCCTGCGGTGTGGTCTGTCATTTTCATCACTATCAATTAGTGTGCGAACATTCCAGGTGGCAATGTTAAGGGGTATTTTTCTTCTATTTCGACCGCAGTAAGGAATGCCTTGGTGGATGCGGTTATCCACCCAGGTGGTAGTGAATCAGCCAATGTTTAGGTTACCTTTTCTAAACCCTTCCCTGCCAGGGGTAAGCAGTGGGGCCTCCATTTCTGACTGTTCAGTTGCACTGGAAGCTGCCAAGGGATAGACCTGATTCATGCCATCTCTCCAACGACCATCACTCCAGTGCCGCCCACGTGCAGGACTCGGGCTGATGACTTCCAGCCGCATTCTCGACCTGTCACCGTCACCCTATCCTGTCGCCGGGGGACTTTTATTGGTTGGTGGTGAAGATGAGAAATGTTGGTAAAAGCGAACAAAGCAGTGTGCTAGCGCAGAGATAGGATTATTGTGGCTGTGAGGGTGCGCTCTTCTCACAACCACATCTTGGCCCTCCTCAACTCATGTCAGTGGCATGAACGATTCAGGACGACTGACAGCAGATTTGGGTTACAGGGATATGCCAGAAAACCAAGTAATTCAGGAAACCGCCTTATGTGGTACCCCGCGCACAGATTTTTCCTTTGGGGTTTACTCCCGTAGCCTTAACCCACCCAAGGGCTGTCCACAAGGCAGTGGGTGCAATGGTTGGTAAGCATCAGGGTGCATCCACACGCCGGTCGTCCTGCATGCCGTACCTCTGGGGCCTACTGCTGCTCCGAGATCCCCTGTTGGTTTAGCCTAGGGTCGCAAGACACCTAGTTACCGTGCGTGGCCACTGGGAGCCACAACAGGGGTCTAGGTAATGGAGAGGCTATGTACTGGCAGGGGAAGACTTACGCATTCAGCTTCCATTTTCACTACAAGAGTTAGCCAGCGGCAGAAGCTGAAAGTGAAAAACAATGGGAAAGCAATCATTTGACGATAACTGTGCTACTGCACGAGACGCATCACATCACCCTGTGCATGACACACATGCACTCCGTCGGTCACCAATGTGCGAAA
>NC_090750.1:56786493-56793993 GCF_036898095.1 Palaemon carinicauda | reverse complement strand
GTGATTGGTTTCCGGTGAGATTGGGGCTGAGACAGGGATGTGTGATGTCGCCGTGGTTGTTTAACTTGTATGTTGATGGAGTGCTGAGATATGTGAATGCTCGAGTGCTTGGACGAGGATTAAAACTGGTAGGCGAGAATGACCATGAATGGGAGGTAAATCAGTTGTTTTTTTGCGGATGATACTGTACTGGTAGCAGACACAGAAGAGAAGCTTGACCGACTAGTGACAGAATTTGAAGGGTGTGTGAGAAAAGGAAGTTGAGAGTTAATGTGGGTAAGAGTAAGGTTATGAGATGTACGAGAAGGGAAGGTGGTGCAAGGTAGAATGTCATGTTGAATGGAGAGTTACTTGAGGAGATGGATTAGTTTAAGTACTTGGCGTCTGTTGTTGCAGCAAATGGTGGAGTGGAAGCAGATGTACGTCAGAGAGTGAATGAAGGTTGGGGGCAGTTAAGGGAGTAGTAAAAAATATAGAGGGTTGGGCATGAATGTAAAGAGAGTTCTATATGAGAAAGTGATTGTACCAACTGTGATGTATGAATCGGAGTTGTGGGGAATGAAAGTGATGTAGAGACAGAAATTGAATGTGTTTGAGATGAAGTGTCTAAGGAGTATGGCTGGTGTATCTCAAGTAGATAGGGTCAGGAACGAAGTGGTGAGGGTGAGAATGGGTGTAAGAAATAAGTTAGCAGCTAAAGTGGATACGAATGTGTTGAGGTGGTTTGGCCATGTTGAGAGAATGGAAAATGGCTGTCTGCTAAAGAAGGTGATGAATGCAAGAGTTGATGGGAGAAGTACAAGAGGAAAGCCAAGGTTTGGGTGGATGGATGGTGTGAAGAAAGCTCTGGGTGATAGGAGGATAGATGTGAAAGAGGCAAGAGAGCGTGCTAGAAATAGGAATGAATGGCGAGCGATTGTGACACAGTTCCGGTAGGCCCTGCTGCTTCCTCCGGTGCCTTAGATGACCGCGGAGGTAGCATCAGTAGGGGATTCAGCATTATGAAGCTTCATCTGTGGTGGATAATGTGGGAGGTTGGGCTGTGGCACCCTAGCAGTACCAGCTGAACTCGGTTGAGTCCCTGGTTAGGCTGGAGGAGTGTAGAGAGTAGAGGTCCCCTTTTTTGTTTTGTTTCATTTGTTGATGTCGGCTACCACCCAAAATTGGGGGAAGTGCCTTTGGTATATGTATGATGATGTATATACATACATATATATATATATATATATGTGTGTGTGTGTGTGTGTGTGATTGTGTGCATATATATATATATATATGTGTGTGTGTGTGTGTGTGTGTGATTGTGTGCATATATATATATATATATATTTATACATATATTTATATATATATATATATATATATATTTATACATATATATATGTATATATATGTATATATATATATATATATAGATATATATATATATATATATATATATTTATACATATATATATGTATATATATGTATATATATATATATATATATATAGATATATATATATATATATATATATGTGTGTGTGTGTGTGTGTGTATAAATATATATATATATATATATATATATGTATATATATATATGCGTAAAAATCACAAGAAAACGTGATGCTCAGATGCAGAAGAACCACAGAAAAAATGAAAATACAAGATATACGATTAAGTCCTGACTTGTTTCGTGATACTTCAGAGGACTGATCAGTTCTCTGAAGAAGTATCACAAAACTAGTCAGGACTTAATCGTATATTTCGTATTTTCATACTTAACAGATATTGTCAAATCAAAAAGAAAAATTGCATGGTAAATGCAGATCATATATATGGTACATTGCTAGCAAACGATTATATGGTACCAATAAAAAAAAAATACTGATATACGTATGATTCGGTAACTTGTTAAAGAATAGTTGTTACCTTTGTCAAAAATAAAGATTATTATAATACGGTAACTAATAAAGAATATTTGTTACCTTGGTAGAGATATATTTTCAGTGCACAAACAGGAATTCCTGGTACGTACATGCACCAAGGTTTCATATATATATATATTATATATATATATATATATATATATATATATATATATATTATTAGATGCCCATAGAATTTTTATTTTACCATTTAAGGCTTATATATTTTATTAGATGCCCCAAAAATGATTTATATTCTAAATGTTTTTTTAAAATGTTTTTAAAATGTTTTTTTTTTAAATGCAAATGTTCAAGAGTCTCTTCAACTACATATTACTAGCGTACTAATTGCTTTTCGTGCCCAACGCTTTTCCAAGACAATTGTACTCCTTTGAGCGAATGAAGGGGCCATTTTCAAACATCTTTAAATTGAAATAAAATAGGAGTTTTGTCTGGATATGGCAAAACGTTCTGTTTGATCTCCAACTTATTTTTTCTTAACTTATGCCAAAAAAAAATTGTTAACGCCGATAGATATCATCACCGTAACGTTGATTGCTGCTAGTAACACATAGAAACGAAGGTCCGCATAAGTCGGTGTCGGGTGGTCCATCTCGGTTAATTTCATCAACCGCTTAGCCACTCGTGCATTGTATGGGAGAGGTAAAGATGGAATTGTAGTCGACCATGTGAGGTTCGCGAAGTAGGCCCGTTCTCTGATGATAGTCTTGATTCCTCGGACCGTGTAATTCGTGGACGTCCCGATACATCCATCTGCTGCAACGAAGATTTGGGAATAGGACGTGGATCCGACCGGGCATGATACATTGAAGCCGGCCTTGTCTTATCATATCCACGAGCCGTTGTTCAGTCTGCAAATGAACTTATCGTCAAAGGGATAAAGTTTTTTCAGATAATTTTCATGTGTATGGGAGAGAGCACCGTCTACCACTATACCTAACTCGCATGAATCCATTGAGTTTTTATTGAATTCAAAGGAGTCAGCTGTACATATTTTTTTTATTCATTGCGTCTGAACAGTGAGTTAATTGATTTAAGTCATTAATGACCGTACATGTTTCCTTGTCTTGGGAAATCAATACGTGTCCTGTCAAACTGGATATTACTGGGTTTGAGTGATTCTTCATGAAAATCTGAAATGGTGATATCCTGTAAGATTGCCAGGCATCGGAAGAATCAAAGGGAATTGTAATCATAATCCTGTGATTTTCAATGCTTACTGTAATTAGGCTGTAATAAAATTCTAACCTACGTGCGTCTAACAAAGGAATATAACCTAATTTCTCCCGTCCGTTCTCCACAATTAACGTTAAGTCTCTTATCGGTAACAAATGCGGTGACAGTACACCTTTAGTCGCTAACGTAATAGCTTCCACATAGTCTTTTGATTTCTCAATGAAATGTGAAATTTTATTTTAGATATGATCTATTTTTGAATCATAATACGTTAACGTTGCCAACAAATCTTGTACTTCCATAATCTGACTGATATTACTATAATGTTCGTTCACCAAACTCATAATTTGATTGATTGAAGCTAACTGATTCCTTAGTTCTGATAAAATCAATTCATTTTCATGAGTCAAAAACTCAATTTTCTTATTTTGATTACTAATCTTAAGACGATTGGAAATCCCTAAGCCTAAACTTGCAACAGAACCAAAGATGTTTAGTGCAGCAAAAATAAACGGGTTACGTATTTCAAGGTTATCTTTTCTTACTGTCCACATCAAAAGGTCACGAGCCAAAGATTCTGCCTTATAAGTCTTATTTTGCAAGTCGTCGGATAGCATCTCTGCAACTTTTAGTGTCGATGCAATCGAACTCTGTATTAAAAGGAAAGTGTCTTCTATGCATTTCATTTAATGAAACAGCAAACCTTGAAATGGCAATCTTTAAGCTAGTGATGTCTTTCTCTGGGAGAAAAATTGCTTGCATGCGTACTTCAACAACTACGTTACTTGATGTAATAAAAACGTCTTCTTGTCTTTCAACTATAGTGCCATATTTAAAATCTATACCTTTATTTTTAGAGCTCTTCCCACACGAGAAAAAGTCTGAGCTAACAATATCACTCCTAACAATAAAAACTTCATCTTGGAAACCTGTAATGAGAAAAACATATGTAATTACTCCTGTATTAAGAAGAAAAAAATGTTAATATATAAATTTCCTTATATAAAGAATAAAAAAAAATTCCCTCACTTCCTTCTCTCTTATTTTAATTTCTTATGTGAGCCAATGCTACAATTCTTTCATCAGTGGGCTTGGATACGTTTTGAACTCTAAATCTATTGGCCGTTAATGTTTCCAAAATGCTAAATGGGACTTCAAACTTAGGAGTTAGTTTATAATTGAGTACTTTACGTACATTTACCTGTATGTATACATTATCACCTACGGTATATGTTTTAGTTGGCTTCGCTATTTTATCATGATTCCTTTTCATTATGATTTGTGATTCTTCTAAATTCTTTCGAAGGATATCAAAATTACTTTTGTTTGCATTTTTTACATTCTTTTAAAGTATTTGATAAATTAGTTGTAGGCGTTAATACATAGAAAGGCGTTCTAACTGGGATAGCATGCAATGCCTCGTGCGGCGACATTTTAATTGATATATGATATGAGTACTTAGTTCCGCAGGTATTGCAATATCCCAGTTGGGGTCTGATCCCCCTAGTGTTAATCTTAATATGCTTAAAACCTTCCTATTCGTTCTTTCCAATAGCCCATTCGACTCTGGGTGATAGATCATAGTATTGATTTTCTTTATGCTAAGGAATTCACACACTGAGTTAAGGAAGTGATTATTAAATTCTCCACCAGAGTCTGAAATTATCATGTGTGGAATTCCATGTTTACAAATGTAACACTCGTAAAACTTCCTAGCGCATTCAATCACAGTTTTAGTTTTAAGCGCTATTAGTTCTGTATATCGAGTAAAAGCTTCTACAATTACTAAGAGGTGCTTATTTCCTCTGTCTGACTCGTAAAATCCTGGTAATAAATCTAAATGTATCCTTTCAAAGGGTTAATTGGGCACGGAATAAGCCCCTAGGCTGACACGTGTTTTCGTGTGCCCTTTGTTTTCCTGACAAGTGCGACAATTAGCTATGTGTTTTTTATATCTGTAAGCATCGTATGCCAATAAAACAATGATTAGGCTTTCTGTGACATTATGGAGAACCCCGGGTGTCCATGCAATGGGTTTGCATGCAACCAATTTAGGACAGTGGATATAAGTGAGATTGGTACCACTACCTGGTCGTTAGTCACATGTGATGTATTGCAAGTTTTCCTTGTCACGGATCTAGATAGAATATTGTCTTTAATTATATAATTCTGCTGCGTATAATTTATATATTCCCTTTCCTGACGATTTCCTTCCAAAGCATTTATAATTTTTTTCTAATTTCTGATCTTTTCTTTGCTCAGTCTGTAATAATTCAGCACTCCAGCCCAGATCTTCTTGTTCAAATATAGTTTTAACGTTAGGCATGGATGTTGATATATCTATTAATTCAGCTAAAGGCTCCGTACAAGATGACACGGGGTTGCGTGATAATGCATCAGCAATGATATTTGCTTTCCCTGGTAAATACCCGATTCTCGCACCAAAGTCTTGAATGATCAAATGCCACCGAGTTCGTTTGGGGCTGTGACTGAAGCCTTTAAAGAAGTCGGTTAGTGGTTTATGATCAGTAAGAACCTTAACGGGATAACCGTATATTATGAACTTAAAATGCACTAGTGAATTAACAATAGCTAGCCCTTCCTTGTCTATTACTGCATATTTACTTTCGGAAGTTCTCAGTTTTCGAGAATAAAAAGCTATCAGGAAAAATTGTTTTTCATATTGCTGAAGCAATACCCCACCTACTCCTAAGTCTAAGGCGTCTGTTGCAATATAGAATTCCTTACCGAAGTCAGGAAATTTTAAGATAGGAGAACTACACAGTTCATCTTTCAAGGTATTAAACACCTGTTGATGCTGCTCAGACCATATGAAATCTACGCCCTTCTTCGTAAGATCAGTTAGGGTAGAGGCTATTATTGAATAATTGCGTATAAAATGCCTGTAATATCCACTACAACCCAGAAATTGCTGTATTCCCTGGACATTAGTAGGTATAGGAAAGTTACGGATAGCTGACACCTTATCATGGACTACTTTAAGACCTTGGCTTTACCCTTAAGTTATGTTGTCTTAGTCTCTGTAGTAGTAGTTCTAGTTTACGTAGATGTTCTTCTAAGGTATTGGAAATGATTTTAAGGTCCTCCATATACGCATGCAATATATCCCTTAGCAGGTCTCCAAACACTATGTTAATCATTCTTGTAAATGTTATGGGAGCACAACGTAAACCAAAGGGAATACATAAAAATTCATAATGTCCCCTGGCTGTGCTGAAGGCTGTGTATGGGATACTATTTTCTTCTAGTGATATCTGGTGAAAACATTTAAGTAAGTCCAAACTGGTAAAATATTTATTATGACCTAACAAAGATAAAATATCGTCAGTACATGGCACTGGGAATCGATCAGTGATCGTTTCCTCATTCAAGCGACAGAAAACTACGCAGATACGGCATGTTCGATCTTTTTTCGGTACAACTTTTAATGGAAAATTATAAGGGCTGTTAGATTTCCTAATGACTCCTTCTTCTAGCATTTTACCTACTTCATCATTCATCTCATTCTGGAATTTCATAGGGAGTCTGTACGAGGGTACATGAATAATTTTCGGCTTGTCCTTTAACCTTATTTGATGTTCTATGACATCTGTCTTTCCTAAGGATCCATCCGTAGTGGAAAAAACATCATGATATTCAGTTAAAAGTTCAAAAAATTTCTGCTGAATTTCTTCTTCTTGAATGTCTTTATTGATTTTATTTTTAATAGATTGCAAAAGGGATTCATTCGCAACTGATTGAGTGTGACTGATTTCAGCAACGGTAAGAATACGATGTTTATAAACTTCTGCATCCAAGATATGTTGATTTTTGTGAATTACTAAAGTGGTATTTAAATGATTACAGACTTCAATATTATATTGTTGATGTGAGCCTACTGTATAAATAGCTTGTGTGACGGACAATCCGTTAGTTTTCAAAGTGTCGGAATGGATTAATATTTCAGATCCCGGTAACGTTTTCTTTATTTGCACTATTAAATTCGAAGGTATGTTCGGCTCGATAGATTGCGTGCAAGATGATATTACGGGTGAACGAGAATTCTGTTGGGTCGCGTATATTATTTCTTTATAAGTGAGACAAGTTATTGGTTCTTCAACGTACGTCACTGTTTTATTTGTCGTCTCCTTTTTATCCAAAACTGATTTTAATGTATTAGTAGACTTTTCCTTTGATATACACGCCGTGCTTGGCAGGGGCTAAGATAATGTTTTGATTACCCATAGACGGATATCCTATAATTACAGCTGGATACATATCAATGTTTTGTACAACAACAAAGGTATCGGCAAACGTGCGCTTACCGACCTTGAACTGAACATGAGTTACGCCTATTACATTTAATTCATTATTTCCTATACCCGAGAGCCTTACT
>NC_090750.1:56776493-56781493 GCF_036898095.1 Palaemon carinicauda | reverse complement strand
CAGGGAAGAGTCCTACTAGACTCTGGAAAAGTCTCGAAGAGTACATATATCTATGTATGGATACCAGGCAAGCTAATATAGTGGTCTCGCCCTATATTAAGTAAAGCATAGTTTGTAAAGGACCACTGCGTCAATATGAAATATCGACCAGTTTTCCGCACAATACTTGTATTGGACAAAGGTTTTATATCCGCATAGGAGGAAAACCAATGCAACATAGCTTGCATAAAGGAACAATTCTATTAGAATTATCCCAGATAAGGTACATAGAATGAATGCTCAATTATACCAATAAATTGACACAGGTGGAGGAGACGCAAGGTTCTCAAGAACCAGATTATTGACAGGCAATAAATAAACAGGTTAACCACAATTATATATATATATATATATATATATATATATATATATATATATATATATATATATATATATATATATATATATATATATATATATATATATATATATAAGAAGAGGATAACCCAAAACTATAAGCATAAGTATGATAGTAAACAGAGCTTGTTTTTCTGAAAGAAAAAACATTAGATGCCACTTTTAAGATACCGAGGTATCAAAGTCATAAAAGCCTGTATTACAAATCAATGACATTAGCGTTAGAAACGCTCGGCACACATGTCTGCACTTATGCTAGGTTCACCTTCGGAAATGGAACAGTCTGGATGGGCAACACAGTGCCCTCACTTAGTTTGTAGTACAGTATGTAACTACACACTCACCCTGGAATTAATCGTCCCAATTAAGACCACTGTTCCTCGCAGAGTTAAACAGTAGGGTTAACACCGCGACCCACTGCTACCACAGATCTCTTTTAGTTCCTCTACTTACTTCGCATAGTGGCGAAAGAACACTCTGGAAGACTTCCAGCCAGTGTATGAACGGAGATGTTCAAAATCCATACAATTAAAGAAATTTAAGAATGAGGCAACTTTCCTCAGATCGTGACCTGCGGGTGTATTGTCAGGATCCGCTCTGCGAATAAAATATGTGATTTTCGCTCTGAGTTGATTCAGAGATAAATTTGAGCCTGATGTTTCTCCCCTGAATAGTTGACCACCCTTGAAGTCTGAAGTTCTATGAAGATAGACCTTTAGGCATTCTACTGGACATAGAGATGCATCTTCTTTCAGAGGGCAGATTCTCCAGGGACCCCACCTGTTGGTGGGTAACTCATTATTGGCGAGAAACGTAGGATCCGGAAACAGGTTCAGTTCTTCCCCATCCAGGAACTGAACACGACCTGCCTCTCTCAAGAGGCTACAATCTTACTAACCCTGGCCCCGGACGCGAGTGCAAAATAGGAAAATAACTTTTTGTGTTAAATCCTTTAACGCACACTCTTCATTGCTCAACAGAGAAGCGAAATGAAGAACTTGTCTAAAGACCATGAAATGGGCTTTGGAGGTGCTGAAGGTCTGAGCCTAGCACAGGCTTTCGGGACTTTATTAAAGATCTCGTTACCTAGGTCGACCTGGAAGGCATATAGAATGGGTCTTGTCAAAGCAGACTTACACGCTGAAATCGTGTTCGCTGCCAACCCTTGACCGTGGAGGTGGGGAAAAAAGATAAGCAGAAGTCTGTCAAGATCTCCTGCGGAATCTTCGCCTTGACAAAAGGCCACCCATTTTCTCCAAGATGACTCATATTGCCTTCTAGTAGATTGGCACTTATATTCCTCAAGGAAGTCTATACTGGCTTTCGAAATCCCGAAACGCTTTCCCACCGCTAGAGAGAGAAAATCATGAACTGCAGGGTCCGGGTTTTCTGTAATGAAGCGCAGACAGTTGACTTCTGGGCTCGCTGGGTCAGAACTGGATCTGGTAGTGGTACAAACTTCAGCTACAGTTCCAATGCCAGGAGGAACCACACGTTGTTCGGCCACTTATGGGCCACTATTGCCGCTACCCTTTGAAGGATCTCAGTTTATTGAGGACCCTCAACAGAAGGTTGTGAGGAGGGAACAGATAAATCTTGGACCATCTGTTCCAGTCGAGGGACATCGCGTCCACTGCTTCCGCTAAGGGGTCCTCGTACGGGGCACGTACAGGGGCAACTTCTTGTTGTCTTTCGTCGCAAAGAGGTCTATCTGCAGTTCTGGGACTGATTCAGAATGAAGGAGAATGATCCTGCGTCTAAGGACCATTCCGACTCTATCGGTGTGAACCTGGATAGAGCGTCCGCTGTCACATTGCGGACTCCTTGAAGGTGAACTGCCGACAGGTACCACTTCTTCTTTTCCGCCAATCGGAAGACGGCCAACATCACCTGGTTGAGAGGTGGTGACCTCGATCCTTGTCGATTCAAGTATCTCACAACTACCTCGCTGTCAATCACCACCTTATGTGGATCGAATGACGCAGGGAGACTTTCTTTAAGGTAAGGAGCAGTGCCCTAGCTTCTAGAAAGTTTTATGTGAAAGGTCTTGAATAGCCTGGACCAAGTCCTCTGGACTTTTTTCCGATGAGAGTGACCTCCCCATCCCTCCTTCGAGGCGTCTGAGTGAATCGTCACCGACGGGGGAGGTGGCTGAAGAAGAACCTGACTTCTTTAGATGTCTGGCTTGGGACCAAGGCCTGAGAAGAGTACTTAGCCGAAGCGGCTGGTCTTCTCAGATCTCTTCACGCGTTTGATGCATAACTTCTCCAAACTCCGATTGCATCCTTTAGCTGTGCTCTTAGCACTGGGTCTGTCACCGAAGCAAACTGGAGAGAGCGCAGTACTCTCTCCTGCTCGTGTCTTGATATCCTTTCTGAATCTTGAAGTCTCTTGACAGAACCCGCTATCTCCTTCCTTTTCTTCGCCGAGGTGGAGAAACGGTGTGACAAAAGGTCCCAGTGAATTCTCAGCCACTGGAACTTTTGAGATGGAGAAAGTCGAGACTTTTTCTGTTGATCTTGAAGCCTAGGTACTCTAGGAACTGGATCACTTGACTGGAAGCTTGCAAGCATTCTGTCTCGGATGCTGCCCACACCAACCAGTCGTCCAGGTAGGCTACTACCTGAATTCCCTTTAGGCGAAATTGTTTGAAAGCTACGCTCGCAAGCTTCGTAAAAATCCTTGGGGCTATGTTTAGCCCGAATGGCATGGCTCCGAAGGCGTATAGTCTTCGTTGTAGCCTGAACCCTAGGTAGGGGGAGAGTCGATGGCTAATTGGAATGTGCCAGTAGGCGTCTGACAAGTCTATAGAGACGGAATATGCTCTCCTGGGCAGTAAGGTCCTTATGTGTTGCAGTGTTAGCATTTTGAATTTGCAATTCACTATGAACTTGTTAAGCGGCGACAAGTCCAGAATGACTCTGAGCTTTTCCGAGTCTTTCTTGGGAACACAAAACAGCCTCCCTTGGAAATTGATGGGCTTCACCCTTTTTCTCCAATAGTTCTTGAACGTACTCATCCATAACGGGGGTGGAGTGTTGGAAAAACCGAAGGCACGGGGGTGGAGTGCTGTACCAGCTCCCGCCCAGTCCATTCTTGAGTAGGCTGTGGGCCCAGGGATCGAAGGTCCACCGATCCCGAAATTTCAGAAGTTTCCCTCCTACCGGTATCACCTCGCTTGGACTGCCGTCCTGAGGTCTTGCCTTCCTGACCATGACCACCCTTGAATCCCCTTCCCCTTGAGGGGCGTCTAGACGAGCCTCTGGCTGCTCCTCTAGGCTTTGCTCGAAAGGAAGTAGACTGCCCTTCGAACGCTGGGGTGAATGCCGTGGACTGTGTCGACACGGCCTGGGGTACCCACTGAAAGGTGGTCGGGGTTTGTGCCACGATCTGGGGCACTGGGGGCAATGGCAATTGCAGTTGCTGTTGCTGTCTAAGAGGCTTGGCTGGCCGAGACGGTAGCCTAGTCCTCATAGTCTTCTTCTTTGGTTGAGAACCCTCATCCGGGGAAGACTTTCTTTTGATAGCCAGGCCCCACTTCTGGAGAAGGTTTCTATTCTCCAAGGCGGCTTTATCAACAGCTTCTTTGACCAAGTCGGTAGGGAAAAAGGTCTTTTCCCCAAATGTTGGAGGAGATTAGTTTCTTTAGCTCGTGCCTCACCGTAGCCGAGGTAAACACGAACTCCCTACAAGCTCTCCTTGCCTTGACGAAGCCATAAAGGTCCTTCGTCACTGTGGCCAGATGAGGCTTGGCCACTACCATGAACATTTCATGGACCTTGGGGTCACTTGCCATCGTCTCGAGAGTAGTCTGAAGAGACATTGAGGCAGTCAGTCTTTCTTTTGTATCGAACTCACTTCGCAAAAGAAAGTCAGACAGCTTAGGGGGGTCCTTGCTGAACTGACGTCCGGCAATATCAGCCTCCAACTTTCCCACTGAGAACGTAAGATGGACGTTCTTCCAGTCTTTGTGGTCCATAGGCAGGGCCAGCTCCAAGGGTTTACACTCCTCTAGGGAGGGGCAAGACTTGCCGGCCTCGATTGCTTTTAGAACAGCCAGAAACCTTTTCTGTAAAAAGGGGAAGGCTCTAGTAGGCGAGGACACAAAGGAAGGGAGCTTCCTATTCAATGCAGCTACCTTTGAGTTAGAGAAGTTAGAGAAGCCCCTCTCTTTCATCGAGGATGAAAGTAGAGCTTGATCCTTAGCATGGTCCATCACTATGACCTCCTTCGGCTCTGTCTCCTCCTTTGAAGCTGGTTCCTTCCTCAGCCGGACATAACAGTCCGGATATGATGCCTTGCTGGGCCAGAATTCCACCCTCCAGGGGAACTGAGCCCAGCTTATCCGAGATGACGATCTTTCCAGTTGTCATCGGCATGTGCTCAGCATACCTCCATGGGTTAGCATCTGAGCACAAGGGAAGGTCTTTCACATTGAGCTATTTCTGGGGCCCATGTGATTCTGCAAGGCACTGCATTCGCAGTTCCATTGCAGCCGCCTTCTCCTGATTCTCCTTCTGCATTTGTTGGATCATTCCAACAATAGAAGAGAGGGCCTGTCCCAGCTCTACTGGGAGACCGGCCGATGTAGAGGGGCTTGAACC
>NC_090750.1:56726201-56770993 GCF_036898095.1 Palaemon carinicauda | reverse complement strand
AATAGAAAACATAAGGAGAGTGGAAGGGAGGATGAAAAAACAGAACATGAGGGGAGTGGAAGGGAGGATGAAAAAACAGAACATAAGGAGAGTGGAAGGGAGGATGAAAAAGCGGAACATAAGATGAGTGGAAGGGAGGATGAAAAAGCAGAACATGAGGAGAGTGGAAGGGAGGATGAAAATACAGAACATGAGGAGAGTGGAAGGGATGATGAAAAAGCAGAACATAAGGAGAGTGGAAGGGAGGATGAAAAAGCAGAACTTGAGGAGAGAGGAAGGGATGATGAAAATACAGAACATGAGGAGAGTGGAAGGGAGGATGAAAATACAGAACATGAGGAGAGTGGAAGGGAGGATGAAAATACAGAACATGAGGAGAGTGGAAGGGAGGATGAAAATACAGAACATGAGGAGAGTGGAAAGGAGGATGAAAATACAGAACATGAGGAGAGTGGAAGGGAGGATGAAAATACAGAACATGAGGAGAGTGGAAGGGAGGATGAAAATACAGAATATGAGGAGAGTGGAAGGGAGGATGAAAATACAGAACATGAGGAGAATGCAAGGGAGGATAAATATCGAGAACATGAGGAGAATGCAAGGGAGGATGAAAATAGAGAACATGTGGAGAATGCAAGGGAGGATGAAAATACAGAACATGAGGAGAATGCAAGGGAGGATGAAAATAAAGAACATGAGGAGAAAGAATGCAAGGGAGGATGAAAATACAGAACATGAGGAGAAAGAATGCAAGGGAGGATGAAAATAGAGAACATGAGGCGAAAGAATGCAAGGGAGGATGAAAATACAGAACATGAGGAGAAAGAATGCAAGGGAGGATGAAAATACAGAACATGAGGAGAATGTAAGGGAGGATGAAAATACAGAACATGAGGAGAATGCAAGGGAGGATGAAAATACAGAACATGAGGGGAATGCAAGGGAGGATGAAAATACAGAACATAAGGAGAGTGGAAGGGAGGATGAAAATAGAGAACTTGAGGAGAATGCAAGGGAGGATGAAAATACAGAACATGAGGAGAATGGAAGGGATGATGAAAAAGCAGAACATAAGGAGAGTGGAAGGGATGATGAAAAAACAGAACATAAGGAGAGTGGAAGGGAGGATGAAAATAGAGAACATAAGGAGAGTGGAAGGGAGGATGAAAAAAAAGAACACGAGGAGAGTGGAAGGGAGGATGAAAATAGAAAACATAAGGAGAGTGGAAGGGAGGATGAAAAAACAGAACATGAGGAGAATGCAAGGGAGGATGAAAAAACAGAACATAAGGAGAGTGGAAGGGAGGATGAAAATAGAGAACATAAGGAGAGTGGAAGGGATGATGAAAAAAAAGAACATGAGGAGAGTGGAAGGGATGATGAAAAAGCAGAACATAAGGAGAGTGGAAGGGATGATGAAAAAACAGAACATAAGGAGAGTGGAAGGGAGGATGAAAATAGAGAACATAAGGAGAGTGGAAGGGAGGATGAAAAAAAAGAACATGAGGAGAGTGGAAGGGAGGATGAAAAAACAGAACATAAGGAGAGTGGAAGGGAGGATGAAAAAGCAGAACATAAGGAGAGTGGAAGGGATGATGAAAAAACAGAACATAAGGAGAGTGGAAGGGAGGATGAAAATAGAGAACATAAGGAGAGTGGAAGGGAGGATGAAAAAAAAGAACATGAGGAGAGTGGAAGGGAGGATGAAAAAACAGAACATAAGGAGAGTGGAAGGGAGGATGAAAAAGCAGAACATAAGGAGAGTGGAAGGGATGATGAAAAAACAGAACATAAGGAGAGTGGAAGGGAGGATGAAAATAGAGAACATAAGGAGAGTGGAAGGGAGGATGAAAAAAAAGAACATGAGGAGAGTGGAAGGGAGGATGAAAAAACAGAACATAAGGAGAGTGGAAGGGAGGATGAAAAAGCAAAACATAAGGAGAGTGGAAGGGATGATGAAAAAACAGAACATAAGGAGAGTGGAAGGGAGGATGAAAAAAACAGAACATGAGGAGAGTGGAAGGGAGGATGAAAAAGCAGGACATAAGGAGAGTGGAAGGGAGGATGAAAAAAACAGAACATGAGGAGAATGCAAGGGAGGATGAAAATACAGAACATGAGGAGAGTGGAAGGGAGGATGAAAAAAAAGAACATGAGGAGAGTGGAAGGGAGGATGAAAAAACAGAACATAAGGAGAGTGGAAGGGAGGATGAAAAAACAGAATATGAGGAGAGTGGAAGGGAGGATGAAAAAACAGAACATGAGGAGAGTGGAAGGGAGGATGAAAAAGCAGGACATAAGGAGAGTGGAAGGGATGATGAAAAAACAGAACATAAGGAGAGTGGAAGGGAGGATGAAAAAGCAGGACATAAGGAGAGTGGAAGGGAGGATGAAAAAACAGAACATGAGGAGAGTGGAAGGGATGATGAAAGAGCAGAACATAAGGAGAGTGGAAGGGAGGATGAAAAATGAAAAAACAGAACATGAGGAGAGTGGAAGGGATGATGAAAGAGCAGAACATAAGGAGAGTGGAAGGGAGGATGAAAAATGAAAAAACAGAACATGAGGAGAGTGGAAGGGATGATGAAAAAGCAGAACATAAGGAGAGTGGAAGGGATGATGAAAAAGCAGAACATGAGGAGAGTGGAAGGGATGATGAAAGAGCAGAACATAAGGAGAGTGGAAGGGAGGATGAAAAATGAAAAAACAGAACATGAGGAGAGTGGAAGGGATGATGAAAAAGCAGAACATAAGGAGAGTGGAAGGGATGATGAAAAAGCAGAACATGAGGAGAGTGGAAGGGAGGATGAAAAAAAAAAAAAACATGAGGAGAGTGGAAGGGATGATGAAAAAGCAGAACATGAGGAGAGTGGAAGGGAAGATGAAAAAAAAAAAACATGAGGAGAGTGGAAGGGATGATGAAAAAGCAGAACATAAGGAGAGTGGAAGGGAGGATGAAAAAACAGAACATGAGGAGAGTGGAAGGGATGATGAAAAAGCAGAACATGAGGAGAGTGGAAGGGAGGATGAAAATAGAGAACATAAGGAGAGTGGAAGGGAGGATGAAAAAGCAGAACATGAGGAGAGTGGAAGGGAGGAGGAAAAAACAGAACATGAGGAGAGTGGAAGGGATGATGAAAAAGCAGAACATGAGGAGAGTGGAAGGGAGGATGAAAAAAAAAAAAACATGAGGAGAGTGGAAGGGATGATGAAAAAGCAGAACATAAGGAGAGTGGAAGGGAGGATGAAAAAAACAGAACATGAGGAGAGTGGAAGGGATGATGAAAAAGCAGAACATGAGGAGAGTGGAAGGGAGGATGAAAATAGAGAACATAAGGAGAGTGGAAGGGATGATGAAAAAGCAGAACATGAGGAGAGTGGAAGGGAGGATGAAAAAAAAAAAAACATGAGGAGAGTGGAAGGGATGATGAAAAAGCAGAACATAAGGAGAGTGGAAGGGAGGATGAAAAAAACAGAACATGAGGAGAGTGGAAGGGATGATGAAAAAGCAGAACATGAGGAGAGTGGAAGGGAGGATGAAAAATGAAAAAACAGAACATGAGGAGAGTGGAAGGGATGATGAAAAAGCAGAACATGAGGAGAGTGGAAGGGAGGAGGAAAAAACAGAACCTGAGGAGAGTGGAAGGGATGATGAAAAAGCAGAACATAAGGAGAGTGGAAGGGAGGATGAAAAATGAAAAAACAGAACATGAGGAGAGTGGAAGGGATGATGAAAAAGCAGAACATGAGGAGAGTGGAAGGGAGGAGGAAAAAACAGAACATGAGGAGAGTGGAAGGGATGATGAAAAAGCAGAACATAAGGAGAGTGGAAGGGAGGATGAAAAATGAAAAAACAGAACATGAGGAGAGTGGAAGGGATGATGAAAAAGCAGAACATGAGGAGAGTGGAAGGGAGGAGGAAAAAACAGAACATAAGGAGAGTGGAAGGGATGATGAAAAAGCAGAACATAAGGAGAGTGGAAGGGAGGATGAAAAATGAAAAAACAGAACATGAGGAGAGTGGAAGGGATGATGAAAAAGCAGAACATGAGGAGAGTGGAAGGGAGGAGGAAAAAACAGAACATGAGGAGAGTGGAAGGGATGATGAAAAAGCAGAACATAAGGAGAGTGGAAGGGAGGATGAAAAAGCAGAACATGAGGAAAGTGGAAGGGAGGATGAAAAAACAGAACATAAGGAGAGTGGAAGGGATGATGAAAAAGCAGAACATAAGGAGAGTGGAAGGGATGATGAAAAAGCAGAACATAAGGAGAGTGGAAGGGAAGATGAAAAATGAAAAAACAGAACATGAGGAGAGTGGAAGGGATGATGAAAAAGCAGAACATGAGGAGAGTGGAAGGGAGGAGGAAAAAACAGAACATGAGGAGAGTGGAAGGGATGATGAAAAAGCAGAACATAAGGAGAGTGGAAGGGAGGATGAAAAAGCAGAACATGAGGAGAGTGGAAGGGAGGAGGAAAAAACAGAACATGAGGAGAGTGGAAGGGATGATGAAAAAGCAGAACATGAGGAGAGTGGAAGGGAGGAGGAAAAAGCAGAACATGAGGAGAGTGGAAGGGAGGAGGAAAAAACAGAACATGAGGAGAGTGGAAGGGATGATGAAAAAGCAGAACATAAGGAGAGTGGAAGGGAGGATGAAAAAACAGAACATGAGGAGAGTGGAAGGGAGGATGAAAAAGCAGAACATAAGGAGAGTGGAAGGGATGATGAAAAAGCAGAACATGAGGAGAGTGGAAGGGAGGATGAAAAAGCAGAACATGAGGAGAGTGGAAGGGAGGAGGAAAAAACAAAACATGAGGAGAGTGGAAGGGATGATGAAAAAGCAGAACATAAGGAGAGTGGAAGGGAGGATGAAAAAGCAGAACATGAGGAGAGTGGAAGGGAGGAGGAAAAAACAGAACATGAGGAGAGTGGAAGGGATGATGAAAAAGCAGAACATGAGGAGAGTGGAAGGGAGGAGGAAAAAGCAGAACATGAGGAGAGTGGAAGGGAGGATGAAAAAAAAAACATGAGGAGAGTGGAAGGGATGATGAAAAAGCAGAACATAAGGAGAGTGGAAGGGAGGATGAAAAAACAGAACATGAGGAGAGTGGAAGGGATGATGAAAAAGCAGAACATGAGGAGAGTGGAAGGGAGGATGAAAATAGAGAACATAAGGAGAGTGGAAGGGAGGATGAAAAAGCAGAACATGAGGAGAGTGGAAGGGAGGAGGAAAAAACAGAACATGAGGAGAGTGGAAGGGATGATGAAAAAGCAGAACATAAGGAGAGTGGAAGGGAAGATGAAAAAGCAGAACATGAGGAGAGTGGAAGGGAGGATGAAAAAACAGATCATGAGGAGAGTGGAAGGGATGATGAAAAAGCAGAACATAAGGAGAGTGGAAGGGAGGATGAAAAAACAGAACATGAGGAGAGTGGAAGGGAGGATGAAAAAACAGAACATGAGGAGAGTGGAAGGGATGATGAAAAAGCAGAACATAAGGAGAGTGGAAGGGAGGATGAAAATAGAAAACATAAGGAGAGTGGAAGGGAGGATGAAAAAACAGAACATGAGGAGAGTGGAAGGGAGGATGAAAAAACAGAACATGAGGAGAGTGGAAGGGAGGATGAAAAAACAGAACATGAGGAGAGTGGAAGGGAGGATGAAAAAGCAGAACATGAGGAGAGTGGAAGGGATGATGAAAAAGCAGAACATAAGGAGAGTGGAAGGGAGGATGAAAAAACAGAACATGAGGAGAGTGGAAGGGATGATGAAAAAGCAGAACATGAGGAGAGTGGAAGGGAGGAGGAAAAAGCAGAACATGAGGAGAGTGGAAGGGAGGATGAAAAAAAAGAACATGAGGAGAGTGGAAGGGATGATGAAAAAGCAGAACATAAGGAGAGTGGAAGGGAGGATGAAAAAACAGAACATGAGGAGAGTGGAAGGGATGATGAAAAAGCAGAACATGAGGAGAGTGGAAGGGAGGATGAAAAAGAGAACATAAGGAGAGTGGAAGGGAGGATGAAAAAGCAGAACATGAGGAGAGTGGAAGGGAGGATGAAAAACAGAACATGAGGAGAGTGGAAGGGATGATGAAAAAGCAGAACATAAGGAGAGTGGAAGGGAGGATGAAAAAGCAGAACATGAGGAGAGTGGAAGGGAGGATGAAAAAACAGAACATGAGGAGAGTGGAAGGGATGATGAAAAAGCAGAACATAAGGAGAGTGGAAGGGAGGATGAAAAAACAGAACATGAGGAGAGTGGAAGGGATGATGAAAAAGCAGAACATAAGGAGAGTGGAAGGGAGGATGAAAATAGAAAACATAAGGAGAGTGGAAGGGAGGATGAAAAAACAGAACATGAGGGGAGTGGAAGGGAGGATGAAAAAACAGAACATGAGGGGAGTGGAAGGGAGGATGAAAAAACAGATCATGAGGAGAGTGGAAGGGATGATGAAAAAGCAGAACATAAGGAGAGTGGAAGGGAGGATGAAAAAACAGAACATGAGGAGAGTGGAAGGGAGGATGAAAAAACAGAACATGAGGAGAGTGGAAGGGATGATGAAAAAGCAGAACTTGAGGAGAGAGGAAGGGATGATGAAAATAGAGAACATAAGGAGAGTGGAAGGGAGGATGAAAATAGAGAACATAAGGAGAGTGGAAGGGAGGATGAAAAAGCAGAACATGAGGAGAGTGGAAGGGAGGAGGAAAAAACAGAACATGAGGAGAGTGGAAGGGATGATGAAAAAGCAGAACATAAGGAGAGTGGAAGGGAAGATGAAAAAGCAGAACATGAGGAGAGTGGAAGGGAGGATGAAAAAACAGATCATGAGGAGAGTGGAAGGGATGATGAAAAAGCAGAACATAAGGAGAGTGGAAGGGAGGATGAAAAAACAGAACATGAGGAGAGTGGAAGGGAGGATGAAAAAACAGAACATGAGGAGAGTGGAAGGGATGATGAAAAAGCAGAACACAAGGAGAGTGGAAGGGAAGATGAAAAAGCAGAACATGAGGAGAGTGGAAGGGAGGATGAAAAAACAGATCATGAGGAGAGTGGAAGGGATGATGAAAAAGCAGAACATAAGGAGAGTGGAAGAGAGGAGGAAAAAACAGAACATGAGGAGAGTGGAAGGGAGGATGAAAAAACAGAACATGAGGAGAGTGGAAGGGATGATGAAAAAGCAGAACATAAGGAGAGTGGAAGGGAAGATGAAAAAGCAGAACATGAGGAGAGTGGAATGGAGGATGAAAAAACAGATCATGAGGAGAGTGGAAGGGATGATGAAAAAGCAGAACATGAGGAGAGTGGAAGGGATGATGAAAAAGCAGAACATAAGGAGAGTGGAAGGGAGGATGAAAAGACAGAACATGAGGAGAATGGAAGGGAGGATGAAAAAAAAGAACATGAGGAGAATGGAAGGGAGGAAGAAAAAAAAGAACATGAGGAGAGTGGAAGGGATGATGAAAAAACAGAACATAAGGAGAGTGGAAGGGAGGATGAAAAAACAGAACATAAGGAGAGTGGAAGGGAGGATGAAAAAACAGAACATAAGGAGAGTGGAAGGGAGGATGAAAAAACAGAACATAAGGAGAGTGGAAGGGAGGATGAAAAAACAGAACATAAGGAGAGTGGAAGGGAGGATGAAAATAGAGAACATAAGGAGAGTGGAAGGGAGGATGAAAATAGAGAACATAAGGAGAGTGGAAGGGAGGATGAAAAAACAGAACATAAGGAGAGTGGAAGGGAGGATGAAAAAACAGAACATAAGGAGAGTGGAAGGGAGGATGAAAAAACAGAACATAAGGAGAGTGGAAGGGAGGATGAAAAAACAGAACATAAGGAGAGTGGAAGGGAGGATGAAAAAGCAGAACATAAGGAGAGTGGAAGGGATGATGAAAAAGCAGAACATAAGGAGAGTGGAAGGGAGGATGAAAAAACAGAACATAAGGAGAGTGGAAGGGATGATGAAAAAACAGAACATAAGGAGAGTGGAAGGGATGATGAAAAAACAGAACATAAGGAGAGTGTAAGGGAGGATGAAAAAGCAGAACATAAGGAGAGTGGAAGGGATGATGGAAAAACAGAACATAAGGAGAGTGGAAGGGAGGATGAAAAAACAGAATATAAGGAGAGTGGAAGGGAGGATGAAAATAGAGAACATAAGGAGAGTGGAAGGGAGGATGAAAAAAAAGAACATGAGGAGAGTGGAAGGGATGATGAAAAAACAGAACATAAGGAGAGTGGAAGGGAGGATGAAAAAACAGAACATAAGGAGAGTGGAAGGGAGGATGAAAAAACAGAACATAAGGAGAGTGGAAGGGAGGATGAAAAAACAGAACATAAGGAGAGTGGAAGGGAGGATGAAAAAACAGAACATAAGGAGAGTGGAAGGGATGATGAAAAAACAGAACATAAGGAGAGTGGAAGGGAGGATGAAAAAACAGAACATAAGGAGAGTGGAAGGGAGGATGAAAAAACAGAACATAAGGAGAGTGGAAGGGAGGATGAAAAAACAGAACATAAGGAGAGTGGAAGGGAGGATGAAAAAACAGAACAAAAGGAGAGTGGAAGGGATGATGAAAAAACAGAACATAAGGAGAGTGGAAGGGAGGATGAAAATAGAGAACATAAGGAGAGTGGAAGGGATGATGAAAAAACAGATCATAAGGAGAGTGGAAGGGAGGATGAAAATAGAGAACATAAGGAGAGTGGAAGGGAGGATGAAAAAACAGAACATAAGGAGAGCGGAAGGGAGGATGAAAAAACAGAACATAAGGAGAGTGGAAGGGAGGATGAAAAAGCAGAACATAAGGAGAGTGGAAGGGAGGATGAAAATAGAGAACATAAGGAGAGTGGAAGGGAGGATGAAAAAACAGAACATAAGGAGAGTGGAAGGGAGGATGAAAATAGAGAACATAAGGAGAGTGGAAGGGAGGATGAAAAAACAGAACATAAGGAGAGTGGAAGGGAGGATGAAAAAGCAGAACATAAGGAGAGTGGAAGGGAGGATGAAAATAGAGAACATAAGGAGAGTGGAAGGGAGGATGAAAAAACAGAACATAAGGAGAGTGGAAGGGAGGATGAAAATAGAGAACATAAGGAGAGTGGAAGGGAGGATGAAAAAACAGAACATAAGGAGAGTGGAAGGGAGGATGAAAATAGAGAACATAAGGAGAGTGGAAGGGAGGATGAAAAAACAGAACATAAGGAGAGTGGAAGGGAGGATGAAAAAACAGAACATAAGGAGAGTGGAAGGGATGATGAAAAAACAGAACATAAGGAGAGTGGAAGGGAGGATGAAAATAGAGAACATAAGGAGAGTGGAAGGGAGGATGAAAATAGAGAACATAAGGAGAGTGGAAGGGAGGATGAAAAAACAGAACATAAGGAGAGTGGAAGGGAGGATGAAAAAACAGAACATAAGGAGAGTGGAAGGGAGGATGAAAAAGCAGAACATAAGGAGAGTGGAAGGGAGGATGAAAATAGAGAACATAAGGAGAGTGGAAGGGAGGATTAAAAAACAGAACATAAGGAGAGTGGAAGGGAGGATGAAAATAGAGAACATAAGGAGAGTGGAAGGGAGGATGAAAAAACAGAACATAAGGAGAGTGGAAGGGAGGATGAAAAAACAGAACATAAGGAGAGTGGAAGGGAGGATGAAAATAGAGAACATAAGGAGAGTGGAAGGGAGGATGAAAAAACAGAACATAAGGAGAGTGGAAGGGAGGATGAAAAAACAGAACATAAGGAGAGTGGAAGGGAGGATGAAAAAACAGAACATAAGGAGAGTGGAAGGGAGGATGAAAAAACAGAACATAAGGAGAGTGGAAGGGATGATGAAAAAACAGAACATAAGGAGAGTGGAAGGGAGGATGAAAATAGAGAACATAAGGAGAGTGGAAGGGAGGATGAAAATAGAGAACATAAGGAGAGTGGAAGGGAGAATGAAAAAACAGAACATAAGGAGAGTGGAAGGGAGGATGAAAAAACAGAACATAAGGAGAGTGGAAGGGAGGATGAAAATAGAGAACATAAGGAGAGTGGAAGGGAGGATGAAAAAACAGAACATAAGGAGAGTGGAAGGGAGGATGAAAAAACAGAACATAAGGAGAGTGGAAGGGAGGATGAAAAAACAGAACATAAGGAGAGTGGAAGGGAGGATGAAAAAGCAGAACATAAGGAGAGTGGAAGGGATGATGAAAAAACAGAACACAAGGAGAGTGGAAGGGAGGATGAAAAAGCAGGACATAAGGAGAGTGAAAGGGAGGATGAAAAAGCAGAATATAAGGAGAGTGGAAGGGAGGATGAAAAAACAGAACATAAGGAGAGTGGAAGGGAGGATGAAAAAACAGAACATAAGGAGAGTGGAAGGGAGGATGAAAATAGAGAACATAAGGAGAGTGGAAGGGAGGATGAAAAAACAGAACATAAGGAGAGTGGAAGGGAGGATGAAAATAGAGAACATAAGGAGAGTGGAAGGGAGGATGAAAAAACAGAACATAAGGAGAGTGGAAGGGAGGATGAAAAAGCAGAACATAAGGAGAGTGGAAGGGATGATGAAAAAACAGAACATAAGGAGAGTGGAAGGGAGGATGAAAAAGCAGGACATAAGGAAAGTGAAAGGGAGGATGAAAAAGCAGAATATAAGGAGAGTGGAAGGGAGGATGAAAAAACAGAACATAAGGAGAGTGGAAGGGAGGATGAAAAAACAGAACATAAGGAGAGTGGAAGGGAGGATGAAAATAGAGAACATAAGGAGAGTGGAAGGGAGGATGAAAAAACAGAACATAAGGAGAGTGGAAGGGAGGATGAAAAAACAGAACATAAGGAGAGTGGAAGGGAGGATGAAAATAGAGAACATAAGGAGAGTGGAAGGGAGGATGAAAAAACAGAACATAAGGAGAGTGGAAGGGAGGATGAAAAAGCAGAACATAAGGAGAGTGGAAGGGATGATGAAAAAACAGAACATAAGGAGAGTGGAAGGGAGGATGAAAAAGCAGAACATAAGGAGAGTGGAAGGGAGGATGAAAATAGAGAACATAAGGAGAGTGGAAGGGAGGATGAAAATAGAGAACATAAGGAGAGTGGAAGGGAGGATGAAAAAGCAGGACATAAGGAGAGTGAAAGGGAGGATGAAAAAGCAGAATATAAGGAGAGTGGAAGGGAGGATGAAAAAACAGAACATAAGGAGAGTGGAAGAGAGGATGAAAAAACAGAACATAAGGAGAGTGGAAGGGAGGATGAAAATAGAGAACATAAGGAGAGTGGAAGGGAGGATGAAAAAAAAGAACATGAGGAGAGTGGAAGGGATGATGAAAAAACAGAACATAAGGAGAGTGGAAGGGAGGATGAAAAAACAGAACATGAGGAGAGTGGAAGGGAGGATGAAAAATGAAAAAACAGAACATGAGGAGAGTGGAAGGGATGATGAAAAAGCAGAACATGAGGAGAGTGGAAGGGAGGATAAAAAATGAAAAAACAGAACATGAGGAGAGTGGAAGGGATGATGAAAAAGCAGAACATGAGGAGAGTGGAAGGGAGGAGGAAAAAACAGAACCTGAGGAGAGTGGAAGGGATGATGAAAAAGCAGAACATAAGGAGAGTGGAAGGGAGGATGAAAAATGAAAAAACAGAACATGAGGAGAGTGGAAGGGATGATGAAAAAGCAGAACATGAGGAGAGTGGAAGGGAGGAGGAAAAAACAGAACATGAGGAGAGTGGAAGGGATGATGAAAAAGCAGAACATAAGGAGAGTGGAAGGGAGGATGAAAAATGAAAAAACAGAACATGAGGAGAGTGGAAGGGATGATGAAAAAGCAGAACATGAGGAGAGTGGAAGGGAGGAGGAAAAAACAGAACATAAGGAGAGTGGAAGGGATGATGAAAAAGCAGAACATAAGGAGAGTGGAAGGGAGGATGAAAAATGAAAAAACAGAACATGAGGAGAATGGAAGGGATGATGAAAAAGCAGAACATGAGGAGAGTGGAAGGGAGGAGGAAAAAACAGAACATGAGGAGAGTGGAAGGGATGATGAAAAAGCAGAATATAAGGAGAGTGGAAGGGAGGATGAAAAAGCAGAACATGAGGAGAGTGGAAGGGAGGATGAAAAAACAGAACATAAGGAGAGTGGAAGGGATGATGAAAAAGCAGAACATAAGGAGAATGGAAGGGATGATGAAAAAGCAGAACATAAGGAGAGTGGAAGGGAGGATGAAAAATGAAAAAACAGAACATGAGGAGAGTGGAAGGGAGGATGAAAAAACAGAACATGAGGAGAGTGGAAGGGATGATGAAAAAGCAGAACATAAGGAGAGTGGAAGGGAGGATGAAAAAGCAGAACATGAGGAGAGTGGAAGGGAGGATGAAAAAACAGAACATAAGGAGAGTGGAAGGGATGATGAAAAAGCAGAACATAAGGAGAATGGAAGGGATGATGAAAAAGCAGAACATAAGGAGAGTGGAAGGGAGGATGAAAAATGAAAAAACAGAACATGAGGAGAGTGGAAGGGAGGAGGAAAAAACAGAACATGAGGAGAGTGGAAGGGATGATGAAAAAGCAGAACATAAGGAGAGTGGAAGGGAGGATGAAAAAGCAGAACATGAGGAGAGTGGAAGGGAGGATGAAAAAACAGAACATAAGGAGAGTGAAAGGGATGATGAAAAAGCAGAACATAAGGAGAATGGAAGGGATGATGAAAAAGCAGAACATAAGGAGAGTGGAAGGGAGGATGAAAAATGAAAAAACAGAACATGAGGAGAATGGAAGGGATGATGAAAAAGCAGAACATGAGGAGAGTGGAAGGGAGGAGGAAAAAACAGAACATGAGGAGAGTGGAAGGGATGATGAAAAAGCAGAACATAAGGAGAGTGGAAGGGAGGATGAAAAAGCAGAACATGAGGAGAGTGGAAGGGAGGATGAAAAAACAGAACATAAGGAGAGTGGAAGGGAGGATGAAAAAACAGAACATAAGGAGAGTGGAAGGGAGGATGAAAAAGCAGAACATGAGGAGAGTGGAAGGGAGGATGAAAAAACAGAACATAAGGAGAGTGGAAGGGAGGATGAAAAAGCAGAACATGAGGAGAGTGGAAGGGAGGAGGAAAAAACAGAACATGAGGAGAGTGGAAGGGATGATGAAAAAGCAGAACATGAGGAGAGTGGAAGGGAGGAGGAAAAAGCAGAACATGAGGAGAGTGGAAGGGAGGATGAAAAAAAAAACATGAGGAGAGTGGAAGGGATGATGAAAAAGCAGAACATAAGGAGAGTGGAAGGGAGGATGAAAAAACAGAACATGAGGAGAGTGGAAGGGATGATGAAAAAGCAGAACATGAGGAGAGTGGAAGGGAGGATGAAAATAGAGAACATAAGGAGAGTGGAAGGGAGGATGAAAAAGCAGAACATGAGGAGAGTGGAAGGGAGGAGGAGAAAACAGAACATGAGGAGAGTGGAAGGGATGATGAAAAAGCAGAACATAAGGAGAGTGGAAGGGAAGATGAAAAAGCAGAACATGAGGAGAGTGGAAGGGAGGATGAAAAAACAGATCATGAGGAGAGTGGAAGGGATGATGAAAAAGCAGAACATAAGGAGAGTGGAAGGGAGGATGAAAAAACAGAACATGAGGAGAGTGGAAGGGAGGATGAAAAAACAGAACATGAGGAGAGTGGAAGGGATGATGAAAAAGCAGAACATAAGGAGAGTGGAAGGGAGGATGAAAATAGAAAACATAAGGAGAGTGGAAGGGAGGATAAAAAAACAGAACATGAGGGGAGTGGAAGGGAGGATGAAAAAACAGAACATGAGGGGAGTGGAAGGGAGGATGAAAAAACAGATCATGAGGAGAGTGGAAGGGATGATGAAAAAGCAGAACATAAGGAGAGTGGAAGGGAGGATGAAAAAACAGAACATGAGGAGAGTGGAAGGGAGGATGAAAAAACAGAACATGAGGAGAGTGGAAGGGATGATTTAAAAGCAGAACTTGAGGAGAGAGGAAGGGATGATGAAAATAGAGAACATAAGGAGAGTGGAAGGGAGGATGAAAATAGAGAACATAAGGAGAGTGGAAGGGAGGATGAAAAAGCAGAACATGAGGAGAGTGGAAGGGAGGAGGAAAAAACAGAACATGAGGAGAGTGGAAGGGATGATGAAAAAGAAGAACATAAGGAGAGTGGAAGGGAAGATGAAAAAGCAGAACATGAGGAGAGTGGAAGGGAGGATGAAAAAACAGATCATGAGGAGAGTGGAAGGGATGATGAAAAAGCAGAACATAAGGAGAGTGGAAGGGAGGATGAAAAAACAGAACATGAGGAGAGTGGAAGGGAGGATGAAAAAACAGAACATGAGGAGAGTGGAAGGGATGATGAAAAAGCAGAACACAAGGAGAGTGGAAGGGAAGATGAAAAAGCAGAACATGAGGAGAGTGGAAGGGAGGATGAAAAAACAGATCATGAGGAGAGTGGAAGGGATGATGAAAAAGCAGAACATAAGGAGAGTGGAAGGGAGGATGAAAAAACAGAACACGAGGAGAGTGGAAGGGAGGATGAAAAAACAGAACATGAGGAGAGTGGAAGGGATGATGAAAAAGCAGAACATAAGGAGAGTGGAAGGGAAGATGAAAAAGCAGAACATGAGGAGAGTGGAAGGGAGGATGAAAAAACAGATCATGAGGAGAGTGGAAGGGATGATGAAAAAGCAGAACATAAGGAGAGTGGAAGGGAGGATGAAAAAACAGAACATGAGGAGAGTGGAAGGGAGGATGAAAAAACAGAACATGAGGAGAGTGGAAGGGATGATGAAAAAGCAGAACATAAGGAGAGTGGAAGGGAGGATGAAAATAGAAAACATAAGGAGAGTGGAAGGGAGGATGAAAAAACAGAACATGAGGGGAGTGGAAGGGAGGATGAAAAAACAGAACATGAGGGGAGTGGAAGGGAGGATGAAAAAACAGAACATGAGGGGAGTGGAAGGGAGGATGAAAAAACAGATCATGAGGAGAGTGGAAGGGATGATGAAAAAGCAGAACATAAGGAGAGTGGAAGGGAGGATGAAAAAACAGAACATGAGGAGAGTGGAAGGGAGGATGAAAAAACAGAACATGAGGAGAGTGGAAGGGATGATTTAAAAGCAGAACTTGAGGAGAGAGGAAGGGATGATGAAAATAGAGAACATAAGGAGAGTGGAAGGGAGGATGAAAAAACAGATCATGAGGAGAGTGGAAGGGATGATGAAAAAGCAGAACATAAGGAGAGAGGAAGGGAGGATGAAAAAACAGAACATGAGGAGAGTGGAAGGGAGGATGAAAAAACAGATCATGAGGAGAGTGGAACGGAGGATGAAAATAGAAAACATAAGGAGAGTGGAAGGGAGGATGAAAAAACAGAACATGAGGGGAGTGGAAGGGAGGATGAAAAAACAGAACATAAGGAGAGTGGAAGGGAGGATGAAAAAGCGGAACATAAGATGAGTGGAAGGGAGGATGAAAAAGCAGAACATGAGGAGAGTGGAAGGGAGGATGAAAATACAGAACATGAGGAGAGTGGAAGGGATGATGAAAAAGCAGAACATAAGGAGAGTGGAAGGGAGGATGAAAAAGCAGAACTTGAGGAGAGAGGAAGGGATGATGAAAATACAGAACATGAGGAGAGTGGAAGGGAGGATGAAAATACAGAACATGAGGAGAGTGGAAGGGAGGATGAAAATACAGAACATGAGGAGAGTGGAAGGGAGGATGAAAATACAGAACATGAGGAGAGTGGAAAGGAGGATGAAAATACAGAACATGAGGAGAGTGGAAGGGAGGATGAAAATACAGAACATGAGGAGAGTGGAAGGGAGGATGAAAATACAGAATATGAGGAGAGTGGAAGGGAGGATGAAAATACAGAACATGAGGAGAATGCAAGGGAGGATGAATATCGAGAACATGAGGAGAATGCAAGGGAGGATGAAAATAGAGAACATGTGGAGAATGCAAGGGAGGATGAAAATACAGAACATGAGGAGAATGCAAGGGAGGATGAAAATAAAGAACATGAGGAGAAAGAATGCAAGGGAGGATGAAAATACAGAACATGAGGAGAAAGAATGCAAGGGAGGATGAAAATAGAGAACATGAGGCGAAAGAATGCAAGGGAGGATGAAAATACAGAACATGAGGAGAAAGAATGCAAGGGAGGATGAAAATACAGAACATGAGGAGAATGTAAGGGAGGATGAAAATACAGAACATGAGGAGAATGCAAGGGAGGATGAAAATACAGAACATGAGGGGAATGCAAGGGAGGATGAAAATACAGAACATAAGGAGAGTGGAAGGGAGGATGAAAATAGAGAACTTGAGGAGAATGCAAGGGAGGATGAAAATACAGAACATGAGGAGAATGGAAGGGATGATGAAAAAGCAGAACATAAGGAGAGTGGAAGGGATGATGAAAAAACAGAACATAAGGAGAGTGGAAGGGAGGATGAAAATAGAGAACATAAGGAGAGTGGAAGGGAGGATGAAAAAAAAGAACATGAGGAGAGTGGAAGGGAGGATGAAAATAGAAAACATAAGGAGAGTGGAAGGGAGGATGAAAAAACAGAACATGAGGAGAATGCAAGGGAGGATGAAAAAACAGAACATAAGGAGAGTGGAAGGGAGGATGAAAATAGAGAACATAAGGAGAGTGGAAGGGAGGATGAAAAAAAAGAACATGAGGAGAGTGGAAGGGATGATGAAAAAGCAGAACATAAGGAGAGTGGAAGGGATGATGAAAAAACAGAACATAAGGAGAGTGGAAGGGAGGATGAAAATAGAGAACATAAGGAGAGTGGAAGGGAGGATGAAAAAAAAGAACATGAGGAGAGTGGAAGGGAGGATGAAAAAACAGAACATAAGGAGAGTGGAAGGGAGGATGAAAAAGCAGAACATAAGGAGAGTGGAAGGGATGATGAAAAAACAAAACATAAGGAGAGTGGAAGGGAGGATGAAAATAGAGAACATAAGGAGAGTGGAAGGGAGGATGAAAAAAAAGAACATGAGGAGAGTGGAAGGGAGGATGAAAAAACAGAACATAAGGAGAGTGGAAGGGAGGATGAAAAAGCAGAACATAAGGAGAGTGGAAGGGATGATGAAAAAACAGAACATAAGGAGAGTGGAAGGGAGGATGAAAATAGAGAACATAAGGAGAGTGGAAGGGAGGATGAAAAAAAAGAACATGAGGAGAGTGGAAGGGAGGATGAAAAAACAGAACATAAGGAGAGTGGAAGGGAGGATGAAAAAGCAAAACATAAGGAGAGTGGAAGGGATGATGAAAAAACAGAACATAAGGAGAGTGGAAGGGAGGATGAAAAAGCAGGACATAAGGAGAGTGGAAGGGAGGATGAAAAAAACAGAACATGAGGAGAATGCAAGGGAGGATGAAAATACAGAACATGAGGAGAGTGGAAGGGAGGATGAAAAAAAAGAACATGAGGAGAGTGGAAGGGAGGATGAAAAAACAGAACATAAGGAGAGTGGAAGGGAGGATGAAAAAACAGAATATGAGGAGAGTGGAAGGGAGGATGAAAAAACAGAACATGAGGAGAGTGGAAGGGAGGATGAAAAAGCAGGACATAAGGAGAGTGGAAGGGATGATGAAAAAACAGAACATAAGGAGAGTGGAAGGGAGGATGAAAAAGCAGGACATAAGGAGAGTGGAAGGGAGGATGAAAAAACAGAACATGAGGAGAGTGGAAGGGATGATGAAAGAGCAGAACATAAGGAGAGTGGAAGGGAGGATGAAAAATGAAAAAACAGAACATGAGGAGAGTGGAAGGGATGATGAAAGAGCAGAACATAAGGAGAGTGGAAGGGAGGATGAAAAATGAAAAAACAGAACATGAGGAGAGTGGAAGGGATGATGAAAAAGCAGAACATAAGGAGAGTGGAAGGGATGATGAAAAAGCAGAACATGAGGAGAGTGGAAGGGATGATGAAAGAGCAGAACATAAGGAGAGTGGAAGGGAGGATGAAAAATGAAAAAACAGAACATGAGGAGAGTGGAAGGGATGATGAAAAAGCAGAACATAAGGAGAGTGGAAGGGATGATGAAAAAGCAGAACATGAGGAGAGTGGAAGGGAGGATGAAAAAAAAAAAAAACATGAGGAGAGTGGAAGGGATGATGAAAAAGCAGAACATGAGGAGAGTGGAAGGGAAGATGAAAAAAAAAAAACATGAGGAGAGTGGAAGGGATGATGAAAAAGCAGAACATAAGGAGAGTGGAAGGGAGGATGAAAAAACAGAACATGAGGAGAGTGGAAGGGATGATGAAAAAGCAGAACATGAGGAGAGTGGAAGGGAGGATGAAAATAGAGAACATAAGGAGAGTGGAAGGGAGGATGAAAAAGCAGAACATGAGGAGAGTGGAAGGGAGGAGGAAAAAACAGAACATGAGGAGAGTGGAAGGGATGATGAAAAAGCAGAACATGAGGAGAGTGGAAGGGAGGATGAAAAAAAAAAAAAACATGAGGAGAGTGGAAGGGATGATGAAAAAGCAGAACATAAGGAGAGTGGAAGGGAGGATGAAAAAAACAGAACATGAGGAGAGTGGAAGGGATGATGAAAAAGCAGAACATGAGGAGAGTGGAAGGGAGGATGAAAATAGAGAACATAAGGAGAGTGGAAGGGAGGATGAAAAAGCAGAACGTGAGGAGAGTGGAAAGGAGGAGGAAAAAACAGAACATGAGGAGAGTGGAAGGGAAGATGAAAAAGCAGTACATGAGGAGAGTGGAAGGGAGGATGAAAAAACAGATCATGAGGAGAGTGGAAGGGATGATGAAAAAGCAGAACATAAGGAGAGTGGAAGGGAGGATGAAAAAGCAGAACATAAGGAGAGTGGAAGGGAGGATGAAAAAACAGAACATAAGGAGAGTGGAAGGGAGGATGAAAAAACAGAACATAAGGAGAGTGGAAGGGAGGATGAAAAAGCAGAACATAAGGAGAGTGGAAGGGAGGATGAAAAAACAGAACATAAGGAGAGTGGAAGGGATGATGAAAAAGCAGAACATGAGGAGAGTGGAAGGGAGGATGAAAATAGAGAACATAAGGAGAGTGGAAGGGATGATGAAAAAGCAGAACATGAGGAGAGTGGAAGGGAGGATGAAAATAGAGAACATAAGGAGAGTGGAAGGGAGGATGAAAAAACAGAACATAAGGAGAGTGGAAGGGAGGATGAAAAAGCAGAACATAAGGAGAGTGGAAGGGAGGATGAAAAAACAGAACATGAGGAGAGTGGAAGGGAAGATGAAAAAGCAGAACATGAGGAGAGTGGAAGGGAGGATGAAAATAGAGAACATAAGGAGAGTGGAAGGGAGGATGAAAAAGCAGAACATGAGGAGAGTGGAAGGGATGATGAAAAAGCAGAACATGAGGAGAGTGGAAGGGAGGATGAAAAAAAAAAAAAACATGAGGAGAGTGGAAGGGATGATGAAAAAGCAGAACATAAGGAGAGTGGAAGGGAGGATGAAAAAGCAGAACATAAGGAGAGTGGAAGGGAGGATGAAAAAGCAGAACATAAGGAGAGTGGGAGGGAGGATGAAAAAACAGAACATGAGGAGAGTGGAAGGGATGATGAAAAAGCAGAACATGAGGAGAGTGGAAGGGAGGATGAAAATAGAGAACATAAGGAGAGTGGAAGGGAGGATGAAAAAGCAGAACATGAGGAGAGTGGAAGGGAGGAGGAAAAAACAGAACATGAGGAGAGTGGAAGGGAAGATGAAAAAGCAGAACACGAGGAGAGTGGAAGGGAGGATGAAAAAACAGATCATGAGGAGAGTGGAAGGGATGATGAAAAAGCAGAACATAAGGAGAGTGGAAGGGAGGATGAAAAAGCAGAACATAAGGAGAGTGGAAGGGAGGATGAAAAAACAGAACATAAGGAGAGTGGAAGGGAGGATGAAAAAAACAGAACATAAGGAGAGTGGAAGGGAGGATGAAAAAGCAGAACATAAGGAGAGTGGAAGGGAGGATGAAAAAACAGAACATAAGGAGAGTGGAAGGGATGATGAAAAAGCAGAACATGAGGAGAGTGGAAGGGAGGATGAAAATAGAGAACATAAGGAGAGTGGAAGGGATGATGAAAAAGCAGAACATGAGGAGAGTGGAAGGGAGGATGAAAATAGAGAACATAAGGAGAGTGGAAGGGAGGATGAAAAAACAGAACATAAGGAGAGTGGAAGGGAGGATGAAAAAGCAGAACATAAGGAGAGTGGAAGGGAGGATGAAAAAACAGAACATAAGGAGAGTGGAAGGGATGATGAAAAAGCAGAACATGAGGAGAGTGGAAGGGAGGATGAAAATAGAGAACATAAGGAGAGTGGAAGGGAGGATGAAAAAGCAGAACATGAGGAGATTGGAAGGGAGGAGGAAAAAACAGAACATGAGGAGAGTGGAAGGGAAGATGAAAAAGCAGAACAGGAGGAGAGTGGAAGGGAGGATGAAAAAACAGATCATGAGGAGAGTGGAAGGGATGATGAAAAAGCAGAACATAAGGAGAGTGGAAGGGATGATGAAAAAACAGAACATAAGGAGAGTGGAAGGGAGGATGAAAAAGCAGAACATAAGGAGAGTGGAAGGGAGGATGAAAAAACAGAACATAAGGAGAGTGGAAGGGAGGATGAAAAAAACAGAACATAAGGAGAGTGGAAGGGAGGATGAAAAAGCAGAACATAAGGAGAGCGGAAGGGAGGATGAAAAAACAGAACATAAGGAGAGTGGAAGGGAGGATGAAAAAGCAGAACATAAGGAGAGTGGAAGGGATGATGAAAAAACAGAACATAAGGAGAGTGGAAGGGATGATGAAAAAGCAGAACATAAGGAGAGTGGAAGGGATGATGAAAAAACAGAACATAAGGAGAGTGGAAGGGAGGATGAAAAAGCAGAACATAAGGAGAGTGGAAGGGAGGATGAAAAAACAGAACATAAGGAGAGTGGAAGGGAGGATGAAAAAACAGAACATGAGGGGAGTGGAAGGGAGGATGAAAAAACAGAACATAAGGAGAGTGGAAGGGAGGATGAAAAAGCGGAACATAAGGAGAGTGGAAGGGAGGATGAAAAAGCAGAACATGAGGAGAGTGGAAGGGAGGATGAAAATACAGAACATGAGGAGAGTGGAAGGGATGATGAAAAAGCAGAACATAAGGAGAGTGGAAGGGAGGATGAAAAAGCAGAACTTGAGGAGAGAGGAAGGGATGATGAAAATACAGAACATGAGGAGAGTGGAAGGGAGGATGAAAATACAGAACATGAGGAGAGTGGAAGGGAGGATGAAAATACAGAACATGAGGAGAGTGGAAGGGAGGATGAAAATACAGAACATGAGGAGAGTGGAAGGGAGGATGAAAATACAGAACATGAGGAGAGTGGAAGGGAGGATGAAAATACAGAACATGAGGAGAATGCAAGGGAGGATGAAAATACAGAACATGAGGAGAATGCAAGGGAGGATGAAAATAAAGAACATGAGGAGAAAGAATGCAAGGGAGGATGAAAATACAGAACATGAGGAGAAAGAATGCAAGGGAGGATGAAAATAGAGAACATGAGGCGAAAGAATGCAAGGGAGGATGAAAATACAGAACATGAGGAGAAAGAATGCAAGGGAGGATGAAAATACAGAACATGAGGAGAATGTAAGGGAGGATGAAAATACAGAACATGAGGAGAATGCAAGGGAGGATGAAAATACAGAACATGAGGGGAATGCAAGGGAGGATGAAAATACAGAACATAAGGAGAGTGGAAGGGAGGATGAAAATAGAGAACTTGAGGAGAATGCAAGGGAGGATGAAAATACAGAACATGAGGAGAATGCAAGGGAGGATGAAAATACAGAACATGAGGAGAATGCAAGGGAGGATGAAAAAACAGAATATAAGGAGAGTGGAAGGGAGGATGAAAAAACAGAATATGAGGAGAGTGGAAGGGATGATGAAAAAGCAGAACATAAGGAGAGTGGAAGGGAGGATGAAAAAGCAGATCTTGAGGAGAGAGGAAGGGATGATGAAAATACAGAACATGAGGAGAGTGGAAGGGAGGATGAAAATACAGAACATGAGGAGAGTGGAAGGGAGGATGAAAATACAGAACATGAGGAGAGTGGAAGGGAGGATGAAAATACAGAACATAAGGAGAGTGGAAGGGAGGATGAAAATAGAGAACATGAGGAGAATGCAAGGGAGGATGAAAATACAGAACATGAGGAGAATGCAAGGGAGGATGAAAATAAAGAACATGAGGAGAAAGAATGCAAGGGAGGATGAAAATACAGAACATGAGGAGAAAGAATGCAAGGGAGGATGAAAATAGAGAACATGAGGCGAAAGAATGCAAGGGAGGATGAAAATACAGAACATGAGGAGAAAGAATGCAAGGGAGGATGAAAATACAGAACATGAGGAGAATGTAAGGGAGGATTAAAATACAGAACATGAGGAGAATGCAAGGGAGGATGAAAATACAGAACATGAGGGGAATGCAAGGGAGGATGAAAATACAGAACATAAGGAGAGTGGAAGGGAGGATGAAAATAGAGAACTTGAGGAGAATGCAAGGGAGGATGAAAATACAGAACATGAGGAGAATGCAAGGGAGGATGAAAATACAGAACATGAGGAGAATGCAAGGGAGGATGAAAATACAGAACATGAGGAGAATGCAAGGGAGGATGAAAATACAGAATATAAGGAGAGTGGAAGGGAGGATGAAAATAGAGAACTTGAGGAGAATGCAAGGGAGGATGAAAATACAGAACATGAGGAGAATGCAAGGGAGGATGAAAATACAGAACATGAGGGGAATGCAAGGGAGGATGAAAATACAGAACATAAGGAGAGTGGAAGGGAGGATGAAAATAGAGAACTTGAGGAGAATGCAAGGGAGGATGAAAATACAGAACATGAGGAGAATGCAAGGGAGGATGAAAATACAGAACATGAGGAGAATGCAAGGGAGGATGAAAATACAGAACATGAGGAGAATGCAAGGGAGGATGAAAAAACAGAATATAAGGAGAGTGGAAGGGAGGATGAAAAAACAGAACATGAGGAGAGTGGAAGGGATGATGAAAAAGCAGAACATAAGGAGAGTGGAAGGGAGGATGAAAAAGCAGAACTTGAGGAGAGTGGAAGGGAGGATGAAAATACAGAACATGAGGAGAGTGGAAGGGAGGATGAAAATACAGAACATGAGGAGAGTGGAAGGGAGGATGAAAATACAGAACATGAGGAGAGTGGAAGGGAGGATGAAAATACAGAACATGAGGAGAGTGGAAGGGATGATGAAAAAGCAGAACATAAGGAGAGTGGAAGGGATGATGAAAAAGCAGAACTTGAGGAGAGTGGAAGGGAGGATGAAAATACAGAACATGAGGAGAGTGGAAGGGAGGATGAAAATACAGAACATGAGGAGAGTGGAAGGGAGGATGAAAATACAGAACATGAGGAGAGTGGAAGGGAGGATGAAAATACAGAACATGAGGAGAGTGGAAGGGAGGATGAAAATACAGAACATGAGGAGAGTGGAAGGGAGGATGAAAATAGAGAACATGAGGAGAATGCAAGGGAGGATGAAAATACAGAACATGAGGAGAATGCAAGGGAGGATGAAAATACAGAACATGAGGAGAATGCAAGGGAGGATGAAAATAGAGAACTTGAGGAGAATGCAAGGGAGGATGAAAATACAGAACATGAGGAGAGTGGAAGGGAGGATGAAAATACAGAACATAAGGAGAGTGGAAGGGAGGATGAAAATTGAGAACTTGAGGAGAATGCAAGGGAGGATGAAAATACAGAACATAAGGAGAGTGGAAGGGAGGATGAAAATAGAGAACTTGAGGAGAATGCAAGGGAGGATGAAAATACAGAACATGAGGAGAATGCAAGGAAGGATGAAAATACAGAACATGAGGAGAATGCAAGGGATGATGAAAAAGCAGAACATGAGGAGAGTGGAAGGGAGGATGAAAAAAAAAAAAACATGAGGAGAGTGGAAGGGATGATGAAAAAGCAGAACATAAGGAGAGTGGAAGGGAGGATGAAAAAACAGAACATGAGGAGAGTGGAAGGGATGATGAAAAAGCAGAACATGAGGAGAGTGGAAGGGAGGATGAAAATAGAGAACATAAGGAGAGTGGAAGGGAGGATGAAAAAGCAGAACGTGAGGAGAGTGGAAGGGAGGAGGAAAAAACAGAACATGAGGAGAGTGGAAGGGAAGATGAAAAAGCAGAACATGAGGAGAGTGGAAGGGAGGATGAAAAAACAGATCATGAGGAGAGTGGAAGGGATGATGAAAAAGCAGAACATAAGGAGAGTGGAAGGGAGGATGAAAAAGCAGAACATAAGGAGAGTGGAAGGGAGGATGAAAAAACAGAACATAAGGAGAGTGGAAGGGAGGATGAAAAAACAGAACATAAGGAGAGTGGAAGGGAGGATGAAAAAGCAGAACATAAGGAGAGTGGAAGGGAGGATGAATAAACAGAACATAAGGAGAGTGGAAGGGATGATGAAAAAGCAGAACATGAGGAGAGTGGAAGGGAGGATGAAAATAGAGAACATAAGGAGAGTGGAAGGGATGATGAAAAAGCAGAACATGAGGAGAGTGGAAGGGAGGATGAAAATAGAGAACATAAGGAGAGTGGAAGGGAGGATGAAAAAACAGAACATAAGGAGAGTGGAAGGGAGGATGAAAAAGCAGAACATAAGGAGAGTGGAAGGGAGGATGAAAAAACAGAACATAAGGAAAGTGGAAGGGAAGATGAAAAAGCAGAACATGAGGAGAGTGGAAGGGAGGATGAAAATAGAGAACATAAGGAGAGTGGAAGGGAGGATGAAAAAGCAGAACATGAGGAGAGTGGAAGGGATGATGAAAAAGCAGAACATGAGGAGAGTGGAAGGGAGGATGAAAAAAAAAAAAACATGAGGAGAGTGGAAGGGATGATGAAAAAGCAGAACATAAGGAGAGTGGAAGGGAGGATGAAAAAGCAGAACATAAGGAGAGTGGAAGGGAGGATGAAAAAGCAGAACATAAGGAGAGTGGAAGGGAGGATGAAAAAACAGAACATGAGGAGAGTGGAAGGGATGATGAAAAGGCAGAACATGAGGAGAGTGGAAGGGAGGATGAAAATAGAGAACATAAGGAGAGTGGAAGGGAGGATGAAAAAGCAGAACATGAGGAGAGTGGAAGGGAGGAGGAAAAAACAGAACATGAGGAGAGTGGAAGGGAAGATGAAAAAGCAGAACATGAGGAGAGTGGAAGGGAGGATGAAAAAACAGATCATGAGGAGAGTGGAAGGGATGATGAAAAAGCAGAACATAAGGAGAGTGGAAGGGAGGATGAAAAAGCAGAACATAAGGAGAGTGGAAGGGAGGATGAAAAAACAGAACATAAGGAGAGTGGAAGGGAGGATGAAAAAACAGAACATAAGGAGAGTGGAAGGGAGGATGAAAAAGCAGAACATAAGGAGAGTGGAAGGGAGGATGAAAAAACAGAACATAAGGAGAGTGGAAGGGATGATGAAAAAGCAGAACATGAGGAGAGTGGAAGGGAGGATGAAAATAGAGAACATAAGGAGAGTGGAAGGGATGATGAAAAAGCAGAACATGAGGAGAGTGGAAGGGAGGATGAAAATAGAGAACATAAGGAGAGTGGAAGGGAGGATGAAAAAACAGAACATAAGGAGAGTGGAAGGGAGGATGAAAAAGCAGAACATAAGGAGAGTGGAAGGGAGGATGAAAAAACAGAACATAAGGAGAGTGGAAGGGATGATGAAAAAGCAGAACATGAGGAGAGTGGAAGGGAGGATGAAAATAGAGAACATAAGGAGAGTGGAAGGGAGGATGAAAAAGCAGAACATGAGGAGATTGGAAGGGAGGAGGAAAAAACAGAACATGAGGAGAGTGGAAGGGAAGATGAAAAAGCAGAACAGGAGGAGAGTGGAAGGGAGGATGAAAAAACAGATCATGAGGAGAGTGGAAGGGATGATGAAAAAGCAGAACATAAGGAGAGTGGAAGGGATGATGAAAAAACAGAACATAAGGAGAGTGGAAGGGAGGATGAAAAAGCAGAACATAAGGAGAGTGGAAGGGAGGATGAAAAAACAGAACATGAGGAGAGTGGAAGGGAGGATGAAAATAGAAAACATAAGGAGAGTGGAAGGGAGGATGAAAAAACAGAACATGAGGGGAGTGGAAGGGAGGATGAAAAAACAGAACATAAGGAGAGTGGAAGGGAGGATGAAAAAGCGGAACATAAGGAGAGTGGAAGGGAGGATGAAAAAGCAGAACATGAGGAGAGTGGAAGGGAGGATGAAAATACAGAACATGAGGAGAGTGGAAGGGATGATGAAAAAGCAGAACATAAGGAGAGTGGAAGGGAGGATGAAAAAGCAGAACTTGAGGAGAGAGGAAGGGATGATGAAAATACAGAACATGAGGAGAGTGGAAGGGAGGATGAAAATACAGAACATGAGGAGAGTGGAAGGGAGGATGAAAATACAGAACATGAGGAGAGTGGAAGGGAGGATGAAAATACAGAACATGAGGAGAGTGGAAGGGAGGATGAAAATACAGAACATGAGGAGAGTGGAAGGGAGGATGAAAATACAGAACATGAGGAGAATGCAAGGGAGGATGAAAATACAGAACATGAGGAGAATGCAAGGGAGGATGAAAATAAAGAACATGAGGAGAAAGAATGCAAGGGAGGATGAAAATACAGAACATGAGGAGAGAATGCAAGGGAGGATGAAAATAGAGAACATGAGGGAAAGAATGCAAGGGAGGATGAAAATACAGAACATGAGGAGAAAGAATGCAAGGGAGGATGAAAATACAGAACATGAGGAGAATGTAAGGGAGGATGAAAATACAGAACATGAGGAGAATGCAAGGGAGGATGAAAATACAGAACATGAGGGGAATGCAAGGGAGGATGAAAATACAGAACATAAGGAGAGTGGAAGGGAGGATGAAAATAGAGAACTTGAGGAGAATGCAAGGGAGGATGAAAATACAGAACATGAGGAGAATGCAAGGGAGGATGAAAATACAGAACATGAGGAGAATGCAAGGGAGGATGAAAAAACAGAATATAAGGAGAGTGGAAGGGAGGATGAAAAAACAGAATATGAGGAGAGTGGAAGGGATGATGAAAAAGCAGAACATAAGGAGAGTGGAAGGGAGGATGAAAAAGCAGAACTTGAGGAGAGTGGAAGGGATGATGAAAATACAGAACATGAGGAGAGTGGAAGGGAGGATGAAAATACAGAACATGAGGAGAGTGGAAGGGAGGATGAAAATACAGAACATGAGGAGAGTGGAAGGGAGGATGAAAATACAGAACATGAGGAGAGTGGAAGGGAGGATGAAAATACAGAACATAAGGAGAGTGGAAGGGAGGATGAAAATACAGAACATGAGGAGAGTGGAAGGGAGGATGAAAATACAGAACATGAGGAGAGTGGAAGGGAGGATGAAAATAAAGAACATGAGGAGAGTGGAAGGGAGGATGAAAATACAGAACATGAGGAGAGAATGCAAGGGAGGATGAAAATAGAGAACATGAGGAGAATGCAAGGGAGGATGAAAATACAGAACATGAGGAGAGAATGCAAGGGAGGATGAAAATACAGAACATGAGGAGAATGTAAGGGAGGATGAAAATACAGAACATGAGGAGAATGCAAGGGAGGATGAAAATACAGAACATGAGGGGAATGCAAGGGAGGATGAAAATACAGAACATAAGGAGAGTGGAAGGGAGGATGAAAATAGAGAACATGAGGAGAATGCAAGGGAGGATGAAAAAGCAGAACATGAGGAGAGTGGAAGGGAGGATGAAAATAGAGAACATAAGGAGAGTGGAAGGGAGGATGAAAAAACAGAACATAAGGAGAGTGGAAGGGAGGATGAAAAAGCAGAACATAAGGAGAGTGGAAGGGAGGATGAAAAAACAGAACATAAGGAGAGTGGAAGGGAAGATGAAAAAGCAGAACATGAGGAGAGTGGAAGGGAGGATGAAAATAGAGAACATAAGGAGAGTGGAAGGGAGGATGAAAAAGCAGAACATGAGGAGAGTGGAAGGGATGATGAAAAAGCAGAACATGAGGAGAGTGGAAGGGAGGATGAAAAAAAAAAACATGAGGAGAGTGGAAGGGATGATGAAAAAGCAGAACATAAGGAGAGTGGAAGGGAGGATGAAAAAGCAGAACATAAGGAGAGTGGAAGGGAGGATGAAAAAGCAGAACATAAGGAGAGTGGAAGGGAGGATGAAAAAACAGAACATGAGGAGAGTGGAAGGGATGATGAAAAGGCAGAACATGAGGAGAGTGGAAGGGAGGATGAAAATAGAGAACATAAGGAGAGTGGAAGGGAGGATGAAAAAGCAGAACATGAGGAGAGTGGAAGGGAGGAGGAAAAAACAGAACATGAGGAGAGTGGAAGGGAAGATGAAAAAGCAGAACATGAGGAGAGTGGAAGGGAGGATGAAAAAACAGATCATGAGGAGAGTGGAAGGGATGATGAAAAAGCAGAACATAAGGAGAGTGGAAGGGAGGATGAAAAAGCAGAACATAAGGAGAGTGGAAGGGAGGATGAAAATACAGAACATGAGGAGAGTGGAAGGGAGGATGAAAATAGAGAACATAAGGAGAGTGGAAGGGAGGATGAAAAACAGAACATGAGGAGAAAGTGGAAGGGAGGATGAAAATAGAGAACATGAGGAAAGAATGGAAGGGAGGATGAAAATACAGAACATGAGGAGAGTGGAAGGGAGGATGAAAATACAGAACATGAGGAGAGTGGAAGGGAGGATGAAAATACAGAACATGAGGAGAGTGGAAGGGAGGATGAAAATACAGAACATGAGGAGAGTGGAAGGGAGGATGAAAATACAGAACATAAGGAGAGTGGAAGGGAGGATGAAAATAGAGAACATGAGGAGAGTGGAAGGGAGGATGAAAATACAGAACATGAGGAGAGTGGAAGGGAGGATGAAAAACAGAACATGAGGAGAGTGGAAGGGAGGATGAAAAAACAGAATATAAGGAGAGTGGAAGGGAGGATGAAAAAACAGAATATGAGGAGAGTGGAAGGGATGATGAAAAAGCAGAACATAAGGAGAGTGGAAGGGAGGATGAAAAAGCAGAACATGAGGAGAGTGGAAGGGATGATGAAAAACAGAACATGAGGAGAGTGGAAGGGAGGATGAAAAACAGAACATGAGGAGAGTGGAAGGGAGGATGAAAAACAGAACATGAGGAGAGTGGAAGGGAGGATGAAAAACAGAACATAAGGAGAGTGGAAGGGAGGATGAAAATACAGAACATGAGGAGAGTGGAAGGGAGGATGAAAATACAGAACATGAGGAGAGTGGAAGGGAGGATGAAAATAAAGAACATGAGGAGAGTGGAAGGGAGGATGAAAATACAGAACATGAGGAGAGTGGAAGGGAGGATGAAAAAGAGAACATGAGGAGAGTGGAAGGGAGGATGAAAATACAGAACATGAGGAGAGTGGAAGGGAGGATGAAAATACAGAACATGAGGAGAGTGGAAGGGAGGATGAAAATACAGAACATGAGGAGAGTGGAAGGGAGGATGAAAATACAGAACATGAGGAGAGTGGAAGGGAGGATGAAAAACAGAACATAAGGAGAGTGGAAGGGAGGATGAAAATAGAGAACATGAAGGAGAGTGGAAGGGAGGATGAAAATACAGAACATGAGGAGAGTGGAAGGGAGGATGAAAATACAGAACATGAGGAGAGTGGAAGGGAGGATGAAAATACAGAACATGAGGAGATGGAAGGGAGGATGAAAATACAGAACATAAGGAGAGTGGAAGGGAGGATGAAAATAGAGAACATGAGGAGAATGCAAGGGAGGATGAAAATACAGAACATGAGGAGAATGCAAGGGAGGATGAAAATACAGAACATGAGGGGAATGCAAGGGAGGATGAAAATACAGAACATAAGGAGAGTGGAAGGGAGGATGAAAATAGAGAACATGAGGAGAATGCAAGGGAGGATGAAAATACAGAACATGAGGAGAATGCAAGGGAGGATGAAAATACAGAACATGAGGAGAATGAAGGGAGGATGAAAATACAGAACATGAGGAGAATGCAAGGGAGGATGAAAAAACAGAACATAAGGAGAGTGGAAGGGAGGATGAAAAAACAGAACATAAGGAGAGTGGAAGGGAGGATGAAAAAGCAGAACATAAGGAGAGTGGAAGGGAGGATGAAAAAGCAGAACATGAGGAGAGTGGAAGGGAGGATGAAAATACAGAACATGAGGAGAGTGGAAGGGAGGATGAAAAACAGAACATGAGGAGAGTGGAAGGGAGGATGAAAATACAGAACATGAGGAGAGTGGAAGGGAGGATGAAAATACAGAACATGAGGAGAGTGGAAGGGAGGATGAAAAAGCAGAACATAAGGAGAGTGGAAGGGATGATGAAAAACAGAACATGAGGAGAGTGGAAGGGAGGATGAAAATACAGAACATGAGGAGAGTGGAAGGGAGGATGAAAATACAGAACATGAGGAGAGTGGAAGGGAGGATGAAAATACAGAACATGAGGAGAGTGGAAGGGAGGATGAAAATACAGAACATGAGGAGAGTGGAAGGGAGGATGAAAATACAGAACATGAGGAGAGTGGAAGGGAGGATGAAAATAGAGAACATGAGGAGAATGCAAGGGAGGATGAAAATACAGAACATGAGGAGAATGCAAGGGAGGATGAAAATACAGAACATGAGGAGAATGCAAGGGAGGATGAAAATAGAGAACAGAGGAGAATGCAAGGGAGGATGAAAATACAGAACATGAGGAGAGTGGAAGGGAGGATGAAAATACAGAACATAAGGAGAGTGGAAGGGAGGATGAAAATGAGAACTTGAGGAGAATGCAAGGGAGGATGAAAATACAGAACATAAGGAGAGTGGAAGGGAGGATGAAAATAGAGAACATGAGGAGAATGCAAGGGAGGATGAAAATACAGAACATGAGGAGAATGCAAGGGAGGATGAAAATACAGAACATGAGGAGAGTGGAAGGGATGATGAAAAAGCAGAACATGAGGAGAGTGGAAGGGAGGATGAAAAAAGAACATGAGGAGAGTGGAAGGGATGATGAAAAAGCAGAACATAAGGAGAGTGGAAGGGAGGATGAAAAACAGAACATGAGGAGAGTGGAAGGGAGGATGAAAAAGCAGAACATGAGGAGAGTGGAAGGGAGGATGAAAATAGAGAACATGAGGAGAGTGGAAGGGAGGATGAAAAAGCAGAACATGAGGAGAGTGGAAGGGAGGATGAAAAACAGAACATGAGGAGAGTGGAAGGGAGGATGAAAAAGCAGAACATGAGGAGAGTGGAAGGGAGGATGAAAAAACAGAACATGAGGAGAGTGGAAGGGATGATGAAAAAGCAGAACATAAGGAGAGTGGAAGGGAGGATGAAAAAGCAGAACATGAGGAGAGTGGAAGGGAGGATGAAAAACAGAACATGAGGAGAGTGGAAGGGAGGATGAAAAACAGAACATAAGGAGAGTGGAAGGGAGGATGAAAAAGCAGAACATGAGGAGAGTGGAAGGGAGGATGAAAAAACAGAACATGAGGAGAGTGGAAGGGAGGATGAAAAAGCAGAACATGAGGAGAGTGGAAGGGAGGATGAAAATAGAGAACATAAGGAGAGTGGAAGGGATGATGAAAAAGCAGAACATGAGGAGAGTGGAAGGGAGGATGAAAATAGAGAACATAAGGAGAGTGGAAGGGAGGATGAAAAAACAGAACATAAGGAGAGTGGAAGGGAGGATGAAAAAGCAGAACATAAGGAGAGTGGAAGGGAGGATGAAAAAACAGAACATAAGGAGAGTGGAAGGGAGATGAAAAAGCAGAACATGAGGAGAGTGGAAGGGAGGATGAAAATAGAGAACATAAGGAGAGTGGAAGGGAGGATGAAAAAGCAGAACATGAGGAGAGTGGAAGGGATGATGAAAAAGCAGAACATGAGGAGAGTGGAAGGGAGGATGAAAAAAAAACATGAGGAGAGTGGAAGGGATGATGAAAAAGCAGAACATAAGGAGAGTGGAAGGGAGGATGAAAAAGCAGAACATAAGGAGAGTGGAAGGGAGGATGAAAAAGCAGAACATAAGGAGAGTGGAAGGGAGGATGAAAAAACAGAACATGAGGAGAGTGGAAGGGATGATGAAAAGGCAGAACATGAGGAGAGTGGAAGGGAGGATGAAAATAGAGAACATAAGGAGAGTGGAAGGGAGGATGAAAAAGCAGAACATGAGGAGAGTGGAAGGGAGGATGAAAAAACAGAACATGAGGAGAGTGGAAGGGAGATGAAAAAGCAGAACATGAGGAGAGTGGAAGGGAGGATGAAAAAACAGAACATGAGGAGAGTGGAAGGGAGGATGAAAAAACAGAACATGAGGAGAGTGGAAGGGAGGATGAAAAAGCAGAACATAAGGAGAGTGGAAGGGAGGATGAAAAAGCAGAACATAAGGAGAGTGGAAGGGAGGATGAAAAAACAGAACATGAGGAGAGTGGAAGGGAGGATGAAAAAACAGAACATAAGGAGAGTGGAAGGGAGGATGAAAAAGCAGAACATAAGGAGAGTGGAAGGGAGGATGAAAAACAGAACATGAGGAGAGTGGAAGGGAGGATGAAAATACAGAACATGAGGAGAGTGGAAGGGAGGATGAAAATACAGAACATAAGGAGAGTGGAAGGGAGGATGAAAAAGCAGAACATGAGGAGAGTGGAAGGGAGGATGAAAATAGAGAACATAAGGAGAGTGGAAGGGAGGATGAAAATACAGAACATAAGGAGAGTGGAAGGGAGGATGAAAATACAGAACATGAGGAGAGTGGAAGGGAGGATGAAAATACAGAACATGAGGAGAGTGGAAGGGAGGATGAAAAACAGAACATGAGGAGAGTGGAAGGGAGGATGAAAATACAGAACATAAGGAGAGTGGAAGGGAGGATGAAAAAGCAGAACATGAGGAGATGGAAGGGAGGATGAAAAACAGAACATGAGGAGAGTGGAAGGGAGGATGAAAAAGCAGAACATGAGGAGAGTGGAAGGGAGGATGAAAATACAGAACATGAGGAGAGTGGAAGGGAGGATGAAAATACAGAACATGAGGAGAGTGGAAGGGAGGATGAAAATACAGAACATAAGGAGAGTGGAAGGGAGGATGAAAATACAGAACATAAGGAGAGTGGAAGGGAGGATGAAAAAACAGAACATGAGGAGAGTGGAAGGGAGGATGAAAATAGAAGAACATAAGGAGAGTGGAAGGGAGGATGAAAAAACAGAACATGAGGGAGTGGAAGGGAGGATGAAAAACAGAACATGAGGAGAGTGGAAGGGAGGATGAAAATACAGAACATGAGGAGAGTGGAAGGGAGGATGAAAAACAGAACATGAGGAGAGTGGAAGGGAGGATGAAAATACAGAACATGAGGAGAGTGGAAGGGATGATGAAAAAGCAGAACATAAGGAGAGTGGAAGGGAGGATGAAAAAGCAGAACTTGAGGAGAGAGGAAGGGATGATGAAAATACAGAACATGAGGAGAGTGGAAGGGAGGATGAAAATACAGAACATGAGGAGAGTGGAAGGGAGGATGAAAATACAGAACATGAGGAGAGTGGAAGGGAGGATGAAAATACAGAACATGAGGAGAGTGGAAGGGAGGATGAAAATACAGAACATGAGGAGAGTGGAAGGGAGGATGAAAATACAGAACATGAGGAGAATGCAAGGGAGGATGAAAATACAGAACATGAGGAGAATGCAAGGGAGGATGAAAATACAGAACATGAGGAGAAAGAATGCAAGGGAGGATGAAAATACAGAACATGAGGAGAAAGAATGCAAGGGAGGATGAAAATAGAGAACATGAGGGAAAGAATGCAAGGGAGGATGAAAATACAGAACATGAGGAGAAAGAATGCAAGGGAGGATGAAAATACAGAACATGAGGAGAATGTAAGGGAGGATGAAAATACAGAACATGAGGAGAATGCAAGGGAGGATGAAAATACAGAACATGAGGGGAATGCAAGGGAGGATGAAAATACAGAACATAAGGAGAGTGGAAGGGAGGATGAAAATAGAGAACATGAGGAGAATGCAAGGGAGGATGAAAATACAGAACATGAGGAGAATGCAAGGGAGGATGAAAATACAGAACATGAGGAGAATGCAAGGGAGGATGAAAAAACAGAATATAAGGAGAGTGGAAGGGAGGATGAAAAAACAGAATATGAGGAGAGTGGAAGGGATGATGAAAAAGCAGAACATGAGGAGAGTGGAAGGGAGGATGAAAAAGCAGAACATGAGGAGAGTGGAAGGGATGATGAAAATACAGAACATGAGGAGAGTGGAAGGGAGGATGAAAATACAGAACATGAGGAGAGTGGAAGGGAGGATGAAAATACAGAACATGAGGAGAGTGGAAGGGAGGATGAAAATACAGAACATGAGGAGAGTGGAAGGGAGGATGAAAATACAGAACATAAGGAGAGTGGAAGGGAGGATGAAAATACAGAACATGAGGAGAATGCAAGGGAGGATGAAAATACAGAACATGAGGAGAATGCAAGGGAGGATGAAAATAAAGAACATGAGGAGAAAGAATCAAGGGAGGATGAAAATACAGAACATGAGGAGAAAGAATGCAAGGGAGGATGAAAATAGAGAACATGAGGGAAAGAATGCAAGGGAGGATGAAAATACAGAACATGAGGAGAAAGAATGCAAGGGAGGATGAAAATACAGAACATGAGGAGAATGTAAGGGAGGATGAAAATACAGAACATGAGGAGAATGCAAGGGAGGATGAAAATACAGAACATGAGGGGAATGCAAGGGAGGATGAAAATACAGAACATAAGGAGAGTGGAAGGGAGGATGAAAATAGAGAACTTGAGGAGAATGCAAGGGAGGATGAAAAAGCAGAACATGAGGAGAGTGGAAGGGAGGATGAAAATAGAGAACATAAGGAGAGTGGAAGGGAGGATGAAAAAACAGAACATAAGGAGAGTGGAAGGGAGGATGAAAAAGCAGAACATAAGGAGAGTGGAAGGGAGATGAAAAAGCAGAACATGAGGAGAGTGGAAGGGAGGATGAAAAAGAGAACATAAGGAGAGTGGAAGGGAGGATGAAAAAGCAGAACATGAGGAGAGTGGAAGGGATGATGAAAAAGCAGAACATGAGGAGAGTGGAAGGGAGGATGAAAAAAAAAAAGAACATGAGGAGAGTGGAAGGGATGATGAAAAAGCAGAACATAAGGAGAGTGGAAGGGAGGATGAAAAAGCAGAACATAAGGAGAGTGGAAGGGAGGATGAAAAAGCAGAACATAAGGAGAGTGGAAGGGAGGATGAAAAAACAGAACATGAGGAGAGTGGAAGGGATGATGAAAAGGCAGAACATGAGGAGAGTGGAAGGGAGGATGAAAAAGAGAACATAAGGAGAGTGGAAGGGAGGATGAAAAAGCAGAACATGAGGAGAGTGGAAGGGAGGATGAAAAAACAGAACATGAGGAGAGTGGAAGGGAGATGAAAAAGCAGAACATGAGGAGAGTGGAAGGGAGGATGAAAAAACAGAACATGAGGAGAGTGGAAGGGATGATGAAAAAGCAGAACATAAGGAGAGTGGAAGGGAGGATGAAAAAACAGAACATAAGGAGAGTGGAAGGGAGGATGAAAAAACAGAACATAAGGAGAGTGGAAGGGAGGATGAAAAAGCAGAACATAAGGAGAGTGGAAGGGAGGATGAAAAAACAGAACATAAGGAGAGTGGAAGGGATGATGAAAAAGCAGAACATGAGGAGAGTGGAAGGGAGGATGAAAATAGAGAACATAAGGAGAGTGGAAGGGATGATGAAAAAGCAGAACATGAGGAGAGTGGAAGGGAGGATGAAAATAGAGAACATAAGGAGAGTGGAAGGGAGGATGAAAAAACAGAACATAAGGAGAGTGGAAGGGAGGATGAAAAAGCAGAACATAAGGAGAGTGGAAGGGAGGATGAAAAAACAGAACATAAGGAGAGTGGAAGGGATGATGAAAAAGCAGAACATGAGGAGAGTGGAAGGGAGGATGAAAATAGAGAACATAAGGAGAGTGGAAGGGAGGATGAAAAAGCAGAACATGAGGAGATTGGAAGGGAGGAGGAAAAAACAGAACATGAGGAGAGTGGAAGGGAAGATGAAAAAGCAGAACAGGAGGAGAGTGGAAGGGAGGATGAAAAAACAGATCATGAGGAGAGTGGAAGGGATGATGAAAAAGCAGAACATAAGGAGAGTGGAAGGGATGATGAAAAAACAGAACATAAGGAGAGTGGAAGGGAGGATGAAAAAGCAGAACATAAGGAGAGTGGAAGGGAGGATGAAAAAACAGAACATGAGGAGAGTGGAAGGGAGGATGAAAATAGAAAACATAAGGAGAGTGGAAGGGAGGATGAAAAAACAGAACATGAGGGGAGTGGAAGGGAGGATGAAAAAACAGAACATAAGGAGAGTGGAAGGGAGGATGAAAAAGCGGAACATAAGGAGAGTGGAAGGGAGGATGAAAAAGCAGAACATGAGGAGAGTGGAAGGGAGGATGAAAATACAGAACATGAGGAGAGTGGAAGGGATGATGAAAAAGCAGAACATAAGGAGAGTGGAAGGGAGGATGAAAAAGCAGAACTTGAGGAGAGAGGAAGGGATGATGAAAATACAGAACATGAGGAGAGTGGAAGGGAGGATGAAAATACAGAACATGAGGAGAGGGAAGGGAGGATGAAAATACAGAACATGAGGAGAGTGGAAGGGAGGATGAAAATACAGAACATGAGGAGAGTGGAAGGGAGGATGAAAATACAGAACATGAGGAGAGTGGAAGGGAGGATGAAAATACAGAACATGAGGAGAATGCAAGGGAGGATGAAAATACAGAACATGAGGAGAATGCAAGGGAGGATGAAAATAAAGAACATGAGGAGAAAGAATGCAAGGGAGGATGAAAATACAGAACATGAGGAGAAAGAATGCAAGGGAGGATGAAAATAGAGAACATGAGGCGAAAGAATGCAAGGGAGGATGAAAATACAGAACATGAGGAGAAAGAATGCAAGGGAGGATGAAAATACAGAACATGAGGAGAATGTAAGGGAGGATGAAAATACAGAACATGAGGAGAATGCAAGGGAGGATGAAAATACAGAACATGAGGGGAATGCAAGGGAGGATGAAAATACAGAACATAAGGAGAGTGGAAGGGAGGATGAAAATAGAGAACATGAGGAGAATGCAAGGGAGGATGAAAATACAGAACATGAGGAGAATGCAAGGGAGGATGAAAATACAGAACATGAGGAGAATGCAAGGGAGGATGAAAAAACAGAATATAAGGAGAGTGGAAGGGAGGATGAAAAAACAGAATATGAGGAGAGTGGAAGGGATGATGAAAAAGCAGAACATAAGGAGAGTGGAAGGGAGGATGAAAAAGCAGAACTTGAGGAGAGAGGAAGGGATGATGAAAATACAGAACATGAGGAGAGTGGAAGGGAGGATGAAAATACAGAACATGAGGAGAGTGGAAGGGAGGATGAAAATACAGAACATGAGGAGAGTGGAAGGGAGGATGAAAATACAGAACATGAGGAGAGTGGAAGGGAGGATGAAAATACAGAACATAAGGAGAGTGGAAGGGAGGATGAAAATACAGAACATGAGGAGAATGCAAGGGAGGATGAAAATACAGAACATGAGGAGAATGCAAGGGAGGATGAAAATAAAGAACATGAGGAGAAAGAATGCAAGGGAGGATGAAAATACAGAACATGAGGAGAAAGAATGCAAGGGAGGATGAAAATAGAGAACATGAGGCGAAAGAATGCAAGGGAGGATGAAAATACAGAACATGAGGAGAAAGAATGCAAGGGAGGATGAAAATACAGAACATGAGGAGAATGTAAGGGAGGATGAAAATACAGAACATGAGGAGAATGCAAGGGAGGATGAAAATACAGAACATGAGGGGAATGCAAGGGAGGATGAAAATACAGAACATAAGGAGAGTGGAAGGGAGGATGAAAATAGAGAACTTGAGGAGAATGCAAGGGAGGATGAAAATACAGAACATGAGGAGAATGCAAGGGAGGATGAAAATACAGAACATGAGGAGAATGCAAGGGAGGATGAAAAAACAGAATATAAGGAGAGTGGAAGGGAGGATGAAAAAACAGAATATGAGGAGAGTGGAAGGGATGATGAAAAAGCAGAACATAAGGAGAGTGGAAGGGAGGATGAAAAAGCAGAACTTGAGGAGAGAGGAAGGGATGATGAAAATACAGAACATGAGGAGAGTGGAAGGGAGGATGAAAATACAGAACATGAGGAGAGTGGAAGGGAGGATGAAAATACAGAACATGAGGAGAGTGGAAGGGAGGATGAAAATACAGAACATGAGGAGAGTGGAAGGGAGGATGAAAATACAGAACATAAGGAGAGTGGAAGGGAGGATGAAAATACAGAACATGAGGAGAATGCAAGGGAGGATGAAAATACAGAACATGAGGAGAATGCAAGGGAGGATGAAAATAAAGAACATGAGGAGAAAGAATCAAGGGAGGATGAAAATACAGAACATGAGGAGAAAGAATGCAAGGGAGGATGAAAATAGAGAACATGAGGCGAAAGAATGCAAGGGAGGATGAAAATACAGAACATGAGGAGAAAGAATGCAAGGGAGGATGAAAATACAGAACATGAGGAGAATGTAAGGGAGGATGAAAATACAGAACATGAGGAGAATGCAAGGGAGGATGAAAATACAGAACATGAGGGGAATGCAAGGGAGGATGAAAATACAGAACATAAGGAGAGTGGAAGGGAGGATGAAAATAGAGAACTTGAGGAGAATGCAAGGGAGGATGAAAAAGCAGAACATGAGGAGAGTGGAAGGGAGGATGAAAATAGAGAACATAAGGAGAGTGGAAGGGAGGATGAAAAAACAGAACATAAGGAGAGTGGAAGGGAGGATGAAAAAGCAGAACATAAGGAGAGTGGAAGGGAAGATGAAAAAGCAGAACATGAGGAGAGTGGAAGGGAGGATGAAAATAGAGAACATAAGGAGAGTGGAAGGGAGGATGAAAAAGCAGAACATGAGGAGAGTGGAAGGGATGATGAAAAAGCAGAACATGAGGAGAGTGGAAGGGAGGATGAAAAAAAAAAAAACATGAGGAGAGTGGAAGGGATGATGAAAAAGCAGAACATAAGGAGAGTGGAAGGGAGGATGAAAAAGCAGAACATAAGGAGAGTGGAAGGGAGGATGAAAAAGCAGAACATAAGGAGAGTGGAAGGGAGGATGAAAAAACAGAACATGAGGAGAGTGGAAGGGATGATGAAAAGGCAGAACATGAGGAGAGTGGAAGGGAGGATGAAAATAGAGAACATAAGGAGAGTGGAAGGGAGGATGAAAAAGCAGAACATGAGGAGAGTGGAAGGGAGGAGGAAAAAACAGAACATGAGGAGAGTGGAAGGGAAGATGAAAAAGCAGAACATGAGGAGAGTGGAAGGGAGGATGAAAAAACAGATCATGAGGAGAGTGGAAGGGATGATGAAAAAGCAGAACATAAGGAGAGTGGAAGGGAGGATGAAAAAACAGAACATAAGGAGAGTGGAAGGGAGGATGAAAAAACAGAACATAAGGAGAGTGGAAGGGAGGATGAAAAAGCAGAACATAAGGAGAGTGGAAGGGAGGATGAAAAAACAGAACATAAGGAGAGTGGAAGGGATGATGAAAAAGCAGAACATGAGGAGAGTGGAAGGGAGGATGAAAATAGAGAACATAAGGAGAGTGGAAGGGATGATGAAAAAGCAGAACATGAGGAGAGTGGAAGGGAGGATGAAAATAGAGAACATAAGGAGAGTGGAAGGGAGGATGAAAAAACAGAACATAAGGAGAGTGGAAGGGAGGATGAAAAAGCAGAACATAAGGAGAGTGGAAGGGAGGATGAAAAAACAGAACATAAGGAGAGTGGAAGGGATGATGAAAAAGCAGAACATGAGGAGAGTGGAAGGGAGGATGAAAATAGAGAACATAAGGAGAGTGGAAGGGAGGATGAAAAAGCAGAACATGAGGAGATTGGAAGGGAGGAGGAAAAAACAGAACATGAGGAGAGTGGAAGGGAAGATGAAAAAGCAGAACAGGAGGAGAGTGGAAGGGAGGATGAAAAAACAGATCATGAGGAGAGTGGAAGGGATGATGAAAAAGCAGAACATAAGGAGAGTGGAAGGGATGATGAAAAAACAGAACATAAGGAGAGTGGAAGGGAGGATGAAAAAGCAGAACATAAGGAGAGTGGAAGGGAGGATGAAAAAACAGAACATGAGGAGAGTGGAAGGGAGGATGAAAATAGAAAACATAAGGAGAGTGGTAGGGAGGATGAAAAAACAGAACATGAGGGGAGTGGAAGGGAGGATGAAAAAACAGAACATAAGGAGAGTGGAAGGGAGGATGAAAAAGCGGAACATAAGGAGAGTGGAAGGGAGGATGAAAAAGCAGAACATGAGGAGAGTGGAAGGGAGGATGAAAATACAGAACATGAGGAGAGTGGAAGGGATGATGAAAAAGCAGAACATAAGGAGAGTGGAAGGGAGGATGAAAAAGCAGAACTTGAGGAGAGAGGAAGGGATGATGAAAATACAGAACATGAGGAGAGTGGAAGGGAGGATGAAAATACAGAACATGAGGAGAGGGGAAGGGAGGATGAAAATACAGAACATGAGGAGAGTGGAAGGGAGGATGAAAATACAGAACATGAGGAGAGTGGAAGGGAGGATGAAAATACAGAACATGAGGAGAGTGGAAGGGAGGATGAAAATACAGAACATGAGGAGAATGCAAGGGAGGATGAAAATACAGAACATGAGGAGAATGCAAGGGAGGATGAAAATAAAGAACATGAGGAGAAAGAATGCAAGGGAGGATGAAAATACAGAACATGAGGAGAAAGAATGCAAGGGAGGATGAAAATAGAGAACATGAGGCGAAAGAATGCAAGGGAGGATGAAAATACAGAACATGAGGAGAAAGAATGCAAGGGAGGATGAAAATACAGAACATGAGGAGAATGTAAGGGAGGATGAAAATACAGAACATGAGGAGAATGCAAGGGAGGATGAAAATACAGAACATGAGGGGAATGCAAGGGAGGATGAAAATACAGAACATAAGGAGAGTGGAAGGGAGGATGAAAATAGAGAACTTGAGGAGAATGCAAGGGAGGATGAAAATACAGAACATGAGGAGAATGCAAGGGAGGATGAAAATACAGAACATGAGGAGAATGCAAGGGAGGATGAAAAAACAGAATATAAGGAGAGTGGAAGGGAGGATGAAAAAACAGAATATGAGGAGAGTGGAAGGGATGATGAAAAAGCAGAACATAAGGAGAGTGGAAGGGAGGATGAAAAAGCAGAACTTGAGGAGAGAGGAAGGGATGATGAAAATACAGAACATGAGGAGAGTGGAAGGGAGGATGAAAATACAGAACATGAGGAGAGTGGAAGGGAGGATGAAAATACAGAACATGAGGAGAGTGGAAGGGAGGATGAAAATACAGAACATGAGGAGAGTGGAAGGGAGGATGAAAATACAGAACATAAGGAGAGTGGAAGGGAGGATGAAAATACAGAACATGAGGAGAATGCAAGGGAGGATGAAAATACAGAACATGAGGAGAATGCAAGGGAGGATGAAAATAAAGAACATGAGGAGAAAGAATGCAAGGGAGGATGAAAATACAGAACATGAGGAGAAAGAATGCAAGGGAGGATGAAAATAGAGAACATGAGGCGAAAGAATGCAAGGGAGGATGAAAATACAGAACATGAGGAGAAAGAATGCAAGGGAGGATGAAAATACAGAACATGAGGAGAATGTAAGGGAGGATGAAAATACAGAACATGAGGAGAATGCAAGGGAGGATGAAAATACAGAACATGAGGGGAATGCAAGGGAGGATGAAAATACAGAACATAAGGAGAGTGGAAGGGAGGATGAAAATAGAGAACTTGAGGAGAATGCAAGGGAGGATGAAAATACAGAACATGAGGAGAATGCAAGGGAGGATGAAAATACAGAACATGAGGAGAATGCAAGGGAGGATGAAAATACAGAACATGAGGAGAATGCAAGGGAGGATGAAAATACAGAATATAAGGAGAGTGGAAGGGAGGATGAAAATAGAGAACTTGAGGAGAATGCAAGGGAGGATGAAAATACAGAACATGAGGAGAATGCAAGGGAGGATGAAAATACAGAACATGAGGGGAATGCAAGGGAGGATGAAAATACAGAACATAAGGAGAGTGGAAGGGAGGATGAAAATAGAGAACTTGAGGAGAATGCAAGGGAGGATGAAAATACAGAACATAAGGAGAGTGGAAGGGAGGATGAAAATAGAGAACATGAGGAGAATGCAAGGGAGGATGAAAATACAGAACATAAGGAGAGTGGAAGGGAGGATGAAAATACAGAACATGAGGAGAATGCAAGGGAGGATGAAAATACAGAACATGAGGAGAATGCAAGGGAGGATGAAAATACAGAACATGAGGAGAATGCAAGGGAGGATGAAAAAACAGAATATAAGGAGAGTGGAAGGGAGGATGAAAAAACAGAACATGAGGAGAGTGGAAGGGATGATGAAAAAGCAGAACATAAGGAGAGTGGAAGGGAGGATGAAAAAGCAGAACTTGAGGAGAGTGGAAGGGAGGATGAAAATACAGAACATGAGGAGAGTGGAAGGGAGGATGAAAATACAGAACATGAGGAGAGTGGAAGGGAGGATGAAAATACAGAACATGAGGAGAGTGGAAGGGAGGATGAAAATACAGAACATGAGGAGAGTGGAAGGGATGATGAAAAAGCAGAACATAAGGAGAGTGGAAGGGATGATGAAAAAGCAGAACTTGAGGAGAGTGGAAGGGAGGATGAAAATACAGAACATGAGGAGAGTGGAAGGGAGGATGAAAATACAGAACATGAGGAGAGTGGAAGGGAGGATGAAAATACAGAACATGAGGAGAGTGGAAGGGAGGATGAAAATACAGAACATGAGGAGAGTGGAAGGGAGGATGAAAATAGAGAACATGAGGAGAATGCAAGGGAGGATGAAAATACAGAACATGAGGAGAATGCAAGGGAGGATGAAAATACAGAACATGAGGAGAATGCAAGGGAGGATGAAAATAGAGAACTTGAGGAGAATGCAAGGGAGGATGAAAATACAGAACATGAGGAGAGTGGAAGGGAGGATGAAAATACAGAACATAAGGAGAGTGGAAGGGAGGATGAAAATAGAGAACTTGAGGAGAATGCAAGGGAGGATGAAAATACAGAACATAAGGAGAGTGGAAGGGAGGATGAAAATAGAGAACTTGAGGAGAATGCAAGGGAGGATGAAAATACAGAACATGAGGAGAATGCAAGGGAGGATGAAAATACAGAACATGAGGAGAATGCAAGGGAGGATGAAAATACAGAACATAAGGAGAGTGGAAGGGAGGATGAAAATAGAGAACTTGAGGAGAATGCAAGGGAGGATGAAAATACAGAACATAAGGAGAGTGGAAGGGAGGATGAAAATAGAGAACATGAGGAGAATGCAAGGGAGGATGAAAATACAGAACATAAGGAGAGTGGAAGGGAGGATGAAAATACAGAACATGAGGAGAATGCAAGGGAGGATGAAAATACAGAACATAAGGAGAGTGGAAGGGAGGATGAAAATAGAGAACATGAGGAGAATGCAAGGGAGGATGAAAATACAGAACATGAGGAGAATGCAAGGGAGGATGAAAATACAGAACATAAGGAGAGTGGAAGGGAGGATGAAAATAGAGAACTTGAGGAGAATGCAAGGGAGGATGAAAATACAGAACATGAGGAGAATGCAAGGGAGGATGAAAATACAGAACATGAGGAGAATGCAAGGTAGGATGAAAATACAGAACATAAGGAGAGTGGATGGGAGGATGAAAATAGAGAACTTGAGGAGAATGCAAGGGAGGATGAAAATACAGAACATGAGGAGAATGCAAGGGAGGATGAAAATACAGAACATGAGGAGAATGCAAGGGAGGATGAAAAAACAGAATATAAGGAGAGTGGAAGGGAGGATGAAAAAACAGAACATGAGGAGAGTGGAAGGGAGGATGAAAAAGCAGAACATAAGGAGAGTGGAAGGGAGGATGAAAAAGCAGAACTTGAAGAGAGTGGAAGGGAGGATGAAAATACAGAACATGAGGAGAGTGGAAGGGAGGATGAAAATACAGAACATGAGGAGAGTGGAAGGGATGATGAAAAAGCAGAACATAAGGAGAGTGGAAGGGAGGATGAAAAAGCAGAACTTGAGGAGAGTGGAAGGGAGGATGAAAATACAGAACATGAGGAGAGTGGAAGGGAGGATGAAAATACAGAACATGAGGAGAGTGGAAGGGAGGATGAAAATACAGAACATGAGGAGAGTGGAAGGGAGGATGAAAATACAGAACATGAGGAGAGTGGAAGGGAGGATGAAAATACAGAACATGAGGAGAGTGGAAGGGAGGATGAAAATAGAGAACATGAGGAGAATGCAAGGGAGGATGAAAATACAGAACATGAGGAGAATGCAAGGGAGGATGAAAATACAGAACATGAGGAGAATGCAAGGGAGGATGGAAATAGAGAACATGAGGAAAATGCAAGGGAGGATGAAAATACAGAA
>NC_090750.1:56693701-56713701 GCF_036898095.1 Palaemon carinicauda | reverse complement strand
CTCTCTCTCTCTCTCTCTTCCCCCGAAGACTCTTAGTAACTAAATCTCCTTTGGAAGAGTCTTGTTGAATTATTTATTTCCATTAATAATCTATGAACTGGAGTAAAGATGAAGGGTCCGATAAGGAAGAACAGAAATATTATTATTATTATTATTATTATTATTGGTATTGTTGTGGTTGTTGTTGTTATTGTTGTCATTATTATTATTATTATTATTACTATTATTATTATTATTATTATTATTATTATTATTATTATTATCATTAATATTATTATTATTAGCAAAACTACAGCCCTAGTTGGATTATACTAGCAGGTTGTTACCCAAACCCCACAAATATTATACAAAATAATATGAAAATATCTCATTATAAACGACAAACTCTTCTAACATTCTTACTTACTCATGGAGAGATACAAACAGACCCCTGCGGATAATCATAGTTATTCTATCGACACATCAATAAGAATTATGGATAATGAGGACAGAAATTATTGCATCTTCCTTTGTTCGTCCTTTGACGTCGTAAGGCGGATGGTATATATATTTCCACAGACAAAACACAAAACACATCATGTGACAGCTATCCGAACATGATACTGGTTATTAATGTAGATTGAATCACGTCTTATCCTTTATAATTGGATATTTAAAAAAAAAAAAAAAAAAAAAAAAACCACGACTGTCCAGAAAGGTCTTAGAATCATGTGAATGATATCTTTGAAGGCTTCATAAAACGTTTTGGGAATTATATTGTCTTTTATATTACAAGAAAACAACCTGCTGTTTCATTCACAATTGGAAAAAAAAAAAAAAATTACACAGGACTCTCCAGGAACGATGCAGAATCCTATGAAGGATATCTTTGAAGGCTTCATAAAACATTTTAGAAACTGTATTGTCTTTATTTTACCAAAAAAACTGCTGTTACATTCACAATTGGGCATTAACAGAAAAAAAAATTGGATTCTCTAGGAAGGATGTAGAATCCTATGAATGGTATCTTTGAGGGCTTCATAAGATTTTTTTAAAACTGTATCGTCTTTTATTTTAACCTCCCCCCAAAAAAAAAGATTTTGTTATTGGGAGATAATTATTCACTATGTACAAATAAAACATTTATGGAGATATGCAATCATTAATATTTCTGAAAATTCAGTCAAGGTTTTAATATGTTACTCAATAATGTTAAATAAAGACATATCTGATATCTAAAAATTAGAAATTTTCAATGACGGAAAATCGTAAAGAAAGAGATGTTCTGTGCCATTAAAATCTTAATCAAATATTGCCAGAGTAAAGTCAAAGAAAGATCATTTTTGAACAAACGAAAATTCATATATTTTTTTTAATAATAAAATAATAAATGAACAAAACTCTGTACTGAAAATATGAAAATGTTTATTATTTGAGTAACCCAGGAATCTTTACTCAAGAGTTCAAGGAAGAGAATTAATATTCACTTGAATAAATACGAAAATACATTGCGCGAAAATCATAGTCCTGAGGCTGATCAAATTACTTATGCAAATACAGATATTTTTACATAAAGTTGCTTGTAATTATTTTCCTTCACTTGAAAACCCCCGTAATTTTAATCAGAAATTCTCCGTAAAGATATACTGTTCTCAGCCGTATTTCAGTAAAAATACTGGCGACCTTAATTTTTACCTTACTTTGTTATTATCTTTTACAGGTTGGTGATCGTAATACCACTCTACGTCAACAAGGCGTAAGCGGTAGTGTCCTTGACTGGCGATTACCAGACTGGGGTTTGAGTCCCTCTCAAACTCTTTAGTTCTTTTGGTCGCTGCAACCTCACTATTCTTATGAGCTAAGGATGAGGTGTTTGGGGGAGCCTGTATGTCTATCTGTCGAGTCACCAGCAGCCATTTCTTGGCCATCCTGGGTCCTAGCTAGGTGAAGAGGGGGCTTGGGCACTAATCATATGTATACATGGTCAGCCTCCAGTGCATTGTCCTGCTTGATAGGGGAATGTCACTGTCCCTTGCCTCTGCCATTCATGAGCGGCCTTTAAAACTTTAAATATATCCGTTTTTAAAACGATAAATGTTAGACAATATTTATTCCAGGATTTTTTAGTTTTTACGACAAATTTTTAGCAATGTAAGAGTTCGCGGAAGAAAATTATTATTCACTTCAATAAATACGTAAATAAATTGTACATTGCTGAGTGATCAAGTTTTTCATTCTTTTCCTATCATTGGAGAACACAGAAAATCGGGCGAAAGGGTTTTGAAAATGGTAAGTAATAATCGGGTTAGACTGGCCGAAAAGAAATATGGCAGATGAAAAGATCCGGGTAAATATCGGAAAACGATATCGTCTATTTTCCCGTGGTATACTTAGTTCCAAAATCCCTTTGGGAATGAAAAGTTATAATATTAAGTTTTCTTTTTTTCTTACGTGAAATGTAGAATAGATGAAAGTGATATAAACAAAAGATTTGTATATATATATATATATATATATATATATATATATATATATATATATATATATATATATATCCATAAATATATATATGTATATATATATATATATATATATATATATATATATAAATATGTATGTATATATACATATATATATATATATATATATATATATATATATATATATATATATATATATATATATATAAATATATGTATATATATATATATATATATATATATATATATATTTATTTATTTATTTATTTAGAAATAGAATAATGATAATCCTTATGATATATATTTAAAAAAGGTAAAAAAATCTTTAACCAGCCACATAAAGAAAAAACTCTATAATTCAATATCATATTTTGACCCAGAGATAAAATATATAATTTCAAAACATATCAACTTTCTAATCTTGGATGTTTTGTGACAATATATAAAAGATCTTGGAATCCAAATTCTAACAATTTTGAATGAAAGTTTATCTATATTAACTGAATTACTCGAATTAACCAGAATTCAGGAAAATGTAATATTTTTTTTTTTATATAAAATACCTACGTAACTATACATTTTTACATCATTTGTAGAACAGTTAATTAAAAAGCTGATCACAATAACTTTCCAAGGAAAAAGAGATTTGATGAATAATGGAATATGAAAAACAATTGATTTAATCATTCTTTTGAATATTATTTTAACCAATAACTTATTAGTGGTTCGTTTTTTCATAATAATTTTATACCTTTAAAGGTTTAAAGGTTTAAAAGCCGCTCATGAATAGCAGAGGCAAGGGACAGTGACATTGCCCTATCGAGCAGGACAATGTCCTGGAGGCTGACCATATATACATATAATCAGCGCCCAAGCCCCTTTTTCACCCAATCTAGGACCAAAGAGGGCCAGGCAATGGCTGCTGATGACTCAGCAGGTAGACCTATAGGCTCCCCGAAATCTTCCATCCGTAGCTCACCAGGATGGCGAGGTTGCAGTGACCAAAGAAACTAACGAGTTTGAGTAGGTCTCGAAGCCCAGTCTGGCGTTCACCAGTCAGGGACGTTACCGCATCGGCCACCACAACCCCTAAATTGTCGGGTTTAAGCTATAACTTCTAAGCAATAAAAAGTGTAATGACCAAATGGAAATACTTCTTGTTCAAATATAGAAGGTAACTGCGGTAAAAAAAAAAAAAAAAAAATATTTCCTTAGAAAGGAAAAGTTTATTGAAGATACAGATTGCTGAAAAAAGGGATTTCATAGGGTAGGTGGAAAAAAGGAGAGGAAGGGAATTTTTTTTTCAATTAAACTCTCTCTCTCTCTCTCTCTCTCTCTCTCTCTCTCTCTCTCTCTCTCTCTCTCTTTTTGATAAACTTGCTCTTCTTGGGTAATTTCTCTCTCTCTCTCTCTCTCTCTCTCTCTCTCTCTCTCTCTCTCTCTCTCTCTCTCTCTCTCTCTCGAGCGCATAATTATTTCATCCTTACTTTTCAAATTACTAAATTTAAAATTAATAACAAATAGAATATTAAAAGAAAAACTGCTATAGAAGTAAATATTTCTTACCACTTGTTTCAATCCTGCAGGAAAAGGAATCGATCTCTATATTTTTCGAGTTATTATTCTTTTACTGTTGTACAACAAATCTTTTGGTTAAACTCTTTGAAATACTCCTGTATAGAAGCTTTTATCAAATTGAAAGACAGAGCTCTTCGAAAAATGGCATCCAAACTAGAAGTCTAAAACAGAGAAACGACAGCTCTTGTTAGGGAATAGGCTAGTAAACAAACACACGCACGAACAAACAACCCCTCTTTGTGTAGACCAGTGAAATCACGTTCTCCTATTACAAAGAGGAAAAAGGTAACAATGGAATGGCTGATTTAGAAGTGAAAATATAAGAGAGAACAAAGTTATTTTCGTGCGTCGTAACAATGTGCTGTCAAGAATAAATGCGCGTATGGGAGTTCTTTCGTTAAAAAAAAAGAAAAAAAAATTATATAAGGCATATCCACTCCAATTAAATCTAACTATATGTATGTTGCAATGTATATCTAGTTAGGAACACGAATGAATTATCTTAAAGAAATGATCTTTCATAGAGGGACATTCTATAGATGATTAAAATCATATATGTATATGATCATAATGGTCAGAATTATGAGAATATTATGCAAATTGCATTAAAAACTAGCTTAAACGACGGTGCCGGAGATTAATAAACAGTTGGAGAATATATGTGTTTGTGGAAATGTCAATATATATATATATATATATATATATATATATATATATATATAAATATATATATATGTGTGTGTGTGTGTATATATAGATACATTTATATATATATATATATATATATATATACATATACATATATATATATATATATATATATATATATATATATGTATATATATATATGTTCATATATATATATATATATATATATATATATATATATGAATAAATGTATATATATATAAATGTATACCTTATATATATATATATATATATATACATATATATATATGTATATATATATATATATATGTATATATATATATATATATATATATATATATATGTGTATGTGTGTGTTTATTTCTCTCTCTCTCTCTCTCTCTCTCTCTCTCTCTCTCTCTCTCTCTCTCTCTCTCTCTCTCTCTCTCCCTCTCTCTCTCTCTCTCTATATATATATATATATATATATATAAATGTATGTATAAATGTATGTATGAAAATGTATACATATATATATGCATATATATACACACATATATACATATATATATATATATATATATATATATATTACACATACACACATGTGTGTATGTGCTTATATATAAAAACTGTAAAAGTACTCTGGATGAAGAACTATTATGGCATTTGTTCGTTCGCTCAGCGACGAACGGAAAATATCATCATAGAAAGAAATAAAAAAAGAGAATAACAGTGTTTTCTGAACGAATATTTTTTTCTTTTTTCTATAGACGCAACCTGACATTTTTTATTGGCCATTTTAGGATTTGCTTCTGAAGCTCAATGTTTTTTTTTTTTCTTTTTTTTTTTTACAATGGTTTTATTTTTCTATATGTTCATGTTTTTACTCCCTATTCTTTTCTGTGCTTGAAACAATATATTTTTACTCTATCTTTTGTCTGATACTTTGTTTTAGTTCATATTTTTTAAAGGTATCTGAATGCAAAAATAAAAATAACCAAGTTTTATTCAATGATTTAAAAAAAATAATTCTTGTTTTTAGATCAATTTTAGTTTTGCTAACCAAGTTAAAATTATCTATCTTTTTTGGCCTAGCTGAATAATAATAATAATAATAATAATAATAATAATAATAATAATAATGTCTACCAAACTTACAACTGGGCTCCAAAAGGTACTAGAAAGTTGGAAGACCCATGTGTACATGGCTGAGGACTATGAAGCGGGAAGTGGGAGATGATGAATGGAGGAGTATCGGTTTAAAAGCTCAAGATAGAAACGACTGGCGAAATCTAACCGAGGCCCTTTAAGTCAATAGGCGAGAGAGATGAAGATGATTATGAGTTAAAGGTAGATTTAGACAATTTTAACACACACACACACAAACACACATACAAATGCACACACACACACACATATATATATATATATATATATATATATATATATTATATATATATATATATATATATATAATATACTTTTATATATGCATATATATATATATATATATATTTATAATATACTTATATATACATATATATATATGTGTATATATAAAACTATATTATAAAATATATATATATATATATATATATATATATATATATATATATATATATATATGTATACTTATATGTATATATACATTTATATATATATTTATATAAGTATTTATACATATATATATTTATATATATATATATATTTATATATATATATATATATGTATATATATATATATATATATATATATATATATATATATATATATATATATATATATATATTCATATATTTATATATATATATATATATATATATATTCATATATTTATATATATATATATATATATATATATATATTCATATATTCATATATATATATATATATATATATATATTCATATATTTATATATATATATATATATATATTCATATATTTATATATATATATATATATATATATATATATATATATATATATATTTATATATACATATACATTAATATATATATATATATATATAAATATATATATATATATATATATATTTATATATATATATATATATATATATATATATATATATACATACATGTATATTAAATATATATATATATATATATATATATATATATATATATATATATATATATACATATATATATATATATATATATATATATATATATATATATATATAAATATGTATATATACACATATATAAATATATATATAACGGATTTTGAGCGAAGCGAAAACTCTATTTTTGGGTGAGATGGCCATGTCATCCTGATGGAAGTTCCTATAGGGTAGCTTCCTAGGGTATATTACAACTACAGCGATATTCCCAGAGAATTTACCTTAAGGTACCCAGAATTCTAACTCCTAGAGCGAATATCCCTCATGAAAGGGATATCGCGACATATCAGAGGACGTATTCTTGACACGCCACATGGCAATCTGCACCCCAAACAAAGATTACGTATCGAGGGGTCAATTGGCAAGAAACGAAAACGGGAAAGAAAAAGGGGGAGCCGCTCCCAAGGCTCCCTATTCTCCAGTTTCGTAAGCGTGCCTGGCGCCAATCCTGGCGCCATCTGTATTCCTTGTAGCGTACACGAGGTGCTACAGATACTGTATGTAGGGAGGGGTCCTACAGCCCTTTCATAGAAATGGAAGGGCGGGTCCATCAGGACGACATGGCCATCTCACCCAAAAATAGATTTTTCGCTTCGCTCAAAATCCGTTTTTTGGGCTCAAGCCATGTCGTCCTGATGGAAGTATACCAGAGCATTACTGTATCTGTGGATTCTCAGAACGTGCCGTACTCCCCGGAGGTAATTTTTCCCCGGTCGACTAGACCTAGAGACCTAAAATGTTACCGTTATACATCTTTTCAACTAACTATAAACCATGTTAGAGCTTCCTGCCCCCTACAGGGAAGAGTCCTACTAGACTCTGGAAAAGTCTCGAAGAGTTCATATACCTATGTATGAATACCAGGTAAGCTAATATAGTGGTCTCACCCTATATTAAGTAAAGCATAGTTTGTAAAGAACCACTGCGTCAATATGAAATATCGACCAGTTCTCCGCACAATACTTGTATTGGACAAAGGTTTATATCCGCATAGGAGGAAACTTGTAAAACCGCCACCGTCCCCTTATGGGACGGAGTTCTCCTGTTAAGGGAAAGCATAAACCAATGCAACATAGCTTGCATAAAGGAACAATTCTATTAGAATTATCCCAGATAAAGTACATAGAATGAATGCTCAATTATACCAATAAATTGACACAGGTGAAGGAGACGCAAGGTTCTCAAGAACAAGTTTATTGACAGACAATAAATAGACAGGATAACAACAATTATATATATATAATTATACAGTATGTAACTACACACTCACCCTGGAATTAATCGTCCCAATTAAAACCACTGTTCCTCGCAGCGTTAAACAGTAGTGTTAACGACGCGACCCACTGCTACCACAGATCTCTTTAGTTCCTCTACTTGCTTCGCATAGTGGTGAAAGAACACTCTGGAAGACTTCCAGCCAGTGTATGAACGGAGATGTTCAAAATCCATACAATTAAAGAAATTTAAGGATGAGGCAACTTTCCTCGGATCGTGACCTGCGGGTGTACTGTCAGGATCCGCTCTGCGAATAAAATATGTGATTTTCGCTCTGAGTTGATTCAGAGATAAATTTGAGACTGATGTTTCTCCCCTGAATAGTTGACCACCCTTGAAGTCTGAAGTTCTACGAAGATAGACCGTTAGGCATTCTACTGGACATAGAGATGCATCTTATTTCAGAGGGCAGATTCTCCAGGGACCCCACCTGTTGGTGGGTAACTCATTCTTGGCGAGAAACGTAGGATCCGGAAACAGGTTCAGTTCTCCCCCATCCAGGAACTGAACACGACCTCCCTCTCTCGAGAGGGCTACAATCTCACTAACCCTGGCCCCGGACGCGAGTGCAAATAGGAAAATAACTTTTTGTGTCAAATCCTTTAATGTACACTCCTCATTGCTCAACAGAGAAGCGAAATGAAGAACTTGGTCTAAAGACCATGAAATGGGCTTTGGAGGTGCTGAAGGTCTGAGCCTAGCGCAGGCTTTTGGAACTTTATTAAAGATCTCGTTACCTAGGTCGACCTGGAAGGCATATAGAATGGGTCTTGTCAAAGCAGACTTACACGCCGAAATCGTGTTAGCTGCCAACCCTTGACCATGGAGGTGGAAGAAGAAAGATAAGCAGAAGTCTGTCGAGATCTCCTGCGGATTCTTCGCCTTGACAAAGGCCACCCATTTTCTCCAAGATGACTCATATTGCCTTCTAGTAGATTTGCACTTATATTCCTCTAGGAAGTCTATGCTGGCTTTCGAAATCCCGAAACGCTTTCTCACCGCTAGGGAGAGAAAATCATGAGCTGCAGGGTCCGGGTTTTCTGTAATGAAGCGCAGACAGTCGACTTCTGGACTCGCTGGGTCAGAACTGGATCTGGTAGCGTTACAAACTTCAGCCGTAGTTCCAATGCCAGGGGGAACCACACGCTGTTCGGCCACTTGTGGGCCACTATTGCCGCTACCCCCTTGAAGGATCTCAGTTTGTTGAGGACCCTCAAGAGAAGGTTGTGAGGAGGGAACAGATAAATCCTGGACCATCTGTTCCAGTCGAGGGACATCGCGTCCACTGCTTCCGCTAAGGGGTCCTCGTACGGGGACACGTACAGGGGCAACTTCTTGTTGTCTTTCGTCGCAAAGAGGTCTATCTGCAGTTCTGGGACTTGATTCAGAATGAAGGAGAATGATCCTGCGTCTAAGGACCATTCCGACTCTATCAGTGTGAACCTGGATAGAGCGTCCGCTGTCACATTGCGGACTCCTTGAAGGTGAACTGCCGACAGGTACCACTTCTTCTTTTCCGCCAATCGGAAGATGGCCAACATCACCTGGTTGAGAGGTGGTGACCTCGATCCTTGTCGATTCAAGCATCTCACAACTACCTCGCTGTCCATCACCAACCTTATGTGGATCGAGTGATGCGGGGAGACTTTCTTTAAGGTAAGGAGCACTGCCATAGCTTCTAGAAAGTTTATGTGAAAGGTCTTGAATAGCTTGGACCAAGTCCCCTGGACTTTTTTCCGATGAGAGTGACCTCCCCATCCTCCTTCGAGGCATCTGAGTGAATCGTCACCGATGGGGGAGGGGGCTGAAGAAGAACCGACTTCTTTAGATGTCTGGCTTGGGACCAAGGCCTGAGAAGAGTACGTAGCCGAAGCGGAACTGGTCTTCTCAGATGTTTTCGCGCGTTTGATGCATAACTTCTCCAAACTCCGATTGCATCCTTTAGCTGTGCTCTTAGCACTGGGTCTGTCACCGAAGCAAACTGGAGAGAGCCCAGTACCCTCTCCTGTTCGCGTCTTGATATCCTTTCGGAATCTAGAAGTCTCTTGACAGAACCCGCTATCTCCTTCCTTTTCTTCGCCGGGATGGAGAAACGGTGTGACATTAGGTCCCAGTGGATTCCCAGCCACTGGAACTTTTGAGATGGAGAAAATCGAGACTTTTTTCTGTTGATCTTGAAGCCTAGATACTCTAGGAACTGGATCACTTGACTGGAAGCTTGCAAGCATTCTGTCTCGGATGCTGCCCACACCAGCCAGTCGTCCAGGTAGGCTACTACCTGAATTCCCTTTAGGCGTAATTGTTTGAGAGCTACGCTCGCAAGCTTCGTGAAAATCCTTGGGGCTATATTTAGCCCGAATGGCATGGCTCTAAAGGCTCTAGTCTTCGTTGTAGCCTGAACCCTAGGTAGGGGGAGAGTCGACGGTTGATTGGAACGTGCCAATAGGCGTCTGACAAGTCTATAGAGACGGAATATGCCCTCTTGGGCAGTAAGGTCCTTATGTGTTGCAGTGTTAGCATCTTGAATTTGCAATTCACTATGAACTTGTTGAGTGGCGACAAGTCCAGAATGACTCTGAGCTTTTCCGAGTCTTTCTTGGGAACACAAAACAGCCTCCCTTGGAATTTGATGGACTTCACCCTTCGGATCACTTTTTTCTCCAACAGTTCTTGAACGTACTCCTCCAGAACGGGGGTGGAGTGTTGGAAAAACCGAGGGCACGGGGGTGGAGTGCTGTACCAGCTCCAGCCCAGTCCGTTCTTGAGTAGGCTGTGGGCCCAGGGATCGAAGGTCCACCGATCCCGAAAATTCTGAAGTCTCCCTCCTACCGGCATCATCACACTTGGACTGCCGTCCTGAGGTCTTGCCTCCCTGACCGCGACCACCCCTGAATCCCCTTCCCCTTGAGGGGCGCCTAGACGAGTCTCTGGCTGCTCCTCTAGGCTTTGCTCGAAAGGAAGTAGACTGCCCTTCGAACGTTGGGGTGAATGCCGTGGACTGTGTCGACACAGCCTGGGGTACCCATTGGAATGTGGTCGGGGTTTGTGCCACCATCTGGGGCACTGAAGGCAATGGCAATTGCAGTTGCTGTTGCTGTCTAAGAGGCTTGGCTGGCCGAGACGGTAGCCTAGTCCTCATAGTCTTCCTCTTTGGTTGAGGACCCTCATCCGGGGAAGACTTTCTTTTGATAGCCAGGCCCCACTTCTGGAGAAGGTTTCTATTCTCCGAGGCGGCCTTATCAACAACTTCTTTGACCAATTAGGTAGGGAAAAGGTCTTTGCCCCAAATGTTGGAGGAGATTAGTTTCCTTGGCTCGTGCCTCACCGTAGCCGAGGTGAACACGAACTCCCTACAAGCTCTCCTTGCCCTGACGAAGCTATAAAGATCCTTCGTCACTGTGGCCAGATGAGTCTTGGCCACTACCATGAACATTTCATGGACCTTGGGGTCACTTGCCATTGTCTCAAGAGTAGTCTGAAGAGACATTGAGGCAGCCAGTCTTTCTTTTGTCTCGAGCTCTATCCGCAAAAGAAAGTCAGACAGCTTAGGGAGGTCCTCGCCGAACTGACGTCCGGCAATATCAGCCTCCAACTTCCCAACTGAGAACGTAAGATGGACGTCCTTCCAGTCTTTGTTTCCTAGGCAGGGCCAGCGACAAGGGTTTACACTCCTGCAGGGAGGGGCAAGGCTTGCCGGCCTCGACTGCTTTTAGTACAGCCGCAAACCCTTTCTGTAAAAAGGGGAAGGCTCTAGCAGGAGAGGACACAAAGGAAGGGAGCTTCTTACTCAATGCAGCTACCTTTGAGTTCGAGAAGCCCCTCTCTTTCATTGAGGATGAAAGCAAAGCTTGAGCCTTAGCATGGTCCATCACTATGACCTCCTTCGGCTCTGTCTCCTCCTTTGAAGCTGGTTCCTTCCTCAGCCGGACATAACAGTCCGGATATGACCCCTTGCTGGGCCAGAATTCCACCTCCTCTAGGGGAACTGAACCCAACTTATCCGAGATGACGATCTTTCCAGTCGTCATCGGCATGTACTCAGCATACCTCCATGGGTTAACATCTGAGCACAAGGGAAGGTCTTTCACATTGAGCCTTTTCTGGGGCCCATGTGATGCTGCAAGGCTCTGCATCCGCAGTTCCATTGCAGCCGCCTTCTCCTGATTCTCCTTCTGCATTTGTTGGATCATTCCAACAATGGAGGAGAGGGCCTGACCCAGCTCTACTGGGAGAGCGGACGATGTTGAGGGAATAGGCTCCGGGATCTGAACCGGAGTAGCCGACACCTCGTCGGCCTGTTCCTCTACAATGTCTGGGGCTTGAGCTTCATCCTGGCCTCCTGCCAGGAGGTCTTCCTCCAGACGTTCGTCCACATCAGACATCCTGTCATCTAACTGGATGTCTTGCAAAGCGACCGCGACTTCAGCATCCACCTGGATCTGAACTTGGGGGATCTCCTCTTGAGGCTGGGGAATCACTGCATCAGCTGATGCCTTAGGGAAAAGATAAATCCTCATCTTCTCACTTGGAAGATAAGGTCCAGATGTGTTCTTCTGGAAGCCCCTTACCCAGGTACGAAGCTTCTCCCTTGCTATATCCCTTGATTCCGCCGTCCTAGGGGAATCAAAGGCCTCAGTAATCAGGTTAGTGCACACAGTACATACCTGAGGGTCCCAATACTGGAGATAACCCTTGGAGACAGCGCATACTGCGTGCCTCCTACAAAACTCATGTCCGCAGAGGTTCTTACTGCGGACGTTGCAGAAAACACTTCCGCACTTCGGAGGGTCCTCCTGTAAAGAGAAGGAATTTCCATGAGTATCAAGTGAACTACGTATCACTGGATATGCACAGTTTAGCATAACAATTCAGAAAGGAAAGACACACATTTGTGTTTCCTTCACAACCAATTGTTGCAGCCTTCCAGATAATAAAATCGTATGGTTAATCTCTTCTAGAATAACCAATGAAAAGTTTCCAGAGGAAACAGGTGTAGCTCACACCTAAGCAATGATTTTAAAATCCTGGATAATAGACAAGAAAGAACTCACTTTCTTATCTGTAAGGCAACAGCAAAGGGCTGTGCAAGACAACACAAAAGTGTTAGAACACACAGTACTGTACCAAAACTTATACTATAGTTTTCTTCTTACAGTATATTGTGACGGGCCGAGAGAGGAGTTGTTAACTCAAAGGCAGGATGCAATCAACTGAGTTTTATTAGGGAACACTCTTCTTTATATACAAAACCTCAAGGCAACAGGACATGACCTGTTCGAGAGACAGACAATGTTACTGAGCAAAACGGAGACATGATCATTCAGGTTCTTTTTAGTGCGAGGGAAGAGCGCAGATACAAGCATAATATATACAACATAATTATGTACAATTGTGTGCCACACGGTTGGTACATGGCTCCCCCCCTAAAAATGACATACTGCACATGTTAAATAGGGCGCCCTGATCTAGAGAGGCGAACTGTAGGCGGGTCATCTGGCAGAAGATAAGCAGGTTTTAGACGATCAATGGAGACCCAGTCTTCTTTGCCCCGAATGTTTAGTAGGAATGCTTTCGGACTGCGTCGGATCACAAGGAAAGGGCCCGTGTAAGGGGGCGTTAGTGGTGGCTTGCTAGTGTCGTTGCGCAGGAAGACGTGCGTTGCAGAGTGCAAGTCCGTTGGTATGTGATGCTTCGCTGGGGGCTTGTAAGTCTGGCGGCACGGAGTAAATTTTCCCACGACGTGACGTATGCGCTGGAGATCGTCGGAGGAGGTTGTAGAAGGAAAAAATTCGGCAGGGACGACCAATGGGTCGCCATACACCATTTCAGCTGCCGAGACGTCGAGGGCGTCTTTAGGAGTGGTCCTTAGTCCCAGGAGGACCCAGGGAAGTTGAGTAAACCAGTTGCAATCCTTGCAGCGGGACATCAAAGCTGCTTTGAGGGTGCGATGAAAACATTCAACCATTCCATTGGCAGCGGGGTTGTAGGCCGTTGTCTGATGTAGGGTGATGCCCAGGAGATTCGCTAATGACGTCCACAATTGAGAGGTGAAAGTGGTTCCCCTGTCAGAAGTAATATGCTCAGGGATACCGAATCTTGAAATCCATCCAGAGAGTAAGGCAGATGTACATGAGGCGGACGTTGCAGTTTCCATGGGAATGGCTTCAGGCCAACGAGTGGAGCGGTCGATGATGGTAAACAGGTAACGATGTCCTTGTGATGTGGGTAGGGGGCCTACAACGTCGACATGAATGTGTGCGAAACGACGCTGAGGTTGAGGAAAGGTGCCCACTCCTGAATCCGTGTGTCGATGTACTTTGGAAGTTTGGCAAGAAGTACAGGCGCGGACCCAATCCTTAGCATCCTTAGAAATGCCGTGCCAAATGAACTTTGCCTTCAGCAGCTGTGCAGTAGAACGGCACGAGGGATGTGAAAGGCCGTGAATGAAATCAAACACCTGTCGGCGCATGGGAGCAGGAATCCAAGGTCGCGGTCTACCAGTACTGACGTCACAGAGGAGGGTGGTGTTGGAGTCTTCGAGGGGAAAATCTTCCCAACGGAGGGACGTGCAGGAAGTCCTACAAGCTTGATACTCTGGATCCTGTTGTTGGGCTTCAGCCAGGGCGTTGTAATCCAATCCCAGTTGAACGGCAGCCAACGTGTTTCTTGACAGGGCATCGGCAACGGGATTAATTTTCCCAGGGACGTATTGGAGGGTGCAATTGTATTCAGCCACGGCAGAGAGATGTCGGCGTTGACGGGCGGACCAGGCGTCAGACTGTCGAGTGAAGGCATGCACCAGAGGCCTGTGGTCTGTGCGAATGACGAAGGGCGTACCTTCTAAGAAATGGCGAAAGTGATGGACAGCCAAGTGCACCGCCAGCAATTCTCGATCGAAGGTAGAATAACCCGATTCTGCCTTGGACAGTTTTCTGCTGAAGAAGGCCAATGGGCGGGGCGAGCCTTTGACCACCTGCTCGAGTACTGCACCAATAGCGACGTCGCTGGCATCGGTGGAGAGAAGGAGAGGGGCGTGTGGGATAGGAAAAGTGAGAGCCGCAGCAATTGATAGGGCCTTCTTTACATTGCAGAAGGCTGCTTCTTGAAGGGGACCCCACTTCAGGTCCTTTGGCTTGCCCTTGAGGGAGGCGTAGAGGGGAGCAAGAGTGGCGGCAATGGCTGGCAGAAAACGGTGATAATAGTTGATCATGCCCAAGAATTCCTGCAGAGCTTTGACGGTCGAGGGCGCGGGGAAGTTCTGAACGGCTGCTACCTTCTCAGGGAGGGGATGGACTCCTTCAGGAGTGATACGGTGCCCTAAGAACGACATTTCGTTGGCGCCAAAGGTACACTTGTCGCACCGGACTACAAGGCCGTTTTGTTGCAGGCGGTCGAGCACGATGCGTAGGTGACGGAGGTGTTCCTCTTTTGAGGAGGAGAACACAAGTATGTCGTCCACATAACATGCACAGAAAGGGAGGTCCCCTAAGATGCCATCCATGAGACGTTGAAACGTTGCCCCAGCATTACGAAGGCCAAAACAGGAGTAATTGAAGGTGTATGTACCAAACGGAGTGGTGATGGCGGTCTTGGGGATGTCTTCTGGGTTCATAGGCACCTGATAATACCCCTTCAGGAGGTCGAGCGTAGAGAAAACCTTCGCTTTGTGCAGGTAGGAGGTCACATCGGCAATGTTTGGGAGGGGGTAGTGATCCGGTTCTGTTTGCATGTTCAGGCGCCTGTAATCCCCGCACGGACGGAGGGAGCCGTCTTTCTTCAGAACGAGGTGTAAGGGTGACGACCATGGGCTGGAGGCCTTTTGGCAAAGGCCCATTTTCTCCATTTCGGCGAACGTCTGTTTGGCGGCTGCCAATCGTTCCGGTGCCAGACGTCTGAATTTTGCGAAGACTGGGGGTCCCGTCGTCTTAATATGGTGATAAATACCGTGCTTGGCAGGAACCGTGGGCGTTTGGCGAAGTTCTGGACGGAAAACTTCCGGGTACGACGTGAGGAGGTGGGCGTAGGCATCCGTGGGTGCGCTGATGTGGAGAGCGATGTTAGAGGGGGCTGGTTGAAGAGGTGTTGACAAGTACGAGTCTGCGTTGACCAATCGTCGGTGGGCGACATCGACCAGAAGGTGGAAATGAGAGAGGAAATCCGCACCGAGGATTGGCATTGTGACGTCAGCAACGAGAAACTTCCAATTGAATTTACCGTTTCCGAACGATAATGTGAGGCTCTCGTAACCGTAGGTGGGTATCGCAGATCCGTTGGCAGCTACTAAGCGGACGTTGGCAGATGTAGACAGACTACGTCGTGCCTTGAAGAGTTTCCTTGGCAAAAGAGAACGACAAGCACCTGTGTCTACCAAAAATCGCACGCCCGTTCCTGCATCCTGTAAAAAGAAAAGATTAGAAACATGGGAGGCCACCGCCACAAGCGATGGCCTACTTACACGTTTTTTGGCCACTGACAATCCTTGGCACATTTCTTCGCGGTTGCCCCGAATCTGCAGTGGTAGTAGCAAAACTGCGGCGGATGGGAGGTAGTAAGTGGCTGTAGAAGTCGTTCGTTGGGGCGCGAGCGATTGGTGGGTGGTGGGCGGCTTTGTCGTCGCTTCGGCACGTCACGGGGTAGGCGTGTATGTCCTATGGCATTCATGTCAGCTTCGGTTGACGTTGAATAGGCATCCTCGTAGTCAGGGGTGGAGGCGTTGATGGAGGTCTTGAAGTGGCTGTCCATAAGGGCGTCGGCTTTGGTCATCAAGTCCTTTATGGGTAAACTATCGACATCGGGTATGGCAGCGCGTACAGGTTCGGGTAAACGGCGTATCCAAAGGGCACGAAGTAGGTTCACCTCACGAGGAGAGCCGTCTACGGCAGGTTGAAGGCGAGCGATACTGGTCATTTCCCTGAGGGCAAGCAAAGCCCTTTGGTCCCCCAACGGTTGTTGCGAGAGCTGAAAAAGCTTTGCTATACGGGCGGCTGGTGACGGCGAGTACTGCTGCAGAAGGTATGTTTTGAGAGCTTCATACGCTATTGGGGTGTCTCCTTGTTCACAAAGCCAGTCGGATATTTCTGGGAAGGTTTCCTCGGGTATCGCCGCGAGAACATAATCCGCTTTGGTGGTTGAGCGAGTCACGCCCCTGATACGAAACTGGACTTCCGAGCGCTGAAACCAAGCAAACGCTTCTCCGGTGACGAACGGTGAAAGTTTCAATGGGGCGGCGCCAACTGCTGGAGTAGAGTCTGTCTCCGTCATTGTACCAACGATGGAGGGGCGAGGGAGGTGGGGGTGGAAGGCAGTGGGAGCGAGTCGACTTCCGGGGTCACCAATGTGACGGGCCGAGAGAGGAGTTGTTAACTCAAAGGCAGGATGCAATCAACTGAGTTTTATTAAGGAACACTCTTCTTTATATACAAAACCTCAAGGCAACAGGACATGACCTGTTCGAGAGACAGACAATGTTACTGAGCAAAACGGAGACATGATCATTCAGGTTCTTTTTAGTGCGAGGGAAGAGCGCAGATACAAGCATAATATATACAACATAATTATGTACAATTGTGTGCCACACGGTTGGTACAATATGTTATACTGAAGAATACTGGTACAGTATAGAAGGTTATGTGGCGGCCGGCACACACCATAACTAGCTTTAAAGCATACTACTTAACAGCTATAAGGCGGCAGAACGCTGGTTCAAATGCATGTGCCGGCCGGCAGTAACTGCCGGCCGGCAACAGCCAATGTCGGCCGGCAATGACTGCCGGCCGGCAACTACACAAGGTAGTACCCGGTTGCCGGCCACTGCTCATAGCGACCGGCAGACAAGGGCTGACATTAGCTGGCCGGCAAAGGTAAACAACCGATGCCGGCCGGCAGCAAAAGAACCAGAGGACTACGACTGCCCGGCTGCCGGCCTCATAGGGCGGCAGCTGGGTGAGGTACAGCACTAGAAGAAAACAGAATGGATGCCGGGATAAGAGCGTAAACTACCTCCAAGCCCGGCAATCCGAAAGAGTGCATATAAGGAAGGGGAGAATCTAATTCAGGCTTCCTGACCAATGCCGTCTGGCTCTACAGGCAGGCATGGATGAGGGACCAAGGGAGGTCCGGGCAGCACTCAAAGCAGAAGACCCTTGCCGGCCGGCAGACTCTGCCGGCAGGCAAGGGACTGAGTCAATTCCACATCCTAACCTATCCTAGGTCCAGATGTAGAATGACGTACAGTACTGTAATGGCTAGGCCATTACGGAGATAGAGGGGGAAGGGACAAAAGAGGGTCCTACCAACCTTGCTTTAGTGAAGGATCACCCGCAGCCAAGAAAACTCATCTTAGCCTAAGGGAGATCCAAGGAGGGAGGCCAGCAATACTTGCCAGCTCCCAAAGAACCAAAGCAAGGAAGTTGTTGCTACTCCCAGGGAAAGAATCTTATCCTCCCCCGAGAACAGCAACAAGGACTAGTCTGCTAGATCACAAAAGAAGGAATCATCTCGTACAGAAACCTTCGGTAGTGACCTAAGGAGGCTAAGCCTCCTATGTCTGTGTCAGGCCAGCGAGGGAGACTCTACCCCAAGCCAGACCAACACAGACTCAGACTAAAAACTCTGTTGTTCTGTCCCTCTCTGAAACCAGACTTACTGGAACAGGAAGGTACAGTAACACCCCAGTATAGTTTTATCGAAAGTTAATTCAGATAAACCACTTAGGGATAAGCCCAAGGCTTAAACAGAGGGAAAGGGATTGCATACCTTCTCCGAAGAAAAGAAAGTAACCGGGGAGTATGAGAAAGTATACTAAGGCTCCATAAGCAACTTAGCCTAGGTACCAAGAGAATCGATTACCTAAATCACCGAAACTCACTCGTATACTATCTTGGAAATATTCAACATAATCTTGAATGTATAAAAAACAGCCTAAAGCTTCAATAAAATTTTAATACACTCGGAAAAACCAAAATCATGCATGAAGTACTAGGACCAAACGACTAGGCTACATGGCCTAGCGTAGGCCAGAGTTGGCGAATACTTCGCCAAAATAATACTAAAGCACGAAAGGAAATCCTATGTAACGCTAAATAGCTAAAATTTATTAAAGCAAAACAACCGGGAATGTCGCTCTGGCTAACTAAAACTCATACCTAGCGAGCGACAGCGTCCATGACGCCTTCGGTAGGCAACGGCTCTTGTAACAAAGATTAATACTATTAATAACATAAAAATTTACCAAGAGCCTACATTTATACATAAAAGAAATGGTACTCAACTTATCAGAGGCCGACGAAGTTGGAGAAGCCATGAAAAACTGAATAAATCCAAGATTTGCGAGAAACACAGGAAAAAACACCGAGTTGTTAAGCTACGCAAAAAGGAATACAGATGGCGCCAGGATTGGCGCCAGGCACGCTTACGAAACTGGAGAATAGGGAGCCCTGGGAGCGGCTCCCCCTTTTCCTTTCCCGTTTTCGTTTCTTGCCAATTGACCCCTCGATATGTAATCTCTGTTTGGGGTGCAGATTGCCATGTGGCGTGTCAAGAATACGTCCTCTGATATGTCGCGATATCCCTTTCATGAGGGATATTCGCTCCAGGAGTTAGAATTCTGGGTACCTTAAGGTAAATTCTCTGGGAATATCGCCGTAGTTGTAATATACCCTAGGAAGCTACCCTATAGGAACTTCCATCAGGACGACATGGCTTGAGCCCAAAAATATATATATATATATATATATATATATATATATATATATATATATATATATATATATAAAAATATATATACATAAATATGTATATACATATATATATACATAAATATATATATATATATATATATATATATATATATATATATATATATATATATATATATATATATATATATAT
>NC_090750.1:56686201-56688701 GCF_036898095.1 Palaemon carinicauda | reverse complement strand
CTCAAGCAAGAGAACTCTAACCCAAGACAGTGGAAGACCATGGTACAGAGACTATGGCACTACCCAAGACTAGAGAACAATGGTTTGATTTTAGTGTCCTTCTCCGAGAAGAGATGCTTACTATAGCTAAAGAGTCTCTTCTACCCTTACCAAGAGGAAAGTAACCACTGAACCATTACAGTGCAGTAGTTAACCCCTTGGATGAAGAAGAATTACACGAGGACTGTTAAATAAAAGACTCAGCTGGGTATCTTTTAACGCAAAATATCCTGCTAAATTTTATTTTCTTCATTTGATTAAAACATTTCCATTTCACGAGGATTGTTAAATACAAGATTCAACATTTCATCTTCTTACTTCACTTGATTATACCATTTCCATTTCACAAGGATTGTTAAATACAAGATTCAACATTCTATCTTCTTATTTCATTTGATTATAACATTTTCATTTCACGAGGATTGTTAATTACAAGATTCAACATTCTATTTTCTTACTTCATTTGATTTTAACATTTTCATCTCACGAGGATCTTTGAATAAGAGATTCAACATTCCATCTTCTTACTTCATTTGATTATAACGTTTTCATTTCACGAGGATTGTTAAATACAAAATTCAACATTCTATCTTCTTATTTCATTTGATTATAACATTTTCATTTCACGAGGATTGTTAATTACAAGATTCAACATTCTATTTTCTTACTTCATTTGATTTTAACATTTTCATCTCACGAGGATCTTTGAATAAGAGATTCAACATTCCATCTTCTTACTTCATTTGATTATAACGTTTTCATTTCACAAGGATTGTTAAATACAAAATTCAACATTCTCTCCTCTTACTTCATTTGATTATAACGTTTTCATTTCACGAGGATTGTTAAATACAAGACTCAACATTCTCTCCTCTTACTTCATTTGATTATAACGTTTTCATTTCACGAGGATTGTTAAATACAAAATTCAACATTCTCTCCTCTTACTTCATTTGATTATAACATTTTCATTTCACGAAGATTGTTAAATACAAGATTCAACATTCTCTCCTCTTACTTCATTTGATTATAACATTTTCATTTCACGAGGATTGTTAAATACAAGATTCAACATTCTCTCCTCTTACTTCATTTGATTATAACATTTTCATTTCACGAGGATTGTTAAATACAAGATTCAACATTCTCTCCTCTTACTTCATTTGATTATAACATTTTCATTTCACGAGGATTGTTAAATACAAGATTCAACATTCTCTCCTCTTACTTCATTTGATTATAACATTTTCATTTCACGAGGATTGTTAAATACAAGATTCAACATTCTCTCCTCTTACTTCATTTGATTATAACATTTTCATTTCACGAGGATTGTTAAATACAAGATTCAACATTCTCTCCTCTTACTTCATTTGATTATAACATTTTCATTTCACGAGGATTGTTAAATACAAGATTCAACATTCTCTCCTCTTACTTCATTTGATTATAACGTTTTCATTTCACGAGGATTGTTAAATACAAGATTCAACATTCTCTCCTCTTACTTCATTTGATTATAACGTTTTCATTTCACGAGGAATGTTAAATACAAAACTCAACATTCTCTCCTCTTACTTCATTTGATTATAACGTTTTCATTTCACGAGGAATGTTAAATACAAGATTCAACATTCTCTCCTCTTACTTCATTTGATTATAACATTTTCATTTCACGAGGATTGTTAAATACAAGATTCAACATTCTCTCCTCTTACTTCATTTGATTATAACGTTTTCATTTCACGAGGATTGTTAAATACAAGATTCAACATTCTCTCCTCTTACTTCATTTGATTATAACGTTTTCATTTCACGAGGATTGTTAAATACAAGATTCAACATTCTCTCCTCTTACTTCATTTGATTATAACGTTTTCATTTCACGAGGATTGTTAAATACAAAACTCAACATTCTCTCCTCTTACTTCATTTGATTATAACGTTTTCATTTCACGAGGATTGTTAAATACAAGATTCAACATTCTCTCCTCTTACTTCATTTGATTATAACGTTTTCATTTCACGAGGATTGTTAAATACAAGATTCAACATTCTCTCCTCTTACTTCATTTGATTATAACGTTTTCATTTCACGAGGATTGTTAAATACAAGATTCAACATTCTATCTTCTTATTTCATTTGATTATAACATTTTCATTTCACGAGGATTGTTAATTAAAAGATTCAACATTCTATTTTCTTACTTCATTTGATTTTAACATTTTCATCTCACGAGGATCTTTGAATAAGAGATTCAACATTCCATCTTCTTACTTCATTTGATTATAACGTTTTCATTTCACGAGGATTGTTAAATACAAAATTCAACATTCTATCTTCTTATTTCATTTGATTATAACATTTTCATTTCACGAGGATTGTTAATTACAAGATTCAACATTCTATTTTCTTACTTCATTTGATTTTAACATTTTCATCTCACGAGGATCTTTGAAT
>NC_090750.1:56676201-56678701 GCF_036898095.1 Palaemon carinicauda | reverse complement strand
ACCCCAGTCTGGTGTTCACCAGTCAGGGACGTTACCACATCGGCCACCCCAGCCTTAATAATGCTATAAGGCAAATCATATCATTATACCCCAAAAATCTTAATGACAGAGAAAGTGCTGAGGTAATATAACATCTAATGTTGAATGCATAGCAGAAAATATAGATAATACACATAAATTCAGGCCTTTAAATCACGCATGTAAAAGACTCTCACATTACACTAAAAAAGGAATTGCACGTATTATTATTATTATTATTATTATTATTATTATTATTACTAGCCAAGCTACAACCCTAGTTGGAAAAGCAAGATGTTATAAGCCCAAGGGCTCCAACAGGGAAAATAGCCCAGTGAGGAAAGGAAATAAGGAAATACATAAATGATGAGAATAAATTAACAATATATCATTCTAAAAACAGTAACAGTAACGTAACGCAGTAATGGTTATTTTATCATTGCAATTAATATTCATTTATATCATATTTGATATACGAAATAAATATCAAATGAATTTACTTGTATTCATCTGATTCTTTAATATCTCTGAGATTTAGTGAATAGTGTAGTGTATAATTAATAACTTCAATGAATATTATAACTTATAATTTATATCAATAATTTACTTTAATATAAAATGTTACATTAATTTGCCAGTATTCATCTGATAGTTTAATCTCACCGGGATTCAGCGAATTGTGCAGTGTATAATTGATACATTCCATGAAATCCATTACAAGTGTAATTTGTCTCCCATCCCTCTAGTCTCCCTGACACTATAGTTACTATCCTTCCCCTATAGTCATTTTTTTAATGGGGCACTTGTATTAACTCGCAGGGGTGCCCATTTAGCTCGGAAAAGTTTCCTACTAGTTGATTGGTTGAGTGGCATTTTAGCTCGGAAAAGAATCCTACTAACTGATTGGTTGAGTGTCCTTTTAGCTCGGAAAAGTTTCCTACTAGCTGATTGGTTGAGTGCCCTTTTAGCTCGGAAAAGTTTCCTACTAGCTGATTGGTTGGGTGCCCTTTTAGCTCGGAAAAGTTTCCTACTAGCTGATTGGTTGGGTGCACTTTTCGCTCGGAAAAGATTCCTACTAGCTGATTGGTTGAGTGGCCTTTTAGCTCGGAAAAGTTTCCTACTAGATGATTGGGTGAGTGGCCTTTTAGCTCGGAAAATTTTCCTACTAGCTGATTGGTTGGGTGCCCTTTTCGCTCGGAAAAGATTCCTACTAACTGATTGGTTGAGTGGCCTTTTAGCTCGGAAAAGTTTCCTACCAGTTGATTGGTTGAGTGGCCTTTTAGCTCGGAAAGGTTTCCTACTAGCTGATTGGTTGAGTGGCTTTTTAGCTCTGAAAAGTTTCCTACTAGCTGATTGGTTGGGTGCCCTTTTAGCTCGGAAAAGTCTCCTACTAGCTGATTGGTTGAGTGGCATTTTAGCTCGGAAAGGTTTCCTACTAGCTGATTGGTTGAGTGGCCTTTCAGCTCGGAAAGGTTTCCTACTAGCTGATTGGTTGAGTGCCCTTTTAAGCCGGAAAAGTTTCCTACCAGTTGATTGGTTGAGTGGCCTTTTAGCTCGGAAAGGTTTCCTACTAGCTGATTGGTTGAGTGACTTTTTAGCTCTGAAAAGTTTCCTACTAGCTGATTGGTTAGGTGCCTTTTAGCTCAGAAAAGTTTCCTAATCGCTGATTGGTCAGACAAAATAATTCTAACCAATCAGCTTTTAGGAATGTTTTCCCGAGCTAAAAGGGCACTGCTGTGAGTTGGTGCAAGCGCGCCTTATTAAAGAAAATTAGTATAGTTGTTTACCTCTTAGATTACACCATTGCATTTAGTCTTCTTCAAGCTATATAGGGTTTATTTTCTCTCAATAAGCCAGCAGGGACTATCACTAGCCCCCTCTAACCTCCCTCCCAGGCGCCACCTTGGGGAGTACCCCCAGGTAGAAGGTCTCACACTATCCGTGTCCTGGCGGGGACGCGAACTCGGGACCTATGAAACAGAAGCCCGTGACGCTACCAACCTAGCTATCCGGAGTGTGACGCCAAAAACCTTCACGTTCCCAGCTTAAGCTAAGAACAGTATAATTTTCTTTTCATATCTACCAAATGCTTGGATAATCAATGTAATGTACGTAAAATTATCCCAAATTTTTCATTTTTATTTTTCAAACATAATCATCCCTATATAATAAAGATCAAGTATCTGACTATAAAAAAAATATAAAAATATATACATATATTTTTCCGATCATGCTGAGCTCTCACTTAACCTATAGAAGATGGGAGAAGAAGTAGTTATACCCTGGTGAGAGGAGGGGAGCATGTGCCTGTGTGTGCATATCTCTACAAATATTGAGCCGTCATCTTTGACGGGTCAAGTACATTACCATAGTATAGCAGTCTCCTTACTTCCATCTATCATATTACTATCACTAGCCCCCTCTAACCTCCCTCCCAGGCGCCACCTTGGGGAGTACCCCCAGGTAGAAGGTCTCACACTAT
>NC_090750.1:56663701-56666201 GCF_036898095.1 Palaemon carinicauda | reverse complement strand
ATATAAGCTGGTATGAAGGATAATCAATTATTGCTCAGCGTAATACTTTTCAATTCTCTGATACGTTCACACTCTGGCTTCATAGATATTAAGTTATGTTTCATTACCTCCTATACTTAAAATACCCAGTACTTACGGGCACTAAAACCTCTACTAAATGTATGTCCTAATTCATGTATGGATATGTGTGTTGTACATCAAGGTAAATGAACTCTTTCATCATCCGAATTGCACAAAAACCTACATCTCAGCATGTTATTGTGCAAGATTGCATTTTGGTAGCGAAGGGAGTTAGTTGCCTTTGGGCGCTCGAGTTGACCAGTCCCTCACCTGAGAGGGTAGTTGTGTATTGTGTACTTACAAACAAACCTTTTGTAATAAATGAAGAAAACCCATATTCCGACGTCTCATTATCCGTCTACATGGGTCATGTATAGATTAATTGGTTATTTCCATTATGAGACTAAACGAGCATGGGAGTGTTTGGACATTGCGAATGGAGTAAGTAGAGAGCTTAAGGCGATGAATGAACTTCCTAATCGTGTAGTTGAATCGGTAGAACTTCAAGGTTTCAAACTTGCAGCAAAGGTTTTTATGTTGAACAGAATGACACGAGTCTTTTTATAGTTTATATATGAAATATCTGTTTTGATGTTGTTACTGTTTTTGAACTATTTTATTTTTATTGTTAATTATTTTTCATATCGTTTATTTATATCCTCATTACCTTTCCTCAATGGGTTATTTTTCACTCTGTATGAGCTCTTGGGCTTATAGCATCTTGCTTTTCCAACTAGGGTTGTAGCTTAGCTAATGATAATAATAATAACTTTTTTTTAGGTGAGACTTTTTTAGTGAAACGTTTTTTTTCTTTTTTGAGTAAAACTTTTTTTTTCTCTCCAGTGAAACGTTGTTTTAGTGAAACTGTTTTTTAGTGAAACGTTTTTTTTTTGAGTGAAACGTTTTTTCTTTATTGAGTGAAACGTTTTTTTTAGTGAAACTTTTTTTTAGTGAAACGTTTTTTCGAATGAAACTTTTTTTTTTTTAAGTGGCACTAAGTTAGATCAACTTGAAAAGAGCAACAAAAATTCTGGATCTCTGTTATTGTTAACCCTTTAGGCCTCGTCTAAAGCAAATATTTAGTCTTCAGAGAAAAAGTTCTTGTGAATTGGGGAGAATATTGCTTTTTTGACATATGTCCTCTCTCTCTCTCTCTCTCTCTCTCTCTCTCTCTCTCTCTCTCTCTCTCTCTCTCTCTCTCTCCTGCCAATAAATCAATATTTTCTAAGCTTATATCTATTCCAGGAACTGTCTGTCAAAAAATCTCTCTCTCTCTCTCTCTCTCTCTCTCTCTCTCTCTCTCTCTCTCTCTCTCTCTCTCTCTCATATATATATATATATATATATATATATATATATATATATATATATATACATATATATATATATATATATATATATATATATATATATATATATATATATATATATATATATATATATATTAGGTAAGGGAATTTTATGGTAATTATATTTTCTCTATAAAGATTATATATCTATGTTGAATAATTACCAAGGTATTTTGAAGGTTATTTTTAATTTTGGCTTTACCTATTAATTTTTAATATATATATACTTCCTTTTTTGTAGATCTCTTGTACCAGAAAAGGGAATTGTAATGACCGAACATCAATGTAATTTCTTAAACTTCAATGACTATGCACTAATATTCTACAATACCGTTTTGAAAAGTTCTTAACCTCATTATTCCATAGATAAGGATTTATTAGTAATTAAACAACAGTTCTCCTTTTTATCCATGGTATAAACATTGTTAGATATAAAATTTTACATGTTTTGTAAAACGTTTTCATGACCATCCACAAAACACCAAATGAAAAAAAGGATAAAGTGGATTTCAAAAGTAACATCAACATACTATCTTAAATCGTTTAATATTTAAAACTGAAGTTCTCCTTTATCCATAGTATAAAATTGTTAGATATTATGAAATTTTACATGATGTGTAAAATATTTTTTGTGACCATCCACAAAACACATAAAAAAGGATAAAATGGATTTCGAAAGTAACATTAACATATCAACTTGCTATATTACACCAATCTTTCTTTATTTAAAATATAAGTTCTCCTTTATCCATGGTATAAACATTACTAGACATTATGATATTTTACATGATGTGTAAAATATTTGTTTGACCATCCACAAAACACAAATAAAAAAAAAAGAATAGAATGGATTTCGAGAGTAATATCAACATACTATATTAAATCATAGAGTATTTAAAAATAAAATTTCTCATTCACCCATGGTATAAAAAATTTATAATTTCTAGACATGACCAAATTTCACCTGATTTGTCAAACGTTTTTATAACCATCCACAAAACATATATAAAATAGAATAAAATGTATTTCGGAAGTAACATCAACATATCACCATGCTATCTTATACTAATCTTTCAGTACTTAAAAAGAGA
>NC_090750.1:56639713-56644713 GCF_036898095.1 Palaemon carinicauda | reverse complement strand
TAATAATAATAATAATAATAATAATAATAATAATAATAATACTACTATTAATAATAATAATGATAATAACAATAATAATAATAATAACAATAATAATAATACTAGTAATAATAATAATAAAGATTAAAAAAATAATATTAATAATAATAATAATAATAATAATAATAATAATAATTCCTAAATCACTCTCCAGGTGACACGTGGGTTTCCAAAAGAATTTTCTTATCAAAACAGCAAATAAAGAGAGACACAAACATGTATCTCTGCGGTGCTCAAATGTGCGAAAAGATTGCTTTTTTTGCAAGCGAGAATATTGACTCTTCTTGCATGAAGGCGAGAATGTTTTCCAGGTTAAAGTTGTTGAAAAGATGTTGTGTCCTTCGATTGTGTGTGTATATAACCGAAGTCAGAATATTCCGTCTTCCTTCAAAATAGCGAGACTGGAATTGTAGTTTAGTTCAAAGGGATTCTCTCTCTCTCTCTCTCTCTCTCTCTCTCTCTCTCCCTCTCTCTCTCTCTCTCTCTCTCTCTCTCTCTCTCTCTCTCTCTCTCTCTCTCTCTCTCTCTCTTTTTTTAATGGGTGATAATTTTTACCTTCATTTTTTTTTTGAAAAGAATGACCTCATGTAGATAATTGCATATTTATGAGTTCATGGAAAAGTCATTTTAGACTGTCTGGGAAAACAAAGGCGATACGTAGTTGTTACCCTGTGAATAGGGATGAAACGTGGAGGGAAATAATCTGCAGAATACAGAAGGAAATACTATATATATATATATATATATATTATATATATATATATATATATATGCATATATATATATATATATATATATATATATATATATATATATATATATATAGATATTATATATATATATATATATATATATATTTATATATATATATATATATATATACATATATGTATATATATATATAAATATATATATATATATATATATATATATATATATATATATATATATATATGTATATATATATGTATATATATATATCTATATATATATATATATATATATATATATATATATATATATATATATATATGTATGTATATGTATATATATACATATACATAGATTATATATACAAATACACACACATACACACACACACACACACACACACAATCATATATAATATATATATATATATATATATATATATATATATATATATATATATATATATATATATATATAAATGATCAGACCCAAATCTCCTCGAAATCGAACTTGGACCTTGGAAGGCCATAGAGTGGCTACTGATGACTCTGACTGAACTCAGCATGTTGCCTATAGCAACCCCACGATCTCCCACATCCCAAGAGCGCAAGGTTTGTAAGGCTTCAAACACTGATAGAAACCATCGAGCATGAGTGGGTATTGAACCCCCAACCAACTGATTGCGAGGCGGGGGATGATTTTTAATCAGTTACCACAGCCAATTAAGAGCCAGAGTACATTTTGGAGCCAGGGTCCATTTTTGGAGCCAAGGTCGATTTAGGAGACTGGGTCCATTTTGGAGTCAGTGTCAATTTTTGGAGCCAGGGTCCAAATCTGGAGCCAGGGTCAATTTTGGAGCCAGGGTCCATTTGTGGAGCCAAGGTCGATTTAGGAGCCGGGGTCCATTTTGGAGCCAGGGTCAATTTTGGAGCCAGGGTCAAAATCTGGAGCCAGGGTCCATTTAGGAGTCGAGGTATATTTTGGTGCTAGGGTTCATTTTGGATCCCGGGGTCTATTTTGGTTCCAGGGTCCATTTGTGGAGTCAAGGTCGATTTAGGATCCTGGGTCCATTTTGGAGCCAGGGTCCATTTTGGAGCCAGGGTCAATTTTGGAGCCAGGGTCCAAATCCGGAGCCAGGGTCCATTTTGGAGCCAGGGTCCAAATCTGGAGCCAGGGTCAATTTTGGAGCCAGGGTTCATTTTTGGAGCCAAGGTCGATTTAGGAGCCTCGGTCCATTTTGGAGCCAGGGTCAATTTTGGAGCCAGGGTCAAAATCTGGAGCCAGGGTCCATTTTGGAGTCGAGGTATATTTTGGTGCTAGGGTTCATTTTGGATCCGGGGTCTATTTTGGTTCCAGGGTCCATTTGTGGAGTCAAGGTCGATTTAGGAGCCTGGGTCCATTTAGGAGCCCTGGGTCCATTTTGGAGCCAGGGTCAATTTTGGAGCCAGGGTCAATTTTGGAGCCAGGGTCAATTTTGGAGCCAGGGTCAATTTTGGAGTCAGGGTCAAAATCTGGAGCCAGGGTCCATTTTGGAGTCGAGGTATATTTTGGTGCTAGGGTTCATTTTGGATCCCGGGGTCTATTTTGGTTCCAGGGTCCATTTGTGGAGTCAAGGGTCGATTTAGGAGCCTGGGTCCATTTAGGAGCCTGGGTCCATTTTGGAGCCAGGGGTCAATTTTTGGAGCCAGGGTCAATTTTGGAGCCAGGGTCAATTTTGGAGCCAGGGTCAATTTTGTAGTCAGGGTCCATTTGTGGAGCCAAGGTCGATTTAGGAGCCTCGGTCCATTTTGGAGCCAGGGTCAATTTTGGAGCCAGGGTCAATTTTGGAGCCAGGGTCAATTTTGGAGCCAGGGTCCATTTTGGAGTCAAGGTATAGTATGGTGCTAGGGTTAAATTTGGATCCGGGGTCTATTTTGGTTCCAAGTCCATTAAGGAATCCATTTTGAATCCATTTTGAAGCCATTGTTAATTTTGGACCTTGCATCCTTTTAGGAGTTAGGGTCCATTTTGGGGCCAGGGTCATTTTGGTGTCAGGGCCCATTTTGGAGCAGGGGTCAATTTTGGTGCTAGGGTCCATTTTTGACCTGGTACCCTTTAAGGAAGCAGTGTCCATTTCGGAGCCTGGTTCCATTATGGACATGGTGTCCTTACCGTAGATGTATAGCCGTATAATTGCTGATGGTTCCTTTCGAGTTGTTTTGATTTAGCTCAAGATAGATTGGTGGAATCTAACTGAGGCCCTTTGCGTCAATAGGCGTAGGAGGAGATGATGATGATGATGGCGGTGGTTATGTGTTTTTTTGACACTTCAGTTGTACCAAAAATTTGCGTCAGTTAAATATACAGTTTTTTGCATATTTATCTATCTATCTATATATGTATATATAGTATTATATATATATACTATATATATATATATATATATATATAATATATATATATATATTATACATTATATATATATATATATATATTTATATATATATATATATATATATATATATATACATATATATACATATATATATATATATATATATATATATATATATATATATATATATATATATATATATATATATATATAGTATATACACGTATATATATGTTAATAAATATAACCAGTAAAATAAAATAGCTTTTATGTTTTGGTATAATTTCAACTCATACTTCACTGATACTAGGGGCGTTTTGATTATAATATTTCTATTTCACGCGGATTGTTAAAGAAAAGATGCAAGTAGATATTCTAAACCCGAAATCTTTTGCGTTGTTATATCTTCTTACTTCATTTGATTATAACATTTCCATTATTATTATTATTATTATTATTATTATTATTATTATTATTATTAATTATTATTATTATTATTATTATTATTATTACTTGCTAAGCTACAACCAATAGTTGGGAAAGCAGGATGCTTTAAGCCCAGGGGGCTCCAACATGGAGAATAGCTCAGTGAGGAAAGGAAACACGGAAAAATAAAATATCTTAAGAACAGTGACAACATTAGAATAAACATTTCCTATATAAACTATTAAAAACTTCAATAAAACAAGAAGAGAAATTAGATAGAATAGTGTGCCCGAGTGTACCCTCAAGCAGGAGAACTCTAACCCAAGACAGTGGAAGACCCTGGTACAGAGGCTATGGCACTACCCAGACTAGAGAGCAATGGTTTGATTTTGGAGTGTCCTTTTCCTAGAAGAGCTGCTTGCCACAGCTAAAGAGTCTCTTCTACCTTTACCAAGAGGAAAGTAACCACTGAACCATTACAGTGCAGTACTTAACCCCTTGGGTGAAGAAGAATTACCCGAAGATTGTTAAATAAAAGACTCAACTGGGTATCTTATAACGCAAAATATCCTGGTAAATTTTATTTTCTTCATTTCTTTGTAACATTTCCATTTCACGAGGATTGTTAAATACAAGATTCAACATTCCATCCTCTTACCTCATTTGATTATAACATTTTTATTTCACGAGGATTGTTAAATACAAGATTCAACATTCTATCTTCTTACTTCATTTGATTATAACATTTTCATTTCACGAGGATTGTTAAATACAAGATTCAACATTCTATCTTCTTACTTCATTTGATTATAACATTTTCATTTCACGAGGATTGTTAAATACAAGATTCAACATTCTATCTTCTTACTTCATTTGATTATAACATTTTCATTTCACGAGGATTGTTAAATACAAGATTCAACATTCAATCTTCTTACTTCATTTGATTATAACATTTTCATTTCACGATGATTGTTAAATACAAGATTCAACATTCCATCCTCTTACCTCATTTGATTATAACATTTTCATTTCACGAGGATTGTTAAATACAAAATTCAACATTGTATTCTCTTACTTCATTTGATTATAACATTTTCATTTCACGAGGATTGTTAAATACAAGATTCAACATTCTATCTTCTTACTTCATTTGATTATAACATTTTCAATTCACGATGATTGTTAAATACAAGATTCAACATTCCATCCTCTTACTTCATTTGATTATAACATTTTCATTTCAAGATGATTGTTAAATACAAGATTCAACATTCTATCCTCTTACTTCATTTGATTATAACATTTCTATTTCACGAGGATTGTTAAATACAAGATTCAACATTCCACCCTCTTACTTCATTTGATTATAACATTTTCATTTCCCGAGGATTGTTAAATACAAGATTCAACATTCTATCTTCTTACTTCATTTGATTATAACATTTTC
>NC_090750.1:56632213-56634713 GCF_036898095.1 Palaemon carinicauda | reverse complement strand
GAATTAGATTCGCATGTACCAAAGCTCTTCCAACATTTCTACGAATTTACCTCAATGTGGAGATTACACGGGACTGTCTTCCTACATATTTCATCACATGCAGAGCAAACTTGAAGCTGAGTAATCCTTATCAGTGGAGAATTGATAATGACAATTATAAAGGTTTGAAGGTTTAAAGGCCGCTCATGAATAACAGAGGCAAGGGACAGTGACATTGCCCTAGCAAGCAGGACAGTGCCCTAGTCGCTGACCATATCGCTCGCTTGCGACAACAACGTCATAACTCAAAAAAATTTATTTTTGAGTTATCCATATAGACATATTCATCTTCAAATGCGGATTCTTTTGGCAAAAGTGTCATAATTGTAGCTAAAAAATTGATCGCTTGGGTCGCTAAGTGTCCTAACGACATACATTAATATGAGAAGAGTGTTTTAATTGATTAAAATGACACTCCTGAAAAATAGCTATTTTTGAGTTATGACGACGCTGTCGCAAACGAGCGATATATACATATGATCAGCTCCTAAGCTCTATCTCCACCCAAGCTAGGAAGATGGAGGGCCAGGCAATGGCTACTAATGACTCAGCAGATAGACCTAGAGGCTCACTCAAACAGCAACCCCCTTCCCTATTCTTAGCAAACAGGGATGGTGAAATTACAGCTACCAAAGAAACTAACGAGTTTGAGCGGGACTCGAACCAGTCTTGTGTTCACCAGTCAGGGACGTTCCCACATCGGCCACCACAACCCTAATAACGCTATAACGCAAATCATATTATTATCCCCAAAAGATCTTAATGACAGAGAAAGTGCTGAGGTAATATAACATCTTGTAATGTTGAATGTGTAGCAGAAAATATAGATAATACACACAAATTCAGACATTTAAATCACGCATGTAAAAGACTCTCACATTACACTAAAAAAGGAATTGCACATAATGCAGGAATGGTTATTTTATCATTGCAGTTAATATTCATTTATATCATATTTGAAATGTGAAATAAATATCAAATAAATTTACTAGTATTCATCTGATTCTATAATATCTCTGGGATGTAGTGAATTGTGTAGTGTATAATTAATAACTTCAATGAATATTATAACTTATAATTTATATCAGTAATTCACTATGATATAAAATGTTACATGAATTTGCCAGTATTCATCTGATTTTTTAATCTCACCCGGATTCAGCGAATTGTGCAGTGTATAATTGATACATTCCATGAAATCCATTACAAGTGTAATTTGTCTCCCATCCCTCTAGTCTCCCTGACACTGTAGTTACTATCCTTCCCTTATAGTCATTTGTTTTTTTTTAATGGGGCAGTTGTACCAACTCGCAGGGGTGCCCTTTTAACTCGGAAAGGTTTCCTACCAGCTGATTGGTTGAGTGGCCCTTTAGCTCGGAAAAGATTCCTACTAACTGATTAGTTGAGTGGCATTTTAGCTCGGAAAAGTTTCCTACTAGTTGATTGGTTGAGTGGCCTTTTAGCTCGGAAAAGTTTCCTAATCGCTAATTGGTTGGACGAAATAATTCTAACCAATCAGATATTAGGAAACTTTTCCGAGTTTAAAGGGTACCCCCTGCGAGTCAGTGCAAGCGTGCCTTATTAAAGAAAATTAGTATAGTTATTTACCTCTTACATTACACAATTAAGTTTAGTCTTCTTCAAGCTATATAGGGTTTATTTTCTCTTAATAAGCCAGCAGGGACTATCACTAGCCCCCTCTAACCTCCCCCGCAGGCGCCACCCTGGGGAGTACCCCACGTAGAAGGTATCACACTATCTGCGTCCTGGCGGCGACGTGAACTCGTGACCTCTGAAACGGAAGCCCGCGATGCTACCAACCTATCTATCCGCATCCTGGCGGGGACGTGAACTCGGGACCTCTGAAACAGAAGCCCACGACGCTACCAACCTAGCTATCCGCATCCTGGCGGGGACGTGAACTCGGGACCTCTGAAACAGAAGCCCGCGACGCTACCAACCTAGCTATCCGGAGTGTAACGCCAAAAATCTCCACATTCCCAGCTTAAGCTAAGAAGAGTATGATTTTCTTTTCATATTTGCCAAATCCTTGGATATTGAAAGTAATGTATGTAAAATTATCTTAATTCTTTATTTTTATTTTTCAAACATAATCTTCCCTATATAATAAAGATCAAGTATCTGTCTATAAAAAAAAAATATATAAAAATATATACATATATTTTTCCGATCATGCTGAGCTCTCACTTAACCTATAGAAGATGGGAGATGGAGTAGTTATACCCTGGTGAGAGGGGGAGCGTGTGCCTGTGCATGCATATCTCTACAAATATTGAGCCGTCATCTTTGACGGGTCAAGTACATTACTATAGTATAGCCGTCTCCTTACTTCCATCTATCATATAAATATTTTACCATCCCCAAAAAATTATATATATATATATATATATATATATATATATATATATATATATATATATATATATATATATATATATAT
>NC_090750.1:56619713-56624713 GCF_036898095.1 Palaemon carinicauda | reverse complement strand
TTTGAATGCAAAAAAAAAAAAAAAAAAAAAAAAAAAAAAAAAAAAAAAAAAAAAAAAAAAAAAAATATGACGTTGGAATATATCTTTTAAGTAATTTGATTCTCTTTTTAGAATATCAAAAGATTTATACTGCCCATGAAGAAGTTATATACGATTAATTGATGTATATAGAGTTTTTAAACAAGGAGATATGAAGATTTGAAAGCAGATATTAAAATATTCTGATAAAGTTGGAATATATTTTTAAGGATTAATTAATTCCCTTTTTTGATATTATCATAACAGATGAATAACATTATCATTATTTGTTCTTACTTTAAGGTAGTACTATCTATTTTTTAAATATCTATATCTGAAAATTTATCACATCTTTTGATATATGGTCAAGTTTGCATAAACTCATTTCATTTTTCAAATACTCATTTTTTTTTTTTTTGGAAATAAAATCGAATTACCGATATGAATGATTCTTGAACGGCCCCTGGAAATGTAAGTTTAATCATGATGTAGAGCATATATGATTAATAATTTGATCAAGACATATATTAAGAACCAAATTCTTGACTTTCATTTTAACATTTGCCATACCCGCAGCATCTGTGAATCCAGAAGATGACATAGGCTTCTAGTTTTAGTTATCTCTTCGCTTCTATGATCCGATGATCCTTCATTAAACTTCATAAATATTTAACATTCCTCTTAAAGAACACAAACCTTCGTTACTATCAATGCACAGAATATATTTCGTGTATCCAGAAAATCAGATGAACTTCTAGTTTTAGTTATCTCTTCGCTTCTATGATCCGATGATCCTTCATTAAACTTCATAAATATTTAACTTTCATCTCCTAGAACACAAACCTTCGTTACTACCATTGCACAGAATATATTTCATGAATCCAAATTATTAGATAAGTTTCTAGTTTTAGTTATCTCTTCGCTTCTATGATCCCATGATCCTTCGTTGAACTTCATAAATATTTAACTTTCCTCTTTTAGAACACAAACCTTCGTTACTACCATGGCACAGAATATATTTCATGAATCCAGAAAATTAGATAAGTTTCTAGTTTTAGTTATCTCTTCGCTTCTATGATCCGATGATCCTTCATTAAACTTCATGAATATTTAACTTTCCTCTTCTAGATTACAAACCTTCGTTACTAAAATTGCATAGAATATATTTCATGAATCCAAAAATTAGATAAGTTTCTAGTTTTAGTTATCTCTTCGCTTCTATGATCCGATGATCCTTCGTTAAACTTCATAAATATTTAACTTTCCTCTACTAGAACACAAACCTTCGTTACTATCATTGCACAGAATATATTTCATGAATCCAGAAAATTAGATAAGTTTCTAGTTTTAGTTATCTCTTCGCTTCTATGATCCGGTGATCCTTCATTAAACTTCATGAATATTTAACTTTCATCTTCTAGAACACAAACCTTCGTTACTACCATTGCACAAAATATATTTCATGAATCCAAAAATTAGATAAGTTTCTAGTTTTAGTTATCTCTTCGCTTCTATGATCCGATGATACTTCGTTAAACTTCATAAATATTTAACTTTCCTCTTCTAGATTACAAACCTTCGTTACTATCATTGCACAGAATATATTTCATGAATCCAAAAAAATTAGATAGGCCTCTAGTTTTAGTTATCTCTTCGCTTCTATGATCTGATGATCCTTCGTTAAACTTCATAAATATTTAACATTCCTCTTAAAGAACACAAACCTTCGTTACTATCATTGCACATAATATATTTCATGAATCCAAAAATTAGATAAGTTTCTAGTTTTAGTTATCTCTTCGCTTCTATGATCCGATGATACTTCGTTAAACTACATAAATATTTAACTTTCCTCTTCTAGATTACAAACCTTCGTTACTATCATTGCACGGAATATATTTCGTGAATCCAAAAAAATTAGATAGGCCTCTAGTTTTAGTTATCTCTTCGCTTCTATGATCCGATGATCCTTCGTTAAACTTCATAAATATTTAACATTCCTCTTAAAGAACACAAACCTTCGTTACTATCATTGCACAGAATATATTTCATGAATCCAAAAATTAGATAAGTTTCTAGTTTTAGTTATCTCTTCGCTTCTATGATCCGATGATACATCATTAAACTTCATAAATATTTAACTTTCTTCTTCTAGATTACAAACCTTCGTTACTATCATTGCACGGAATATATTTCGTGAATCCAAAAAAATTAGATAGGCCTCTAGTTTAAGTTATCTCTTCGCTTCTATGATCCGATGAGCCTTCGTTAAACTTCATAAATATTTAACATTCCTCTTAAAGAACACAAACCTTCGTTACTATCATTGCAGAGAATATATTTCATGAATCCAGAAAATTAGATAAGTTTCTAGTTTTAGTTATCTCTTCGCTTCTATGATCCAATGATCCTTCATTAAACTTCGTGAATATTTAACTTTCATCTTCCTGAACACAAACCTTCGTTACTATCATTGCACTGAATATATTTCATGAATCCAAAAAAATCATATAAGTTTCTAGTTTTAGTTATCTCTTCGCTTCTATGATCCGATGATCCTTCATTAAACTTAATACATATTTAACTTTCATCTTCTAGAACATAAACCTTCGTTACTATCATTGCACAGAATATATTTCGTGAATCCAAAAAATTAGATGTTTCTAGTTTTAGTTATCTCTCCGCTTCTATGATTCGATGATCCTTCATTAAACTTCCTAAATATTTGACTTTCATCTTCTAGAACACAAACCTTCGTTACTATCATTGCACAGAATATATTTCATGAATCCAAAAGATTAGAGAAGCTTCTAGTTTTACTTATCTCTTCGTTACTATGATCCGATGATCCTTTGTTAAACTTCCTAAATATTTAACTTTCATCATCTAGAACACAAACCTTCGTTACTATCATTGCAGAGAGTATATTTCGTGAATCCAAAAAATTAGATGTTTCTAGTTTTAGTTATCTCTTCTCTTCTATGATCCGTGGATCCTTTGTTAAACTTCATGAATATTTAACTTTCATCTCCTAGAACACAAACCTTCATTACTATCATTGCACAGAATATATTTAATGAATCCAGAAAATTAGATGTTTCTAGTTTTAGTTATCTCTTCGCTTCTATGATCCATTGATCCTTCATTAAACTTCATGAATATTTAACTTTCATCTCCTAGAACACAAACCTTCGTTACTATCATTGCACAGAATATATTTCATGAATCCAAAAAATTAGATGTTTCTAGTTTTAGTTATCTCTTCGCTTCTATGATCCATTCATCCTTCATTAAACTTCATGAATATTTAACTTTCATCTCCTAGAACACAAACCTTCATTACTGTCATTGCACAGAATATATTTGATGAATCCAAAAAATTAGATGTTTCTAGTTTTAGTTATCTCTTCGCTTCTATGATCCATTGATCCTTCATTAAACTTCATGAATATTTAACTTTCATCTCCTAGAACACAAACCTTCGTTACTATCATTGCACAGAATATATTTCATGAATCCAAAAAATTAGATGTTTCTAGTTTTAGTTATCTCTTCGCTTCTATGATCCATTGATCCTTCATTAAACTTCATGAATATTTAACTTTCATCTCCTAGAACACAAACCTTCATTACTATCATTGCACAGAATATATTTAATGAATCCAGAAAATTAGATGTTTCTAGTTTTAGTTATCTCTTCGCTTCTATGATCCATTGATCCTTCATAAAACTTCATGAATATTGAACTTTTATCTCCTAGAACACAAACCTTCGTTACTATCATTGCACAGAATATATTTCATGAATCCAAAAAATTAGATGTTTCTAGTTTTAGTTATCTCTTCGCTTCTATGATCCATTGATCCTTCATTAAACTTCATGAATATTTAACTTTCATCTCCTAGAACACAAACCTTTATTACTATCATTGCACAGAATATATTTAATGAATCCAGAAAATTAGATGTTTCTAGTTTTAGTTATCTCTTCGCTTCTATGATCCATTGATTCTTCATTAAACTTCATGAATATTTAACTTTCATCTCCTAGAACATATACCTTCGTTACTATCATTGCACAGAATATATTTCATGAATCCAAAAAATTAGATAAAAATCTAGTTTTAGTTATCTCTTCACTTCTATGATCCGATGATCCTTCGTTAAACTTCATAAATATTTAACTTTCATCTTCTAGAACACAAACCTTCGTTACTATCATTGCACAGAATATATTTCATGCATCCAAAAGATTACAGAAGCTTCTAGTTTTACTTATCTCTTCGCTTCTATGACCCGATGATCCTTCATTAAACTTCATACATATTTAACTTTCCTCTCCTAGATTACAAACCTTCGTTACTAAAATTGCATAGAATATATTTCGTGAATCCAAAAGATGAGATAGGCTTCTAGTTTTAGTTATCTCTTCGCTTCTATGATCCGATGATCCTTCATTAAACTTCATACATATTTAACTTTCCTCTCCTAGATTACAAACCTTCGTTACTAAAATTGCATAGAATATATTTCGTGAATCCAAAAGATGAGATAGGCTTCTGGTATTAGTTATCTCTCCGCTTCTATGATCCGATGATCCTTCGTTAAACTTCATAAATATTCAACTTTCCTCTTCTAGAACACAAACCTTCGTTACTATCATTGCACAGAATATATTTCATGAATCCAAAAAATTAGATGTTTCTAGTTTTAGTTATCTCTTCGCTTCTATGATCCATTGATCCTTCATTAAACTTCATGAATATTTAACTTTCATCTCCTAGAACACAAACCTTCATTACTATCATTGCACAGAATATATTTAATGAATCCAGAAAATTAGATGTTTCTAGTTTTAGTTATCTCTTCGCTTCTATAATCCATTGATCCTTCATTAAACTTCATGAATATTTAACTTTTATCTCCTAGAACACAAACCTTCGTTACTATCATTGCACAGAATATATTTCATGAATCCAAAAA
>NC_090750.1:56577213-56587213 GCF_036898095.1 Palaemon carinicauda | reverse complement strand
ATGAACGAGTTGGCGCCATCGTTCAGTAAATAAATTTCTCAACTGAAAGAGAGAGTTTGAAGCACCAATGAGCATGCCATTAGTATAAATTCTGAATAATTCGAGCTATTTAAACTTTATATATACTGCCCATTAAGTTCTGGCATTATTTCCATACGCTGTATTTTCTGGATCTACATAGACTTTGATTACATTTGCAAAAGCATTTAGACGAAGCATAGTGCTGTATGAATAAAGGCAAATGATTTACTTGAATGTGAAATGATTGGAATAAGCAATCAAGATTGGATTAACTCGTGCATGTATGTGCAGTGAGAATGATGTAGTAAATCCAGATATGGATAATAGTAAAGAATGTAAGCTTGTTTTTAATTTCCTCTGATATGTTTGAATGTGCATATGAATATATATATATATATATATATATATATATATATATATATATATATATATATATGTGTGTGTGTTTGTGTGATATATATATATATATATATATATATATATATATATATATATATATATATATATATATATATATATATATATATATATATATATATATATATATATATATATATATATATATATATATATATATATATGTATATATATATATATATATATATATATATATATATATATATATATATATATACATATATATATATATATATATATATATATATAATATATATATATATATATATATATATATATATATATATATATATATATATATATACATATATATATATATATATATATATATATATATATATATATATATATATATATATATATGAATATAACGGATTTTGAGCGAAGCGAAAAATCTATTTTTGGGTGAGATGGCCATGTCGTCCTGATGGAAGTTCCTATAGGGTAGCTTCCTAGGGTATATTACAACTACGGCGATATTCCCAGAGAATTTACCTTAAGGTACCAGAATTCTAACTCCTGGAGCGAGTATCCCTCGTGAAAGGGATATCGCGACATATCAGAGGACGTATTCTGGACACGCCACATGGCAATCTACATCCTGGACAGAGATTTCGTCTCGTAGGAGGTGATTGGCGAGATACGAATTCGGGAAAGAAAAAGGGGAGCCGCTCCCAAGGCTTCCCTATCCTCCGATTCGTATGCGTGCCTGGCGCCAATCCTGGCGCCATCTGTATTCCTTGTAGCGTACACGAGGTGCTACAGATACTGTATGTAGGGAGGGGTCCTACAGCCCTTTTTTAGAAAGGCAAGGGCGGGTCCATCAGGACGACATGGCCATCTCACCCAAAAATAGATTTTTCGCTTCACTCAAAATCCGTTTTTTGGGCTCAAGCCATGTCGTCCTGATGGAAGAGTACCAGAGCATTACTGTATCTGTGGATTCTCAGAACGTGCCGTACTCCCCGGAGGTAATTTTTTCCCGGTCGACTAGACCTAGAGACCTAAGATGTTACCGTTATACATCTTTTCAACTAACTATAAACTATGTTAGAGCTTCCTGCCCCCTACAGGGAAGAGTCCTACTAGACTCTGGAAAAGTCTCGAAGAGTACATATACCTATGTATGAATACCAGGCAAGCTAATATAGTGGTCTCGCCCTATATTAAGTAAAGCATAGTTTGTAAAGAACCACTGCGTCAATATGAAATATCGACCAGTTCTCCGCACAATACTTGTATTGGACAAAGGTTTTATATCCGCATAGGAGGAAAACCAATGCAACATAGCTTGCATAAAGGAACAATTCTATTAGAATTATCCCAGATAAGGTACATAGAATGAATGCTCAATTATACCAATAAATTGACACAGGTGAAGGAGACGCAAGGTTCTCAAGAACCAGATTATTGACAGGCAATAAATAGACAGGTTAACCACAATTATATATATATATACATAAGAAGAAGATAACCCAAAACTTTAAGCATAAGTATGATAGTAAACAGAGCTTGTTTGTCTGAAAGAAAAAACATTAGATGCCACTTTTAAGATACCGAGGTATCAAAGTCATAAAAGCTTGTATTACAGATCAATGACATTAGCGTTAGAAACGCTCGGCACACATGTCTGCACTTATGCTAGGTTCACCTTCGGAAATGGAACAGTCTGCATGGGCAACACAGTGCCCTCACTTAGTTTGTAGTACAGTATGTAACTACATGCTCACCCTGGAATTAATCGTCCCAATTAAGACCGCTGTTCCTCGCAGAGTTAAACAGTAGGGTTAACACCGCGACCCACTGCTACCACAGATCTCTTTTAGTTCCTCTACTTGCTTCGCATAGTGGCGAAAGAACACTCTGGAAGACTTCCAGCCAGTGTATGAACGGAGATGTTCAAAATCCATACAATTAAAGAAATTTAAGGATGAGGCAACTTTCCTCGGATCGTGACCTGCGGGTGTATTGTCAGGATCCGCTCTGCGAATAAAATATGTGATTTTCGCTCTGAGTTGATTCAGAGATAAATTTGAGCCTGATGTTTCTCCCCTGAATAGTTGACCACCCTTGAAGTCTGAAGTTCTATGAAGATAGACCTTTAGGCATTCTACTGGACATAGAGATGCATCTTCTTTCAGAGGGCAGATTCTCCAGGGACCCCACCTGTTGGTGGGTAACTCATTCTTGGCGAGAAACGTAGGATCCGGAAACAGGTTCAGTTCTCCCCCATCCAGGAACTGAACACGACCTGCCTCTCTCGAGAGGCTACAATCTCACTAACCCTGGCCCCGGACGCGAGTGCAAAATAGGAAAATAACTTTTTGTGTCAAATCCTTTAACGCACACTCTTCATTGCTCAACAGAGAAGCGAAATGAAGAACTTGTCTAAAGACCATGAAATGGGCTTTGGAGGTGCTGAAGGTCTGAGCCTAGCACAGGCTTTCGGGACTTTATTAAAGATCTCGTTACCTAGGTCGACCTGGAAGGCATATAGAATGGGTCTTGTCAAAGCAGACTTACACGCTGAAATCATGTTCGCTGCCAATCCTTGACCATGGAGGTGGAGAAGAAAGATAAGCAGAAGTCTGTCAAGATCTCCTGCGGATTCTTCGCCTTGACAAAAGGCCACCCATTTTCTCCAAGATGACTCATATTGCCTTCTAGTAGATTTGCACTTATATTCCTCAAGGAAGTCTATACTGGATTTCGAAATCCCGAAACGCTTTCTCACCGCTAGGGAGAGAAAATCATGAGCTGCAGGGTCCGGGTTTTCTGTAATGAAGCGCAGACAGTTGACTTCTGGACTCGCTGGGTCAGAACTGGATCTGGTAGTGGTACAAACTTCAGCTACAGTTCCAATGCCAGGAGGAACCACACGCTGTTCGGCCACTTGTGGGCCACTATTGCCACTACCCCTTGAAGGATCTCAGTTTGTTGAGGACCCTCAACAGAAGGTTGTGAGGAGGGAACAGATAAATCTTGGACCATCTGTTCCAGTCGAGGGACATCGCGTCCAGTGCTTCCGCTAAGGGGTCCTCGTACGGGGCACGTACAGGGGCAACTTCTTGTTGTCTTTCGTCGCAAAGAGGTCTATCTGCAGTTCTGGGACTGATTCAGAATGAAGGAGAATGATCCTGCGTCTAAGGACCATTCCGACTCTATCGGTGTGAACCTGGATAGAGCGTCCGCTGTCACATTGCGGACTCCTTGAATGTGAACTGCCGACAGGTACCACTTCTTCTTTTCCGCCAATCGGAAGATGGCCAACATCACCTGGTTGAGAGGTGGTGACCTCGATCCTTGTCGATTCAAGTATCTCACAACTACCTCGCTGTCTATCACCAACCTTATGTGGATCGAGTGACGCGGGGAGACTTTCTTTAAGGTAAGGAGCACTGCCCTAGCTTCTAGAAAGTTTTATGTGAAAGGTCTTGAATAGCCTGGACCAAGTTCCCTGGCCTTTTTTCCGATGAGAGTGACCTCCCCATCCCTCCTTCGAGGCGTCTGAGTGAATCGTCACCGACGGGGGAGGTGGCTGAAGAAGAACCGACTTCTTTAGATGTCTGGCTTAGGACCAAGGCCTGAGAAGAGTACTTAGCCGAAGCGGCTGGTCTTCTCAGATCTCTTCGCGCGTTTGATGCATAACTTCTCCAAACTCCGATTGCATCCTTTAGCTGTGCTCTTAGCACTGGGTCTGTCACCGAAGCAAACTGGAGAGAGCGTAGTACCCTCTCCTGCTCGCGTCTTGATATCCTTGACAGAACCCGCTATCTCCTTCCTTTTCTTCGCCGGGGTGGAGAAACGGTGTGACAAAAGGTCCCAGTGGATTCCCAGCCACTGGAACTTTTGAGATGGAGAAAGTCGAGACTTTTTCTGTTGATCTTGAAGCCTAGGTACTCTAGGAACTGGATCACTTGACTGGAAGCTTTCAAGCATTCTGTCTCGGATGCTGCCCACACCAACCAGTCATCCAGGTAGGCTACTACCTGAATTCCCTTTAGGCGTAATTGTTTGAGAGCTACGCTCGCAAGCTTCGTAAAAATCCTTGGGGCTATGTTTAGCCCGAATGGCATGGCTCCGAAGGCGTATAGTCTTCGTTGTAGCCTGAACCCTAGGTAGGGGGAGAGTCGATGGCTAATTGGAATGTGCCAATAGGCGTCTGACAAGTCTATAGAGACGGAATATGCCCTCTTCGGCAGTAAGGTCCTTATGTGTGGCAGTGTTAGCATTTTGAATTTGCAATTCACTATGAACTTGTTGAGTGGCGACAAGTCCAGAATGACTCTGAGCTTTTCCGAGTCTTTCTTGGGAACACAAAACAGCCTCCCTTAGAAATTGATGGGCTTCACCCTTCGGATCACCTTTTTTCTCCAACAGTTCTTGAACGTACTCCTCCATAACGGGGGTGGAGTGTTGGAAAAACCGAAGGCACAGGGGTGGAGTGCTGTACCAGCTCCCGCCCAGTCCATTCTTGAGTAGGCTGTGGGCCCAGGGATCGAAGGTCCACTGATCCCGAAATTTCAGAAGTCTCCCTCCTACCGGTATCACCTCACTTGGACTGCCGTCCTGAGGTCTTGCCTTCCTGACCACGACCACCCCTGAATCCCCTTCCCCTTGAGGGGCGTCTAGACGAGCCTCTGGCTGCTCCTCTAGGCTTTGCTCGAAAGGAAGTAGACTGCCCTTCGAACGCTGGGGTGAATGCCGTGGACTGTGTCGACACGGCCTGGGGTACCCACTGAAAAGTGGTCGGGGTTTGTGCCACGATCTGGGGCACTGGGGGCATTGGCAATTGCAGTTGCTGTTGCTGTCTAAGAGGCTTGGCTGGCCGAGACGGTAGCCTAGTCCTCATAGTCTTCCTCTTTGGTTGAGGACCCTCATCCGGGGAAGACTTTCTTTTGATAGCCAGGCCCCACTTCTGGAGAAGGTTTCTATTCTCCAAGGCGGCCTTATCAACAACTTCTTTGACCAAGTCGGTAGGGAAAAGGTCTTTTCCCCAAATGTTGGAGGAGATTAGTTTCTTTGGCTCGTGCCTCACCGTAGCCGAGGTAAACACGAACTCCCTACAAGCTCTCCTTGCCTTGACGAAGCCATAAAGGTCCTTCGTCACTGTGGCCAGATGAGACTTGGCCACTACCATGAACATTTCATGGACCTTGGGGTCACTTGCCATCGTCTCGAGAGTAGTCTGAAGAGACATTGAAGCAGTCAGTCTTTCTTTTGTATCGAACTCACTTCGCAAAAGAAAGTCAGACAGCTTAGGGAGGTCCTTGCCGAACTGACGTCCGGCAATATCAGCCTCCAACTTTCCAACTGAGAACGTAAGATGGACGTCCTTCCAGTCTTTGTGGTCCATAGGCAGGGCCAGCGACAAGGGTTTACACTCCTCTAGGGAGGGGCAAGACTTGCCGGCCTCGACTGCTTTTAGTACAGCCAGAAACCCTTTCTGTAAAAAGGGGAAGGCTCTAGTAGGCGAGGACACAAAGGAAGGGAGCTTCCTATTCAATGCGGCTACCTTTGAGTTAGAGAAGCCCCTCTCTTTCATCGAGGATGAAAGTAGAGCTTGAGCCTTAGCATGGTCCATCACTATGACCTCCTTCGGCTCTGTCTCCTCCTTTGAAGCTGGTTCCTTCCTCAGCCGGACATAATAGTCCGGATATGATGCCTTGCTGGGCCAGAATTCCACCTCCTCCAGGGGAACTGAGCCCAGCTTATCCGACATGACGATCTTTCCAGTCGTCATCGGCATGTGCTCAGCATACCTCCATGGGTTAGCATCTGAGCACAAGGGAAGGTCTTTCACATTGAGCTTTTTCTGGGGCCCATGTGATTCTGCAAGGCACTGCATTCGCAGTTCATTGCAGCCGCCTTCTCCTGATTCTCCTTCTGCATTTGTTGGATAATTCCAACAATAGAAGAGAGGGCCTGTCCCAGCTCTACTGGGAGACCGGCCGATGTAGAGGGAATAGGCTCCGGAATCTGAGCCGGAGTAGCCGACACCTCGACGACGTCTACCTCTACAACGTCTGGGGCTTGAACTTCATCCTGGGCTTCTGCCAAGAGGTCTTCCTCCTGACACCCGTCCACATCAGACATCCTGTCATCTAACTGGATGTCTTGCATCGCGACCGCGACTTCAGCATCCACCTGGATCTGAACTTAGGGGATCTCCTCTTGAGGCTGGGGAATCACTGCATCAGCTGATGCCTTAGGGAAAAGATACGCCCTCATCTTCTCACTTGGAAGATAAGGGCCAGAAGTGTTCTTTTGGAAGCCCCTTACCCAGGTACGAAGCTTCTTCCTAGCTATTTAAATGTCTCAGTAATCAGGTTAGTGCACACAGTACATACCTGAGGGTCCCAATACCGGAGATCATCCTTGGAGACAGCGTATGCTGCGTGTCTCCTACAAAACTCATGTCCGCATAGGTTCTTGCTGCTGACGTTGCAGAAAGCACTTCCCCACTTCGGAGTGTCCTTCTGTAAAGAGAAGAAATTTCCATGAGTATCAAGTGAACTATGTATCACTGGATATGCATAGTATAGCATAACAATTCAGAAAGGAAAGACACACACTTGTGTTTCCCTCACAACCCATTGTTGCAGCCTTCCAGATAATAAAATCAAAATGGTTTATCTCTTCTAGAGTAACCAATGCAAGGTTTCCAGAGGAAACAGGTGGAGCTCACACCTAAGCAATGATTTTAAAATCCTGGATAATAGACAGGGAAGAACTCAGCTTCCTATCTGAGGGCAACAGCAAAGGGCTGTGCAAGAAAACACAATAGTGTTAGAAGATACAGTGCTGTACCTAAACCTTTACTATAGTTTTCTTCTTACTGTATATGCTATACAGAAGAATACTAGTACAGTATAGGGGGATGTGTGCCGGCCTGCCTTTGCCGGCCGGCACACACCACAACTAGCTTTAAAGTATACTACTTAACAGCTATAGGGCGGCAGCACTCTGGTTCAAATGCCTGTGCCGGTCGGCAGCAACTGCCGGCCGGTAACAGCCAGTGTTGGCCGGCAATGGCTGCCGGCCAGCAACTACACAAGGTAGTACCCAGCTGCCGGCCACACTCTTGGTGACCGGCAGACAAGGACTGACATAAGCCGGCCGGCAAAGGTACAAGACCGATGCCAGCCGGCAGCAAAAGAACCAGAAGACTACACCTGCCCGGCTGCCGGCCTCATAGGCCGGCAGCCGGGACAGGTACAGCACTAGAAGAAAATCAAATAATATCTCAAAAATATTTTTTTTCTATATCTCTAAAAACTCTTCCCTAAAAGATTCTCACTTTTTCAAGCTCTACATGTAAATAGTTTCTATATCCCCTGCCCTTTTTCAAGCCATAAAACACATACCAATAGCTAACATGGAACAGGATTTTATGAAACTGGCAATATTCTCTGAAGTTATGTCCAGTATGTCGGAATGTTCACGGTTAAGAAATATTTTTACGTATCTTTTTCATTTGTATTACTTGCTTTTCGGTATACTATTAAAAAGAATTAATTTTATTCGAAAATTCTTCGCACAAAATATACACATTTAAAAAAAAAACGTATATTTCATTTGGAAATTCTTCCTACAGGATATACTGTTCTAAGCCGTATTTCAGTAAAATACAGGCGACCTTAATTCTACCTTACTTTGTTATTATCTTTTACGGATTGCTAACCATAATATCACCCAATATACGTCAATATATCTGTTTTCAAAACAGTATATGACTGGCAACATTTATTCCAGAATTTTTATCGATTTTGCACGGAAAATTTTAGTTTTTAAAGGGGTATATGACTAGCAATAATTATTCCAAGATTTTTATCGTTTTTTAACTGTAAATTTTTAACAGTGTAGCATATTAATTCACTTACAAACATTACTCCATTGAATGATTCATCCATTTATTGAGTTGATATAAAAAATTAATGCTCACCAAAATTCCTTCTCCCTTTTCAATAAAGGCCTCATTCACTGACTGGATTGATATAGAATAAAATGAGGCCATAATTCCTTCTTCCTTTTTAAGAGGTGCACTGATCCTCTAAGTCTCTGCATGAGCTTACTCGTACAATCCTTCCAATCCTGAAGTCAAAGGACGTTATCCTTAGGAATTTTGGTCAGGGAAGGATGTCAAGATAACATAGAGGAAAGATTTAGTGTCGAATGATTCCACCACATAACTTTTAACTCCTAATAGGAACTAAAGAGAGAGAGAGAGAGAGAGAGAGAGAGAGAGAGGAGAGAGAGAGAGAGAGAGAGAGAGAGAGAGAGAGAGACACTAGTTCCTTGTCATTTTTAAACTTCATGTAATAAGGAATCCATGAAATACTCAGGTAATTCATCAAAAGAGAGAGAGAGAGAGAGAGAGAGAGAGAGAGAGAGAGAGAGAGAGAGAGAGAGAGAGAGAGAGAGAGAGAGAGAGTAGTTCCTTGTCATTTTTAAACTTCATGTAATAGGGAATCCATGAAATACTCAGGTAATTCTTCAAAAGAGAGAGAGAGAGAGAGAGAGAGAGAGAGAGAGAGAGAGAGAGAGAGAGAGAGAGAGAGAGAGAGAGAGAGACAGACAGACAGGCAGACAGACAGACAGACCATTATGTTGTATGATTTCAATAATAGGCAATATTAATGAATTAAAGTAAATAACTGAGTATAATAAATATATAAAAATTTAAATTAAAAAAAGATTACTAATGTAGTGTTTTAAGTCTATAAAAAAAGTTAGGGACAAAACAATAACAATAATTAATAAAAGTAGATAACTGAGTATAATAAATGTATTAAATTTATATAAAGCTGATTATAAATACAATATTTCAATTTGATAGAAAAAACAAAAGTTTGATATTTCACTATTTTCCTCGTAATTTGTCAATTCTTGTTTTCGCATTTAACTTTGAACTTGAGCAAAAAGTTTAACTGGAGCGAAAAGTTTTAATTGTTTCCTAAATGACATTCTAAGTTCTTGTTCACGAAACACCGTGGAGGAAAAAAAAAAAGAAAAAAAGATGATTATCAACTTCTCTCACAAGTAAGAACATAGAACTCGGCAGAGAAGTTCCTTTCTGAATATTTCCCTTTCAGGAATTGAGGACGCTCAATGAAATTTAAGATACACGAGAAAAGCTGGGAATATGATACAGTTAAATTTGATATATATTTATATATATATATATATATATATATATATATATATATATATATATAAATATAACTATATATATATACTTATATATATGTATATATATATATGTATATATATATATATATATATATATATATATAATATATATATATATATATATATATATATATATATACATATATATATATATATATATATATATATATATATGTATATATATATATATATATATATATATATATATATATATATATATAAATATAACTATATATATATACTTATATATATGTATATATATATATATGTATATATATATATATATATATATATATATATATATATATATATATATATATATATATATATGTATATATATATATATATATATATATATATATATATATAT
>NC_090750.1:56569713-56572213 GCF_036898095.1 Palaemon carinicauda | reverse complement strand
CTCTATCTTTAATTTACATAAATTATCTTTAATATACATAAATTAACAAAAGCTAAATACAAAGGTAAAACCTAGTAATAATTTACATGACTCAAAAAATACAATTAGTAACAGTTTTTACAAATGAAAACACCTACATGAATAATTTCACATTTACCCAAAGTACATTAGCACAAACCTTATATATTTATTTCACAGACTGAAATTACATATAAATTAATCATAGTTATAATTTGATAAAGCAATGACAATTACGATTCTGGGCCCGACGGTGCGAGCCGACAACAAGACCACGAAGAGGCCAGCCTCACAAAATCGTCCAAGACTCAAGAAAATATGCACACACTTCACAAATTCATCACAAAAACAATCATTCAACAAGGAAACGACACCAAAACCCGCCGCAACAAAAACGGACCCGCCGCGATGCCAAACACCACGACTCCAAAGGCGAAGGTGCGCTCGACCTGCTACCTTGCGCCACAGAAATCGCATGTATTTGGAACCACGAGGAGTCCCTGTTATAATAAATTTGAAAGCTACATTACACATTACAAAATAACCAAAACATTTTTTACATGAAATACATTTTACAGACCGTTTTCACATAAAAGGAGAACTATTATTTAATGTACAGAGAACAACCACTTCCATTTCAAATTCTATATTACTGCAGCAAACTCAAAACATTATACAAATAAAAAGTAATATAGTAACTTCACAATTTTAGTACCTTATATCAGTTTTTTTAAATTTATTTGCAATATTCTTGTACAAATTATTATTAATGAAAAAACACACCATTTGTTCAAAATTATCATCAAGATTCCTAAATTCTGCCAAAGAACTACATTCCATAATGTAATGTTGCAGTGTGTGTGAGTTTGCAGCGTCACATAATTTACAAGGGGTACCCTCTCCACTCTTATATTCCCAATAGTATTTATAGCCTAGTTTAAGTCTCATAACAATTCCATCATATTTAGCTGAAGACTTTCCATAAGTAAAACGTGTGTTGTTACTTACATAATCATAATGAGACATACTGTTACTGCCGTTACTCATGATTGCCCTAGCAATCTCAATATTCCAACCTTCCCTTACTCTTGCCATGTGTGACTTTATTTTCCTCATACTAACTAAAGTGGCGTAATCTATAGATTCTTTATTGCACCCCTGTTTTGCTAATTCATCAGCAACATCGTTAAAATATATACCACAATGTGAGGGTATCCAGACGAATTTTACACTGTATCCTGACCCTTTTATGACAGAAATGTACTCGTTGCATTTGGTAACTATTTCCTCATCTGAAGGTAATTTGGCATTTAAAGCCAAAAGAGCACTCTGACTGTCAACAAAACATATTATAGATTTTTCTTTATGAATTCCAAATTTCAAACACTCATATATGGCAAACAGCTCAGCAGTGGTAGATGAGCTATGGTCGCCAATACGCTTAGATATTCTCTCCTCTGTACTATAACCAAATTCAAAAAATTCTCTAATTACAACACCAAGACCAGCTCGACATCCGGTAACAGAACCATCACAATAAGCATGAATCGCCGTATCCTTTGGGTACCGAGATATCTTTTCCAAAAACAGCTGTTTAAGTTCAAGGGGATTGCTGTCCCTTTTTCTCAAATCAAGTTGCTCTATACTTATATCTACTTTCTCAGTAATCCAAGGTTTTATTAGACGTGAACTTGGCAAAAGTACACAGAAATCAAAAACATTATAGTCATTCAATATTTTACAAAGCTTTCGTGAATATTCATTCAGTGTGAAGAATCCTGGAACGCCTTTCACATATCTATTTATAATAATTTTGAAATGCCTATCATTCTGTCTAATCAGTCTTATAATTGAGGAGACTGCCAACTCTCTTATTCTTTGAGTAACACGCGGGAAATTCAGCTCCATTCGCATTATTTCAATCCTTGCAGTTCTAGGGCAACCTAATATTACCCTCATAGCTTCGTTTTGCAACAATTCCAAGGGGCGAAGATCTTTATCTGAAAAACTACATAAAACTGGAGCCGAGTAGTCTATGATACTTCTAATAGTGGCAAGATATACAGACCTTAATATTGGAATACCAACACCGTTACCACGATTTGACAAAACACGTAATGGCTTAAGCCGAGATGTACAGATGTTCTTCACATAGGTAATTTGATCCATTATTTTACCAAACCCAATATACATACCCAAATATTTATAAATTGTTACTCTTTCTAGTTTTACTCCATTCAGCCAGAATTCTTTATCACTAACTATTCGTGATTGATATTTTGTCTTACTCTCATTTACCACAAGACCTAAGGATATACAAAGATCTGACATTTCAGTCAACACGATACTCAAAGTCTCCTCTGATTTGCATTGTATGAGAATGTCATCTGCATAAATTATTACTTGTGAATTTCCATGAAATTTATAACTTGCAATTTCGTCCATCAATATATTAAAAATCATGGGGCTAAGCACACCCCCT
>NC_090750.1:56549713-56554713 GCF_036898095.1 Palaemon carinicauda | reverse complement strand
CCTTGCCTCTGCCATTCATGAGTAGCCTTTAAACTTTTAAAGGCTTGTGTTGAGTTTTTCATAAGGTAGGCAAAATAGGATAGAGATTGGTATCTTGTGCACACTGTCACTTGCCTCTGCCATTCATGAGTAGCCTTTAAACTTTTAAAGGCTTGTGTTGAGTTTTTCATAAGGTAGGCAAAGTAGGATAGAGATTGGTATCTTGTGCACACTGTCCCTTGCCTCTGCCATTCTTGAGTAGCCTTTAAACTTTTAAAGGCTTGTGTTGAGTTTTTCATAAAGTAGGCAAAATAGGATAGAGATTGGTATCTCGTGCACACTGTCCCTTGCCTCTGCCATTCATGAGTAGCCTTTAAAATTTTAAAGGCTTTTGTTGAGTTTTTCATAAGGTAGGCAAAATAGGATAGAGATTGGTATCTTGTGCACACTGTCCCTTGCCTCTGCCATTCATGAGTAGCCTTTAAACTTTTAAAGGCTTGTGTTGAGTTTTTCATAAGGTAGGCAAAGTAGGATAGAGATTGGTATCTTGTGCACACTGTCCCTTGCCTCTGCCATTCATGAGTAGCCTTTAAACTTTTAAAGGCTTGTGTTGAGTTTTTCATAAGGTAGGCAAAATACGATAGAGATTGGTATCTTGTGCACACTGTCCATTGCCTCTGCCATTCATGATTAGCCTTTAAACTTTTAAAGGCTTGTGTTGAGTTTTTCACAATATAGGGAAAATAGGATAGAGATTGGTATCTTGTGCACACTGTCCCTTGCCTCTGCGATTCATGAGTAGCCTTTAAACCTTTAAGGGCTTGTGTTGAATTTTTCATAAGGTAGGCAAAATAGGATAGAGATTGGTATCTTGTGCACACTGTTCCTTGCCTCTGCCATTCATGAGTAGCCTTTAAACTTTTAAAGGATTGTGTTGAGTTTTTCATAAGGTAGGCAAAAAAGGATAGAGATTAGTATCTTGTGCACACTGTCCCTTGCCTCTGCCATTCATGAGTAGCCTTTAAACTTTTAAAGGCTTGTGTTGAGTTTTTCATAAGGTAGGCAAAGTAGGATAGAGATTGGTATCTTGTGCACACTGTCCCTTGCCTCTGCCATTCATGAGTAGCCTTTAAACTTTTAAAGGCTTGTGTTGAGTTTTTCATAAGGTAGGCAAAATAGGATAGAGATTGGTATCTTGTGCACACTGTCCCTTGCCTCTGCCATTCATGAGTAGCATTTAAACTTTTAAAGGCTTGTGTTGAGTTTTTCATAAAGTAGGCAAAATAGGATAGAGATTGGTATCTTGTGCACACTGTCCCTTGCCTCTGCCATTCATGAGTAGCCTTTAAACTTTTAAAGGCTTTTGTTGAGTTTTTCATAAGGTAGGCAAAATAGGATAGAGATTGGTATCTTGTGCACACTGTCCCTTGCCTCTGCCATTCATGAGTAGCCTTTAAACTTTTAAAGGCTTGTGTTGAGTTTTTCATATGGTAGGCAAAGTAGGATAGAGATTGGTATCTTGTGCACACTGTCCCTTGCCTCTGCCATTCATGAGTAGCCTTTAAACTTTTAAAGGCTTGTGTTGAGTTTTTCATAAGGTAGGCAAAATAGGATAGAGATTGGTATCTTGTGCACACTGCCCCTTGCCTCTGCCATTCATGAGTAGCCTTTAAACTTTTAAAGGCTTGTGTTGCGTTTTTCATAAGGTAGGCAAAGTAGGATAGAGATTGGTATCTTGTGCACACTGTCCCTTGCCTCTGCCATTCATGAGTAGCCTTTAAACTTTTAAAGGCTTGTGTTGAGTTTTTCACAATATAGGGAAAATAGGATAGAGATTGGTATCTTGTGCACACTGTCCCTTGCCTCTGCCATTCATGAGTAGCCTTTAAACCTTTAAGGGCTTGTGTTGAATTTTTCATAAGGTAGGCAAAATAGGATAGAGATTGGTATCTTGTGCACACTGTCCCTTGCCTCTGCCATTCATGAGTAGCATTTAAACTTTTAAAGGCTTGTGTTGAGTTTTTCATAAGGTAGGCAAAATAGGATAGAGATTGGTATCTTGTGCACAGTGTCCCTTGCCTCTGCCATTCATGAGTAGCCTTTAAACTTTTAAAGGCTTGTGTTGAGTTTTTCATAAGGTAGGCAAAGTAGGATAGAGATTGGTATCTTGTGCACACTGTCCCTTGCCTCTGCCATTCATGAGTAGCCTTTAAACTTTTAAAGGCTTGTGTTGAGTTTTTCATAAGGTAGGCAAAATAGGATAGAGATTGGTATCTTGTGCACACTGTCCCTTGCCTCTGCCATTCATGAGTAGCCTTTAAACTTTTAAAGGCTTGTGTTGAGTTTTTCACAATATAGGGAAAATAGGATAGAGATTGGTATCTTGTGCACACTGTCCCTTGCCTCTGCCATTCATGAGTAGCCTTTAAACTTTTAAAGGCTTGTGTTGAGTTTTTCATAAGGTAGGCAAAGTAGGATAGAGATTGGTATCTTGTGCACACTGTCCCTTGCCTCTGCCATTCTTGAGTAGCCTTTAAACTTTTAAAGGCTTGTGTTGAGTTTTTCATAAAGTAGGCAAAATAGGATAGAGATTGGTATCTTGTGCACACTGTCCCTTGCCTCTGCCATTCATGAGTAGCCTTTAAACTTTTAAAGGCTTTTGTTGAGTTTTTCATAGGGTAGGCAAAATAGGATAGAGATTGGTATCTTGTGCACACTGTCCCTTGCCTCTGCCATTCATGAGTAGCCTTTAAACTTTTAAAGGCTTGTGTTGAGTTTTTCATAAGGTAGGCAAAGTAGGATAGAGATTGGTATCTTGTGCACACTGTCCCTTGCCTCTGCCATTCATGAGTAGCCTTTAAACTTTTAAAGGCTTGTGTTGAGTTTTTCATAAGGTAGGCAAAATACGATAGAGATTGGTATCTTGTGCACACTGTCCATTGCCTCTGCCATTCATGATTAGCCTTTAAACTTTTAAAGGCTTGTGTTGAGTTTTTCACAATATAGGGAAAATAGGATAGAGATTGGTATCTTGTGCACACTGTCCCTTGCCTCTGCCATTCATGAGTAGCCTTTAAACCTTTAAGGGCTTGTGTTGAATTTTTCATAAGGTAGGCAAAGTAGGATAGAGATTGGTATCTTGTGCACACTGTCCCTTGCCTCTGCCATTCTTGAGTAGCCTTTAAACTTTTAAAGGCTTGTGTTGAGTTTTTCATAAAGTAGGCAAAATAGGATAGAGATTGGTATCTTGTGCACACTGTCCCTTGCCTCTGCCATTCATGAGTAGCCTTCAAACTTTTAAAGGATTGTGTTGAGTTTTTCATAAGGTAGGCAAAAAAGGATAGAGATTAGTATCTTGTGCACACTGTCCCTTGCCTCTGCCATTCATGAGTAGCCTTTAAACTTTTAAAGGCTTGTGTTGAGTTTTTCATAAGGTAGGCAAAGTAGGATAGAGATTGGTATCTTGTGCACACTGTCCCTTGCCTCTGCCATTCATGAGTAGCCTTTAAACTTTTAAAGGCTTGTGTTGAGTTTTTCATAAGGTAGGCAAAGTAGGATAGAGATTGGTATCTTGTGCACACTGTCCCTTGCCTCTGCCATTCATGAGTAGCATTTAAACTTTTAAAGGCTTGTGTTGAGTTTTTCATAAAGTAGGCAAAATAGGATAGAGATTGGTATCTTGTGCACACTGTTCCTTGCCTCTGCCATTCATGAGTAGCCTTTAAACTTTTAAAGGCTTTTGTTGAGTTTTTCATAAGGTAGGCAAAATAGGATAGAGATTGGTATCTTGTGCACACTGTCCCTTGCCTCTGCCATTCATGAGTAGCCTTTAAACTTTTAAAGGCTTGTGTTGAGTTTTTCATATGGTAGGCAAAGTAGGATAGAGATTGGTATCTTGTGCACACTGTCCCTTGCCTCTGCCATTCATGAGTAGCCTTTAAACTTTTAAAGGCTTGTGTTGAGTTTTTCATAAGGTAGGCAAAATAGGATAGAGATTGGTATCTTGTGCACACTGCCCCTTGCCTCTGCCATTCATGAGTAGCCTTTAAACTTTTAAAGGCTTGTGTTGAGTTTTTCATAAGGTAGGCAAAGTAGGATAGAGATTGGTATCTTGTGCACACTGTCCCTTGCCTCTGCCATTCATGAGTAGCCTTTAAACTTTTAAAGGCTTGTGTTGAGTTTTTCACAATATAGGGAAAATAGGATAGAGATTGGTATCTTGTGCACACTGTCCCTTGCCTCTGCGATTCATGAGTAGCCTTTAAACCTTTAAGGGCTTGTGTTGAATTTTTCATAAGGTAGGCAAAATAGGATAGAGATTGGTATCTTGTGCACACTGTCCCTTGCCTCTGCCATTCATGAGTAGCATTTAAACTTTTAAAGGCTTGTGTTGAGTTTTTCATAAGGTAGGCAAAATAGGATAGAGATTGGTATCTTGTGCACAATGTCCCTTGCCTCTGCCATTCATGAGTAGCCTTTAAACTTTTAAAGGCTTGTGTTGAGTTTTTCATAAGGTAGGCAAAGTAGGATAGAGATTGGTATCTTGTGCACACTGTCCCTTGCCTCTGCCATTCATGAGTAGCCTTTAAACTTTTAAAGGCTTGTGTTGAGTTTTTCATAAGGTAGGCAAAATAGGATAGAGATTGGTATCTTGTGCACACTGTCCCTTGCCTCTGCCATTCATGAGTAGCCTTTAAACTTTTAAAGGCTTGTGTTGAGTTTTTCACAATATAGGGAAAATAGGATAGAGATTGGTATCTTGTGCACACTGTCCCTTGCCTCTGCCATTCATGAGTAGCCTTTAAACCTTTAAAGGCTTGTGTTGAGTTTTTCATAAGGTAGGCAAAATAGGATAGAGATTGGTATCTTGTGCACACTGTCCCTTGCCTCTGCCATTCATGAGTAGCCTTTAAACTTTTAAAGGCGTGTGTTGAGTTTTTCACAATATAGGGAAAATAGGATAGAGATTGGTATCTTGTGCATACTGTCCCTTGCCTCTGCCATTCATGAGTAGCCTTTAA
>NC_090750.1:56519713-56544713 GCF_036898095.1 Palaemon carinicauda | reverse complement strand
GCCTCTCGTCAAAGTCACTGCCAGCGTGCTCAGAATCGGAATCGGATGAAGCATTATTTTCCATGTCCATGAAAACCCCGTTATAACTAACATCACAATTTTCCTCTTTATCGTCGATGCCTACAAAATCATCTTCTGAAGAACACATATCAAGACATTCTAAAATATCCGACGTAGTTCGCAAAAACTTTTTCGATGAAGCCATGATATAGGATGAGTGTTTGAAAAGCGATGACCTCAGAAATTAGCTGGTGAGACGGGAGTCGATCACAATCGGTACTTTCTGCTGAACGAGGCCAAATGCACTGAGAAATGGATATCGTGAGTGTCTGCCTTTATTTATTAATTCTAACTCGTCTTGGGGGAAAAGGGGGGAGAGGATTAACTAAGAAAACAGGGAATATTAATCATAAAGAACCACAGAAAACGAAGCAACGATTAAAACAGCGAATAACTTTAATTAATAGAAACAGTTTATGAATAAATAAGATCTTTTCGGTGGGCTACCAGAGGTAGCCCAAGTACTAGGACGACGTATTTTGCTTGGGCTACCACAGGTAGCCCATGGAGTGGAAAGGGTTAAGCACGACGAGAATAATGTACCTTTGATGAGAACTAGTGACATGTACAAAAGGCTAAATTTAATGAAATTTGATGATGTATACAAATATTTCCTTTTGAAGTTTATTCACGATGTTTATTATAGAAAGTCCGACATTTTCAGCGAGTATTATGCCCCACTGTTGCCTTTACACTCGTACGGTACTGGGGGAGTGAGGATCAATCTCCCGGCAGTTAGAGTGGAGGTGGAGAAGCAGTATGCGTTGTTTCAGACGTGCAGACTGTTAAACGAACTACTTCATGATCTTGTAAAGCCTCAGGCTGTTGTAACTTTGAAGGGAAATATAAACATATGGTAGTTTCTCAGTATTAGGTCTCCTTTGATACAATTTTTTTTATACTATTTTCTTATAGTTTTAGTAAATGAGTTTGCAGTAATCGCTATGTATAAAAAACTTTAACTAGGTGATTGTACTTACGATAATGATGTTTTATATTCCAGATTCTTTATTACTTTAAGTTTTATATTTCAGATTCTTTATTTCTTTAAGTAAACCTTTTCTTTTATTGAAAAAACTATTATTGAAGTAAGGTTTATTTTTAATTTACTTTAAAACAGAGTTTACTGGCTTATTGTACATAATATATTATTTATTGAATTTTAAAATAATTTTATTGTTAATGTGTTATTTATTGTATTTTAAATTATTTGCTCTGTCCAATATGTTTGCCATAGCAGGACTTAGTTCCTTTATTGGCTTCTTATATGTAGTTTATATGTAAGAATAAATAAAGTTTAAAAGTCTAAAGTCTATTATTATTATTGTTATTATTATTATGAATGTTACAATTATCTTTATTATTACTATTATTATAATTATTATTATTATTATTATTATCATTATTATTATTATTATTATTATTATTATTATTATCATTATTATTATTATTATTACAATTCTCTTTAACAGTTTTCTGAGAATAAAATGAATAATTAAGAAATCTCTTATAGTTTTTCTTTCGCGAAGCGGATATTTATTGGCTCTTAATTTAAGCTGAATCGGCAATCAATGATTTAATCAATAATTTAATCAATGATTTAATCAAAATAGCTCCAACATTTCTTTGGAGGAAGCCATGTTGAAGAATGAAAGGCAAATTGATTTATAGTTGTCTTTAAGCAATAAGAAAATGATGTTAGTGTTTCATGACTATGAGCTTTCTATGACATACACACAGATAAACACATTCTCTCTCTCTCTCTCTCTCTCTCTCTCTCTCTCTCTCTCTCTCTCTCTCTCTCTCTCTCTCTTATCCTGATATACACACAGGCAAACATATTCTCTCTCTCTCTCTCTCTCTCTCTCTCTCTCTCTCTCTCTCTCTCTCTCTCTTCCCGACATACACACAGGCAAACATATTCTCTCTCTCTCTCTCTCTCTCTCTCTCTCTCTCTCTCTCTCTCTCTTCATGGCATATACACAGGTAAGCACATTCTCTCTCTCTCTCTCTCTCTCTCTCTCTCTCTCTCTCTCTCTCTCTCTCCTCTCTCTCTCTCTCTCTCTCTCTTTTCCTGATATACACACAGGCAAAACATATTTTTTCTCCCTCTCTCTATCTATCTCTTCATGGCATATACACAGGTAAGCACATTCTCTCTCTCTCTCTCTCTCTCTCTCTCTCTCTCTCTCTCTCTTCTCTCTCTCTCTCTCTTTCCTGATATACACACAGACAAACATATTCTCTCTCTCTCTCTCTCTCTCTCTCTCTCTCTCTCTCTCTCTCTCTCTCTCTCTCTCTCTCTTCCCGACATACGCACAGGCAAACATATTCTCTCTCTCTCTCTCTCTCTCTCTCTCTCTCTCTCTCTATCTCTTCATGGCATATACACAGATAAGCACATTCTCTCTCTCTCTCTCTCTCCCTCTCTCTCTCTCTCTCTCTCTCTCTCTCTATCTCTTCATGGCATATACACAGATAAGCACATTCTCTCTCTCTCTCTCTCTCTCTCTCTCTCTCTCTCTCTCTCTCTCTCTCTCTCTCTCTCCCATTTCTATACCGTATTTAAAGAAAAAAAAATTGGTCACCAAAACTTTGGTATCATAACAGGACTAAAATGAAATTCCAGTATCAACTTTCATGGATTTAAAATGTGTTAATGAAGCTACGAAATTAGAAAAAAAAAAAGGTCGCCACTCAAAGTTGAAACGTTTATGACTATGATTCACCAATAAAATGTAAATGAGCCAGTAGAGCCTGTTGATGAAAAGCTTTTCAAAACAATTCATTTACCGTCCCCCGGTATGCGAATTGAAGTAATATCAGAGGAATAAATATATCGCAACCGTTATTCATGAGTTTGCTGCCATCGTGTTGGTAATTATTTGCCACCCAAATATTTCAGAGTACTCAGTAAAGAGAGGTTTTGACCTTTTGGTGGTTGGTGAACGTGGAAATGCGTTCAATTTAATCTCCCTTTTTGAGGTAGTGCATACAACAACAACAACAACAACAACAGCAACAAAAACAACAACAACAACAACACAGGGTCGTAGTGGCCAAGGCGGTGACCTTTTGGTGGTTGGTGAACGTAAAAATACATTTAATTTATTCTCCTTTTTGCTGTAGTGCATACAACAACAACAACAACAACAACAACAAGGACACTCCAAAATCAAACCACAGTTCTCTAGTCTTCGATAGTGCCATAGCCTCTGTACCATGGTCTTCCACTGTCTTGGGTTAGAGTTCTCTTGCTTGAGGGTACACTCAGGCACACTATTCTATCTAATTTCTCTTCCTCTTGTTTTGTTAAAGTTTTTATAGTTTATATAGGAAATGTTTATTTTAATGTTGTTACTGTTCTTTTCATTTTCCTTGTTTCCTTTCCTCACTGGGCTATTTTCCTTGTTGGGGCCCCTGGGCTTATAGCATCCTGCTTTTCCAACCAGGGTTGTAGCTTAGCAAGTAATAATAATAATAATAATAATAACACAGGGTCGTAGTGGCCAAGGTGGTTACGACCCTGACTGGTGAACACCAGACTGGGGTTCGATTCCCTCTCAAACTCGTTAGTTCCTTTGGTCGCTGCAGCCTCGCCATCCTTGTGAGCTAAGGATGGGGGTTTGGAGGAGCCTATAGGTCTTTCTTTACTGCAATTCCTTTATATCTTTGGGGGGACATTTTTCTTAATAATGAATGCTATGTATAATTAATTAAAGTTTAAAACGCATAGTGTAATCCTTCCCTGATTCATCACTCCACTGAACGTAGCGAGGAACGTCCGATAAGATTTGAATAGGATTCCCCCACAGATGCCATGTCTCCACAAATCAAGGGCCCGCTCTCTCTCTCTCTCTCTCTCTCTCTCTCTCTCTCTCTCTCTCTCTCTTACTGTACTTCAGAAGTTATTTGCCTCTGTCTCTTTTTATTTGTAGCTTCTACCAAGAGCTTGAAGCGGGGGAACCGTCCTTTGAAAGAGTGCGTGGGTGTAGAGTAGTGTGTATCGAAAAACGTCTGCTACTTCACACGTGTAGGTTTGGGGGAAACCTTTATACAGAAAACACGCCTGGTGATTTATATAGATACAGAGAGAGAGAGAGAGAGAGAGAGAGAGAGAGAGAGAGAGGGGGGGGTGGAGTAATTTTAGAGAAAGAAGACAAGCTGATGATTTATGGAGATGTGGCAAAGATGGAAAATCTGTTTAAAAGTAGGTGCCATTCCTTATCAGTCCTTTCACGCTGCGTTGAGTATAGTTATATCTTAATAAATTCCTTCTGGGCTTAGTTTTATTTTTTTAAATTCTTTTTTTTAATGAGATTAATCCAAAGGAAATGCATTTAGTTATTTCTAACAAGATATAGGCAAGAGACCGGACAATTAAAGGTTATCTTATTAACAAAATTAAGCAGAAAATGAAATATACTGCATTTATATATAAATAAAACTAAAATGAGAATCAATAATTTAAAAGCATTCTTCAACGAGATTCAATCATCCGTTTTATGTTTATTTCTTATTTTGCAAAAATAAACAAAGGTTACTATGGCAAAAGATGTTATTGCTTCCTTTGGCCTGGCAGTCAAACCCTACAAAGCATAAACCTCTCTTTATATATATAAGTGTAACTACTCTCCACCCGAACTCCAGCTGCTCTATGGAAGTCCTTTTTTTCATAACTATGACATCAAAATTCTATCCGTGTTTCCTGGTTTCCTAGTTTTTATCACCTTTATTCTCCGAAGAGACCTGTCTATTGATTTCTCTGCCTCTTAGGCCAGCTTCCTTATATCCTTTTAAGTTTTTCATTTATTTCTTTGCCTAAAAGGGTTTAATGTTGCGTTTTTAGAAAGGTACATAATAAATTACATGCTTTCATATATACAAATATGTATGAAAACATGCGTATGCAAATTGATGTTATAATTATCTTTTCCATATAGTAGACTGTATAATCACTAAGCAATGTTTACTTAACAGCTATATTGTTTAGTAGAAAAGCTATCATAGTAAATTAATAATGATTGTGATTTTCTTGGCGACGGTTGCGCAGACATAAACACCAGTTTTATAATGTATACATTTCTTCCAAATATAAACTGAATGGCAATAACAAACATTCACCTATGATTAAAATGAAGCCACAACTTTTCAAAGGTTGAACGCAGAAATATTACCTTGATATCACTGATACAGAATTTGTTTTAACTTTTAGTTTGGAAAATCTAATTCAATTGATTAATTCATAAGATTGTAACAAAATGCTTAAATAATTTAATTCATGATTTACTTTTTTAATTGTAATATAGACGAGTTCTTTTGTGGATTAAGGGGCCTAATGAAGGATATAAATGAATTAAGAAAAAGACAGTACAAATGAGAAAAGTACTAAGAGTAAATGATATGATAAATTACCATTACTATTATAATCTTTATCATTATTCACTGCATATACTGTATATTTACATCCTTTAATTAATGACACTTTCATGAACTAATGAAAAGAAAAGTTTATTTTGGGTTCCAGATTTCTGGGAAAAGGGTAAGTTAATAGACAGTCCGAGAAAAGAGAGAGGAGGGGAAAATTTTTCTTGCAATTCACTTCTCTCTCTCTCTCTCTCTCTCTCCTCTCTCTCTCTCTCTCTCTCTCTCTCTCTCTCTCTCTCTCTCTCTCTCTCTTGCATTTAGGGAACGATTGATCTAGCAGAAAACACTGTTCTGTAAGTTCCTTGGAACTTATGGTAATATAATAATTTTGATAATATTAATAACAATGAGGATTTTAATGATTTTAGTAGTAATAATTTAATCTCTCTCTCTCTCTCTCTCTCTCTCTCTCTCTCTCTCTCTCTCTCTCTCTCTCTCTCTTATTTCCAGTCATTACGGTAATCCAGTGCTACGATTCAGTGGTACCGATTCAGTACCACTGATTCAGTGCTGCCGATTCAGTGCCACTGATTCAGTGCTGCCGATTCAGTGCTGCAGATTCAGTGCTGCTGATTCAGTGCCATTGATTCAGTGCTGCCGATTCAGTGCCGCAGATTCATCGCTGCCGATTCAGTGCCATTAATTCAGTGCTGCTGATTCAGTGCCATTGATTCAGTGCTGTCGATTCAGTGCCATTGATTCAGTGCCATTGATTCAGTGATGCCGATTCAGTGCTGCTGATTCAGTGCTGCCGATTCAGTGCCAATGATTCAGTGCTGCTGATTCAGTGCCACTGATTCAGTGCTGCTGATTTTGTTTGCCATTGATTCAGTGCTGCCGATTCAGTGCCATTGATTCAGTGCCATTCATTCAGTGCTGCCGATTCAGTGCTGCTGATTCAGCTCTGCCGAGTCAGCGCCATACTTTTACAGCGCCACCAATTTCAACGCCAGGAGGTATTCTATTTTGACTCTCTCTCTCTCTCTCTCTCTCTCTCCCTCTCTCAGTATTTCCCACCTAATAAAAAGGAAAGCTAGCATCGCTTACATAATATACAGTAATACACAGAAATGAAACTGTATTTCCCTTTCCCCAAAAGAGAAAACTAAACTTGCCAACATTCGATTAATCAGAAAACTTACTTTTCTCGTATAAACCTTCGTTGTCCTTCCTCACTCGTAAAAGCCTCTGTCTAATACAACATGGTAGGATAATCCAACCTTCCCATCACACCGACTGGAGGATATCTGGAAGGATTAATGTGCAAAGAAGGACAAATTACTACAATTTAAAGATAAGAACGAGAAAGAGACAGAGGGTTGGGAGGTGAGGTGGGGTGGGGGGGGGGGGGCGGAGTCATGGATTAAGTAGGGAAAGGAAAAAATAGAGTTGGAGATGATTACTGGAAAATAAGAGGATTAGGTTGAAATAGTAATATGGAGTAAAGTTTTAGATGGAAATTGTAGGGTACGTGTATTTATATTTTCATGTATCAATATATATATATATATATATATATATATATATATATATATATATATATATATATATATATTATATGCTCGTATACATATGTGAGTATGCAGTATATATATATTCCTGTCATTTAGTTATGTGCTCATATACCCTGCACACTCAAACTCATACCTTTTCCAAAATATAAAACAAATTTGATGAATATATATATATATATATATATATATATATATATAATATATAATATATATATATATATATATATATATAGATATATATATATATATATACATTAAGGGGTCGGTTGCCTGATGCACCCTCTCCAATGCCTTCGATGACATCCTCTTCCACCCAGCCTCTTCTCTCCATATCATCCTTCACCTTATTTTGCCGTATCGTTATCTGCCTCCATCTTGATCTGCTCCCAAGCCCTCCTTACTCCTTCCCCAACATCCATCATTAACAGATGCTCTTATCATCTCAGTAATCTTTACTACACGTGCCATTCTTCTTATTTCATCTTTTTCTAGCATCCTAAACTCCTGCCCTCACCATCTCAGTCGTAACACTATTATCATCTCAGTAATCTCATACACCTGACATTTTTCTTATTTCATCATTTTCCAATCATCAAATAGTGATATTTCCATAATCTTCCTATAGTTCATTCAATTTCCCTTTTTTAACCAAAGCCAAAGAATCTATCAGTCGTAGCACTTTTAATCTCAGAAATCTATACTACACCTGCCATATATCTTATTTCATCATTTTCCAGTCATTCAAACAGTGATATTCTTATGATTCACCTTTATTTAATTCAATCTCACCTTTTTAAACACAGCCAAAGAATTTATCAGTCGTGACACTATTATCCTTTCAATAATGTTTACTAACTTACCATTTTTCTAATTTCATCCTTTTCTAATAATCTAAACAGTGATAAATACACCCATATTTAATTCAATTTCCCTTTTAATATACATAGCCAAAGAATCTATTCTTACATACTTTTTTTCAGAAAGACTTCTCTCCCTTAACTTACTGGACGACCCCTGATTACTTCAAATATACGCCTGCCATTTTTCTTATGTCATCATTTTCCAATAATTTAAACAGTGATATTTTCATAATACACCCATATTTAATTCAATTTCCCCTCTTTAAACACAGGCAAAGAATCTATTCTTACCCTTTTTCAGAAAGAGTTCTTCCCTTTAACTCACTGGACGACCCTTGAATACTTCAAATACACTCCTGCCATTTTTTCTTATTTCAGAATTTTCCAATCATTTAAACAGTGATATTCCCATAATACACCCATATGTAATTTAATTTCCCCTTTTTAAACACAGCCAAAGAATCTATTCTTACTTTTTTCCAGGAAGAATTCTCCCCCTTAACTTACTGGACGAGCCATGAATACTTCAAATACACTCCTGCCATTTTTTCTTATTTCAGCATTTTCCAATCATTCAAACAGTGATATTTACATAATACACTGACATTTTATTCATTTTTACTTTCTTTAAACAGCCAAAGAATCTATTCTTACCTTTTTTTCAGAAAGACTTCTCCCCCTTTAACTCACTGGACGACCCCTGATTACTTCAAATATACGGCCACATTTCTCAAGTCTTGATTATCCCAGATCTACGACCGACTTCCATGCAGTAAAGGGACTGTTGAGGAAAAATATAGACCTGCATTTCCCCTTTTTCCCCTTTTATTCCCTCATTTTATCTTGTATGATTACCCTTCCAGATTTCCCCATATCAAGTTCGTTACTCGATGTAACTTTTTATTGAATTTTTAATTTTTTATTATTCATTCATTATATTTTTATTAATATATCGAAAGTTTTTTTAACTCTTTGGCTGGAATGTCGTGTGTCTTAAAATCTTTCTGATTTCCCCATATCAAGTTCGTTACTCGATGCAATTTTCTATTTAATTTTTCCTTTTTATTATTCATTCATTATATTTTTATTCATATATCAAAAAAAATTTTAAGTCTTTGGTTGGAATGTCGTGTGTCTTAAAATCTTTCTGATTTCCCCATATCAGGTTGGCTACTAAATGCAATTTTCTATTTAATTTTTCCTTTTTATAACTCATTCATTATATTTTTATTGATATATCGAAAGTTTTTTTAACTCTTTGCTTGGAATGTCATGTGTCTTAAAATCTTTCTGTATAAGCTTGACTTTCCTTTAAAAATGTTGTTGAATTTGCTCTTCACTTATGATAATAATAATAATAATAATAATAATAATAATAATAATAATAATAATAATAATAATAATAATAATAATAATAATAATAATAATAATAATTATTATTATTATTATTATTATTATTATTATTATTATTATTATTATTATTATTATTGTGACTACATACTCGTTTATATTTATTTCATTGCTTCAGTTGCAATGAAAACGACAATGAATTCGTGCGCAATGGCCATTAATGTTATGGATAGCTGAAGATAATGGGAAATTGAATGAATTACGCAACAGTGGAGGGAAATATTGACTTAACAAAGACGTTCTCATAAAGTCATAAATACCAATCATATTCTGCTATGCAGATCAATTAAATCTTTGTGATACAGTTATGGGAACAATGACATACCTTCAATCTGTCTCTCTCTCTCTCTCTCTCTCTCTCTCTCTCTCTCTCTCTCTCTCTCTTTCTCTCTCTCTCTCTCCTCTCTCTCTCTCTCTCTCTCTCTCTCTCTCTCTCTCTCTTTTCTCTCTCTCTCTCTCTTACACATACAAGCATGAAGTCATAAATACCAATTATATTCTATTATGACCATCAATTAAATCTATGTATTTAATTATAGTTATGGGAACAATAACATTCACTCTACCCCCGCCCCCCCCCCTCTCTCTCTCTCTCTCCTCTCTCTCTCTCTCTCTCCTCTCTCTCTCTCTCTCTCTCATACATACATACATATGTCAGACAGATGCTTATTTTTGAGTAAGTTTCATATGCAGAAGGTTTATGTATGTTATTGATGTCTTTGTTTGTGGGTTTTGTTAATTAATAGGAAATGGGGAGACAAATGCAGTTAGTAGTAATTGTAAAGATATAGAAAGAGTTGTGGAGAGACAGGAGAGTGAACGGGAGTTAGGTAGGATGTTTTCAACTAATTTCGCTGACTCCAGGGTTCTTTCCCGTAAACAACCCCCCCAAACGACAGGATCCGTTCTTGAATGTCGAACGGAACATAGACGAATGAGACGTGGAAGCCGGGAAAAAGTCACGTGATTAAGGATAGCTTGACACGCCCAGGACGACCATATATAAGCAACGAGAAGACGGCATCTCGCCCTCTTCCTAGTAGTCACTCTGTATAATAGGTCTAACGACCTACTTAACCTGCCGGGTCTCCTTGACGTCAACCCGTGGCGGCTGCCTATACCAAATTGAGGGACGGCGATTACGTAGAATACTAAAGCAGCCGAGAAATTACAGGGGAACAATTACCCCTGAGAACGAAGGACGACGAACAAAGTTACTACGCCCGCACCTGAGTGTCTGTGAGTGCGTTTGGCGAGACGTCCCCAGAGCGACCGAGAGGCGTGACGTCCCCCGAGTGACCAAGGCGTGTCTAGAACTTCGCGCCAGCCTTCCCAACACCTGACGAAGGCTTATACTTCAGCGACGACAGTAGGCCTATAGATGACGTTTAGGCCTAACTGAACCAGGATTCACCAAATTCTCCAGCCAGTGTCAAGACGTCTGAGTTCATCACTAAGTGTTAATGTAGAAACCACGCTTTTGTTTTTGACTGCTTGTAAGTGCCTGTTCAAACCCCTTTTTTATGTCTAGTAAAGAAAGAAACCAGCATTCGTATCCCTCACCCACGAAACTTTGCTTATGTAAACTCCTGAGAGAAATTCAATTAATATTAAACTAAAGGAAGAGGTAAGATACTAGACTAATTAAGAAGTTATTGCTAACTAAATCAAGGACATCTTCACAAATGGTGGCATCGTTAAGGGATACTGTGCCGTGTTGTATTAAGTTTGAACTAATACTGGCTTTATTTCAGGAAAGTGCTGAAACCCCCTTTTATGTGTCGAAGAAATACAAAACAATCTCAAGAAAAACAGAGGGAAACCAAAGGAGTCGTGAACCAATGGATATGTGAGTAGTTTGCATGTTTTCGTTCACTCTCTTGTTTTGTATAAATACTGTCTCTCTATAGAATAGGAAGTTAGGGCATTTGTCTCTCGTAAGAAAATTTTGGTGTTTTAATTTTTCCTTTTTTTGTGATATGAGTCTGGACAATATTTTCCAAAGACTTACACAATATCAATACGACTTGAGATTAACTGCAGACAGACGGTCGCGAAGTGCTAGTGTAGGAAGACGTCAAAATCTGACTAGAAACCGAAGTTCGAGTCCGGTAAGAGCAAATATTGCCGATATGAATTCCGCTGGGCTGATCACACAAACCACACGGTTTTGTGGAAATGTAAGTAGGGATAATCCCGACAAACAAAGGTTAGAGAAATACAGTGTAGATAAGTGGTTAGCGGACACAGAGAATAGGATCGCTAGTTTTAAAATAACTGACGATGTTGCAAAAATTAAACAGGCAATGATGTTAGTCAACGTAGACGTAGGGGATGCTCACCCTACATTAAACGGTAAGGCCTTTGAAAAAATTACCACTTTCAACGAGTTCAAGGAGGAATGCAGACTATTGTGGCGATCGGCCAAGGAGACCGATCGGTTGTTGAACTTGTATAGGTTTAACTCGGCTAAATTTGAAGGTGATTCCATGCCTAGTCTGTATACCCAGGTTCTGAATCATTTAGGAGTAGTTAAGGAAGACATTTTGTCATTACCCACAATCACGGTAGGAAACAGAATGCAGTTTAGTGAGGATAATAACCAACTGGTGGATTTAGATGAAATTTTGACTTATATGGCCTACGGTACATTGTATGCAGCCTTTGGTGAAAGGGAAAGGAAGGCTTTCAAGGACCTAAAGTTAGATCCTGCCCAGAAGCTCACAAAAACGTTGAGCCAAATCCAGGAAATCATCCAGAAAAACGAGACCCAAATTGAAGAGGTCACTTTTTCGGCAAATACCAAGCAAAGAAGGTATCAGAATTACAGGGAAGATAAAAATAACGAGACCGGTAGGAATAAATATTACCATAAAAATTATCAAAATAACCAGCCCCCTTACAAGTCAAATGAACAAAACAGAGGAAATTATAATGAAACATATAAATCTAGAGGGAATTATCATCATAAGGGAGCTAGACCAAAGAATAGGTATTGCCAGTATTGTCAAAGAGGAGGTCACACAGACCAAGAATGTTGGTACCAAGGTAAGAAACATAATAAACCCTCCGAAAATACTCCTCAGGTACAGGCAAGGGATAACTCAAACCCTACTAATTACTCCGAAGAAAAACAAGGTAATAGAAAGTGACTAGAAGAGCAGGATAGGAGTCCAGGAAATAGGGAAACCAAAGAATGGAAGGATGTTGCAGGTAGCGGAGGTACATCCACGTTGCCAGCAACATATTTATCCTTCCGACAGCAATCATTACCCAAGACAAATATCAAGATAGAAGGTAAAGAATGTCTTAGTTTGTTAGATTCAGGAAGTACTGTAAATCTCATAGGGCTCCATACCTTAACTGATTATTTGAATATACCTATTTCTGCAATTAGGAGTGAGGATACATTAATTCAGGGGATAACTGGCAATCAGCTTAACAATGTAGGAGCCATAGATTTAAACATTGAATTGCTAGAGAAGAAGTGTCAAGTGCCATTTTTGGTTTTGCAAGAAGTAGCATTTCCCGCTCGAGCTTTGATTTCTTTTGCAACAATGCAAGATTTTGGCATAGTTTTTGATTGTCAAGACAGAAGATTAGTTCTAAAGGGAAATAATCAGGAAGTCTGTTTCCAACTTGTTGATGACAAGTCCCCTACAAATTTGGCCAATTTGCAGGGGACCGCTTCGATAGTTGAAACACACTCCGGTTCAGAAAGAGAAAGGGAAATCAAAGTAAAATCAGAAGAAAGGGAGAAAGAAGAGAATTTAGCAATTGCACCCAGAAAGGGGGAAATTACTTCTTGTAAAGGCAGCACACATACTAAGGAGAAAAATGTCGACAGAGAATCTGAGAGAATAGATAAAAGGGAATTCCAAGAAGTTTTGCTGCTAGGCACATTGAATTCACAAGAATTAAGACACTTAAGAGAAACAGAATCTCAAAAAGGAGGAGATGAAGATTCATGTTTTTGTACTCAAGTACAAACTGGGGAAATAAGTCTGATCAGCACAGCAGATGCAAACAAAATAAGATTTAGGCTAGCTAGAGATGTAGTACTACTGCCCAATACTCTTACTAGAGTATATTTGATAACCCGCCTACACACTAATAATGATGTAATCTTGACCCCAGAAGGATTACCAGAATATGTCAGAATGGATAACTCATTAGTTCAGATGGAGGGATTAGCCTGTACTACTTATGTCATGAATTATTCTGATAAAAGACTCCATTTGTTAGCGGGTACAGAATTTTGTACAGGAATAGAAGTTACACACAAAATGATTCCGTTAGAGGAGGAAGCATTCTTTACCATAGGAAACATTGATGCAGGAATAGATAGGGAGATAGATAACACCGATTTTCCTGAGTACCGTAAAAGGTTAATAGAAACCTTAAATAAATATAGGCCGGGCATAGCAATTACAGGTGATAGGTTAGGTAGGACTGAGGTGTTAAGACATAAGATAATCCTAGATGATGGAGCTAAACCCTTTTTCATACCTAATTATAAATTACCTATCAGCCAACGTCCAATAGTAGATAAAATGATAGAAGGAATGAAAGAAGAAGGAGTGGTCATACCCTCTAAATCACCTTATAATTCTCCCATGTTGTTGATTCCAAAGAAAGATGGAAGTTACAGATTAGTGATTGATTATCGCAAGTTGAATGCGAACACAGTTCCTGATAGGATGCCCATGCCTGTAATAAATGATGTATTGGCTCAGTTAGGAGGAGCAAAGATCTTCTCATCCTTAGATCTACTAAGTGGATATTGGCAAGTACCTTTAGACGAAGAATCAAAGCCATTAACTGCCTTCAGCACACATAAAGAACACTTAGAATTTCAGGTAATGCCATTTGGGTTAACATCAGCTCCATTGACTTTTGTAAGGTTAATGTTACAGATCTTAGGAGACATAGAGAATGTGTCAGTCTATTTAGATGATGTCATTATATTTAGCAAAGATATAGAGAGCCATTTCGGAACCATAGAAATCGTTTTAGAACGACTAAGACTGGCAGGATTAAAGATAAAGGTTAAGAAATGTCAATTCTTGAGGAAATCATTAGAATATTTAGGACATGTGATCAGTGCTGATGGATTGCGCATGCAGGAAGGAAAAATAAAGGCGATTGTGGAATATCCTGCTCCACAAAATTTGAAAGGTGTAAGAAGATTTTTAGGGATGATAGGATACTATAGACCATTTGTCAAAAATTTTGCTACTATAGCTAAACCATTGACAGAATTAACTAAGAAGGATGTAGAGTTTGAATGGAAAGCAGAGCAAGAGGAGGCTTTTCAAAAGTTGAAGGAGAAATTAATCCAAGATCCTATCTTAGTGTATCCAGACTTTAGCAAGCAATTTTACTTAGCATGTGATGCTTCGAATACAGGAATAGGAGCGGTTTTGTTACAGAAGGCAAAAACCCGAATGAGGGTAGTATATTATGCAAGTAGAGTCCTGAATGCGGCCGAACGAAATTACAATACCACAGAAAAGGAATGTTTAGCCATTTATTGGGCACTGAGAAAGTTTCGGCACATTTTGTTAGGACACAAAGTAAATGTACTTACTGACCATAAACCCATCTGTGACCTATTTAAGAAAAGAGCTTTCACTAATAACTTAAAGTTTAATCGATGGTTTATTAGTGTGCTAGAGTTTGCTCCAGAATTTAGATACATTCCAGGTAAGTTTAATACTTTAGCAGATGGATTATCTAGAGCACAAGAGGATACTGAAAGAATTATCACAACTAACACTTTTTGTTTCAGCTGTCAGGTCGTAGACTTAGATTTGGAGAGAGTTAAAATCGAACAAGAGAAACAAGAAGGTATCAGGAAAATAATAGGAGATTTGCTACAAGATGAAACCTCTAGGTCAGATTTTGAATTAATAAATGGGATATTATATAAGAAGGCTAAGGATAGGAGTGCTTGCTCTAGACTATATGTGCCTGACACCCTGACTAAAGAAGTATTAACTCTATCACATACCCACAAGTTGGCAGGACATCCAGGAATCAAAAAGACTCTGAGAACAATAAATAGAAATTATTTTTGGCCTAAGTGCAGCGAAGAAGCAAAGCAATTTGTAAATGAATGTCAAACTTGTAATAGGCATAAAGGTCATGTAAATGTCAGAGCTCCTTTAGAAAAATATCCTAGTAATTTAAACCCTTTTGAGGTAGTTCAGATGGATCATATAGGACCCTTTCCAAAAACTTTGAGAGGAAATAAATATATACTGGTATTCATTGATTATTTGACTCGGTATTTAGAAATTGTCCCAGTCAGAGATAGAACTGCAGTTTCTGTTGCAGAAGCTTTAAAGACCAGAATACTCACAAGACATTCGTGTCCGGAGGTACTTTTGTCGGACAATGCACCCGAATTCACCAGTGAGGTAATGAAAAAGCTTTGTGAATTTTTTGAGATAAAGAAATGCGAGATAACCCCTTATAAGCCGAGTTCAAATGGGACAGTGGAAAGGGCCAATAAGAAGATACTGGATGTACTGCGAACTATCATTAGTCCAACTACAGAAGGTTGGGACCTAGCGTTAGAGGACGTTCAGTTTACTTTGAATAACACAGTAAATGAGACAGTAGGAGAAACCCCACACTTTTTGCTTTATGGTTATCAGAAAAGACTGCCAAACTCATTGTTAGATGACGCAAAACCTCCTAGGCACACATATGATTACCAGGACTATATAGCTTGGAAACTGCAAAGAACCTTTCAAATAATAAGACAAACCAGACAATCTTTAGAAAGGGGCCAACAGGTAAATAAGAAATACTATGACACAACTAGTTCCATGACTGACCTGAAGATAGGCTCACAAGTATATATAAAGGTACATGTAAAGGAAGGACCAAATGAAAAGGTATCTCCCAAATTTGAAGGTCCTTATAGAGTGTTAGAAAGGGAAAGGAATAATAAATTTAAGCTGATACATGAACAGAATTTAGATGTAAGGTATGCCCATTGGAATCATATGAAGGTTGTAAAAACTAATCCATGGTCCTCTCAACTTCTACAGGAAGTGGTGGAAAAACTTCCTTCTGATCCTACCCCTGGTGGTCGGTATCACTTGCGAAATAGACATTAAAAGTGGGGCCTTGATACAAAATCATGGAAAAGGTGAACTGTTAACAGATTTTGCTGTAGTAAAAATTAATGTCAATTCAATATTAGAAAGGGAAGAACATTTGAACCAGTTAGATAAAGAACTACGGAAGTGCATACTAACCCATAGTGATTCTGCCTTTGTAGAAGTATTAAGAAATTTACAGGGTAAAATTGAAGACATTGTCAGGCCTCAAAGAAACAAGAGATCTTTGTTACCTTTTGTAGGAAGTGCATTTAGTGCTTTGTTTGGAGTGGCTACAGAAAACGATGTAAAAGGTTTGACTGATCGTGTAGAACTAATCGAGAAATGGGCTAATCAGAAGGGTAATCTTATAAGTACTCTAATAGAAAATAATAATAAGAATGTAGAGAACATAAAAAAGATGGTGGAATTTATTAATCAAGTTAACGTGAATGTTTCTGATAAAATAGGTGACGTAGAACAAGTGTTTAAGTTGATTCATGAAGTAGAAATCGAGATTGGTGATCACAAGGAATCTGTGAACGGACTAATAAATGCACAAAAGGGAATACTCAGCCCTGCTGTCATTTCTCCAAAAACTTTGAAAGAAATTATCGATTGGTGTATGGTAAATAGCCATTCCAAGCCTTTGCTAGAAGATATATTTTGGTATTACACAATGTCAACTGTGAAAGTAACAAAAGGGTATTTGTTGGTATTGATCCCCTTCAAGGGTATGAATTTGTTTGACCTATATACAATACATCCTTTCCCAGTTAAGATAGGAAATGCAACAATAATTTGGAACCATCCGAAGGTTCGTCTAGCATTGGATAAGAACAAGTTGTTGATGATTATTTTAGAAGAAGGTGATTTAGAACAGTGTGTGTTGATAAGTGAAAGTCAATCCATGTGCAATTTTGTGCAAATTAAACAACCTATGAGCAATTTTCCGTGTATCCAAGGTATTTTCTTTGAGAATTATGAGTTGATGAGAGAGTGTAAATTTGAAACTTTTGCTTTGCCATACAGGGCATTACATTTAGGTAATGAAATTTTTGTTTATGTACAAGGTACTAAAAATGCAGAAGTTACTTGTAATGGGAAGACTCAAACATTTCAGTTAGGAAACTTGAAGTCATTTGCAGATTCTTGCTCAGTAGTGATAAATGATTATCTCTATTATGTACCAAGTGTGTTTTTGCATTATGAGTTAAATCAATCTTCCATTGCAAAGAGTTACGAGAACAAGATTAATCATTTTCGGTTAGACAAATTAACAGTGGTAGAAAATGTGGCAATGCCACTTGATAATGATTATGTTCTGTTTTACAAGCAAGATGTTGCACCATTTCTGACTATGTGTAATGTGTTTTTGATTGTACTTATTACTGTGGTAACATATAATGTGGTGAAGTATTTGGTTTTCAGAAAATTGGAAAGGATTAATGAGTTGCTACTAGTTATTACTGGGAAACCTAAAGAATAGGTTTGTTGTTTTGTTGTATGTGAGGATTCTATAAGAATCCTAGTAGCTGGCCGAGTGGTGTCAGACAGATGCTTATTTTTGAGTAAGTTTCATATGCAGAAGGTTTATGTATGTTATTGATGTCTTTGTTTGTGGGTTTTGTTAATTAATAGGAAATGGGGAGACAAATGCAGTTAGTAGTAATTGTAAAGATATAGAAAGAGTTGTGGAGAGACAGGAGAGTGAACGGGAGTTAGGTAGGATGTTTTCAACTAATTTCGCTGACTCCAGGGTTCTTTCCCGTAAACAACCCCCCCAAACGACAGGATCCGTTCTTGAATGTCGAACGGAACATAGACGAATGAGACGTGGAAGCCGGGAAAAAGTCACGTGATTAAGGATAGCTTGACACGCCCAGGACGACCATATATAAGCAACGAGAAGACGGCATCTCGCCCTCTTCCTAGTAGTCACTCTGTATAATAGGTCTAACGACCTACTTAACCTGCCGGGTCTCCTTGACGTCAACCCGTGGCGGCTGCCTATACCAAATTGAGGGACGGCGATTACGTAGAATACTAAAGCAGCCGAGAAATTACAGGGGAACAATTACCCCTGAGAACGAAGGACGACGAACAAAGTTACTACGCCCGCACCTGAGTGTCTGTGAGTGCGTTTGGCGAGACGTCCCAGAGCGACCGAGAGGCGTGACGTCCCCGAGTGACCAAGGCGTGTCTAGAACTTCGCGCCAGCCTTCCCAACACCTGACGAAGGCTTATACTTCAGCGACGACAGTAGGCCTATAGATGACGTTTAGGCCTAACTGAACCAGGATTCACCAAATTCTCCAGCCAGTGTCAAGACGTCTGAGTTCATCACTAAGTGTTAATGTAGAAACCACGCTTTTGTTTTTGACTGCTTGTAAGTGCCTGTTCAAACCCCTTTTTTATGTCTAGTAAAGAAAGAAACCAGCATTCGTATCCCTCACCCACGAAACTTTGCTTATGTAAACTCCTGAGAGAAATTCAATTAATATTAAACTAAAGGAAGAGGTAAGATACTAGACTAATTAAGAAGTTATTGCTAACTAAATCAAGGACATCTTCACACATACATACACATGCCCATGCGTGCATTTAAGTAATAATAATAATAATGATAATAATAATAATAATAATAATAATAATACTTGCTATTATCAGCTGAAATACATTCAATCGGCAAATTAGCTATAAAATAACATACATACATTTACCAAGGCACTTCCCCCAATTTTTGGGGGTAGCTGACATCAACAATGAAACAAAACAAAAAAGTGGACCTCTACTCTCTACGTTCCTCCAGCTTAACAAGGGACTCAACCGAGTTCAGCTGGTACTGCTAGGGTGCCACAGCCCACCCTCCCACATTATCCACCACAGATGAAGCTTCATAATGCTGAATCCCCTACTGCTGCTACCTCCGTGGTCATCTAAGGCATCGGAGGAAGCAGCAGGGCCCACCGGAACTGCGTCACAATCGCTCGCCATTCATTCCTATTTCTAGCACGCTGTCTTGCCTCTCTCACATCTATCCTCCTATCACCCAGAGCTTTCTTCACTCCATCCATCCACCCAAACCTTGGCCTTCCTTTTGTACTTCTCCCATCAACTCTTGGATTCATCACCGTCTTTAGCAGACAGCCATTTTCCATTCTCTCAACATGGCCAAACCACCTCAACACATTCATATCCACTCTAGCTGCTAACTCATTTCTTACAGCCGTTCTCACTCTCACCACTTCGTTCCTAACCCTATCTACTCGAGATACACCAGCCATACTCCTTAGACACTTCATCTCAAACACATTCAATTTCTGTCTCTCCGTCACTTTCATTCCCCACAGCTCCGATCCATACATCACAGTTGGTACAATCACTTTCTCATATAGAACTCTTTTTACATTCATGCCCAACCCTCTATTTTTTACTACTCCCTTAACTGTCCCCAACACTTTGCAACCTTCATTCACTCTCTGACGTACATTTGCTTCCACTCCACCATTTGCTGCAACAACAGATCCCAAGTACTTAAACTGATCCACTTCCTCAAGTAACTCTCCATTCAACATGACATTCAACCTTGCACCACCTTCCCTTCTCGTACATCTCATAACCTTGCTCTTACCCACATTAACTCTCAATTTCCTTTTTTCACACACTCTTCCAAATTCTGTCACTAATCGGCCAAGCTTCTCTTCTGTGTCTGCAACCAGTACAGTATCATCCGCAAACAACAACTGATTTACCTCCCATTCATGGTCATTCTCGTCTACCAGTTTTAAACCTCGTCCAAGCACTCGAGCATTCACCTCTCTCACCACTCCATCAACATACAAGTTAAACAACCACGGTGACATCACACATCCCTGTCTCAGCCCCACTCTCACCGGAAACCAATCACTCACTTCATTTCCTATCCTAACACATGCTTTACTACCTTTGTAGAAACTTTTCACTGCTTGCAACAACTTTCCACCAACTCCATATAACCTCATCACATTCCACATTGCTTTCCTATCAACTCTATCATACGCTTTCTCCAGATCCATAAACGCAGAATACACCTCCTTACCTTTTGCTAAATATTTCTCGCATATCTGCCTTACTGTAAAAATCTGATTCATACAACCCCTACCTCTTCTAAAACCACCCTGTATTTCTAAGATTGCATTCTCTGTTTTATCCTTGATCCTATTAATCATTACTCTACCATACACTTTTCCAACTACGCTTAACAAACTAATACATCTTGAATTACAACACTCATGCACATCTCCTTTACCCTTATATGATGGTAAAATACATGCACAAACCTAATCTACTGGTACCATTGACAACATAAAACACATATTAAACAATCTCACCAACCATTCAAGTACAGTCACACCCCCTTCCTTCAACATCTCAGCTCTCACACCATCCATACCAGACGCTTTTCCTACTCTCGTTTCATCTAGTGCTCTCCTCACTTCATCTATTTTAATCTCTATCTCATTCTCATCTCCCATCACTGGCACCCCAACACCTGCAACAGCAAATATATCTGCCTCCATATTATCCTCAACATTCAGTAATCTTTCAAGATATTCCGCCCATCTTTTCCTTGCCTCCTCTCCTTTTAACAACCTCCCATTTCCATCTTTCATTGTCTCTTCAATTCTTGAGCCAGCCTTCCTTACTCTCTTCACTTCTTTCCAAAACTTCTTCTTATTCTCTTCATATGAATGACCCAATCCCTGACCCCACCTCAGGTCAGCTGCCCTCTTTGCCTCATGTACCTTGCGCTTTACTTCCCCATTTTTCTCTTTATATTTTTCATACTTCTCTACACTATTACTCTGCAGCCATTCTTCAAAAGCCCTCTTTTTCTCTTCCACTTTTACCTTCACTCCTTCATTCCACCATTCACTGCCCTTCCTGATGCTGACTCCAACAACCTTCTTGCCACACACATCACTTGCAATACCAACAAAATTTTCTTTTACTAACTTCCACTCCTCCTCTAAATTGCCAGTTTCTCTTACTTTCACTTCGTCATATGTCATTTTCAACCTTTCCTGATATTTACTTTTTACCCCCGGTTTTATTAGCTCTTCAACCCTCACTAGCTCCCTTTTACATTCACCTACTCTATTCCCCCATTTTTTTGCTACAACTAATTTTCCTTCCACCAAAAAAATGATCAGACATACCGTTAGCCATACCCCTAAACACGTGCACGTCTTTCAATCTTCCAAACATTCTTTTAGTTATCAACACATAATCCATTAATGCCCTTTCTACTACTCTTCCATTTGCCACTCTTACCCATGTATACTTATTTTTATATTATTTTTGAAAAAGCTATTACTTATCAGCATCTCTTGCTCAACACACATATCCACCAGTCTCTCACCACTCTCATTTTCACCTGGTACGCCATACTTCCCAATGACACCTTCTACCTCTCCAGCGCCCATTCTAGCATTTAAGTCACCCCTGACAACTACATAATTCCTTCTACCCAGTCCTTCTACACACCTAGTTAATTCATTCCAGAACTCATTCCGCTCTTCTTCACTTTTCTCACTACCTGGCCCATACGCACTGACAAAAGCCCAACATTCCCTACCCAACTTAACCCTTACCCACATTAACCTAGATGATATCTCCTTCCATTCCACTACTTTACCTGTCATCCATTCACTCAGCAATAAAGCCACACCCTCTCTCGCTCTTCCCCTTTCAATCCCAGACACTCTACCAGACATTTCACCAAACATCACTTCACCCCTTTCCTTTTATCTTCGTCTCACACAAGGCCAATACATCCATCCTTCTATTCCTAAACATACTTCCAATTTCACATCTTTTACTCTCTCTCGTACTACATCCACGCACATTCAAACACCCCAAAAACTAGAGTGCGGGGAGCAGTCACTCTCCCCCCAGCTCCATCTCTTTGTTGCTGTCTCACATATATATACTGAGACTAATTTTCAAGTTATTATTAAAAAAAAAATTCAATCTGTATAAATATTGTTATTATAATTCTAACATCATATGGCAATCTTCTTCCGTTCAGAATAACTCACCGCTTTCAAAGAGATCAATCAGTCATCATCATCATCATCTCCTCCTGCTCCTATTGACGCAAAGGGCCTCGGTTAGATTTCTCCAGTCGTCTCTATCTTGAGCTTTAAATACTTCTCCAGTCATCATCTGCTTCACGCTTCATAATCCTTAGCCATGTAGGCTTAGGTCTTCAAACTCTCGCTGTTCCATTAACCTTTTTCCTGATTTACCTCGCCTGATTGCTGTGGCCTGATTAGTAACGTCTCTGCCTGGTGTTTGCCAGTCGGGGGTTCGAGTCCCGCTCAGCCTCGTTAGTGCCATTAGTGTCTGCAACCTTACCGTCCTTGTGAGCTAAGATTGGGGACTTTGGGGGAACCTATAGGTCTATCTGCTGAGTCATCAGCAGGCATTGCCTGGCCCTCCCTAGTCCTAGCTTGGGTGGAGAGGAGGCATGGGGGCTGATCATATAATATATGGTCAGTCTCTAGGGCATTGTCCTGATTGCTAGGGCAATGTCACTGTCCCTTGCCTCTGCCATTCATGAGCAACCTTTAAAACCTTTAAACCTCTGGAAAATTGGATATATTATTCAAATAATACTTATATCTGCTTACACGGAAGTTCCCCAGGTACAGCAAAGAGCTAATGAACAACAGGTCGTAATTATAATCATTCTTTCACTTCGTTTTCTTCTTTTGATGCGATATATTCATGAATTAATGGAAGGTTCTATATGGCTGTCAAACGTTCATACGTAGGCTACACATACGTGGATTCGACTAGTACAAGTTATTATATATTTCCTTATCAAGTATGATTGGTCAAAGCTCTATTGTAGTAAAATAATTTTAAGACAATTATTTGTCACTAAAATTGATTCTGGATAAGTCGATTTCTTTTCAATAAATGATAATAATTTTAATATATGTATGTATATGTATATATATATGTGTGTATATGTATATATATATATATATATATATATATATATATATATATATATATATATATATATATATATATATATATATATATATATATATATATATATATATATATATATATATATATATATATATATATAAATATATATATATATATATATATATATATATATATATATATATATATATATGTGGGTGTATATAAATACATATATATATGTATATGTATGTACATATATATACACACACACGCATATATATATATATATATATATATATATATATATATCACAAAACTTCCATACTATCCAAAGATCTAACCCTAATTTTCTCCCAGTCTTATCTTGAACACCCTGCATTTTCGAGCGACGGGACTGCAGCGTTATTACTGAGTTATTCGCTTGATAGTTTTCTGACAGCAGAAGCGCTAAGCTGGCTTAAGCTTGTACCTTTGAGAATTATGGAACACAAGTAAGGCGAAGGAGCCGAATTCCACTAAGATTGCCTCTAAGTGAAATAGAAATGACTTGAATTATGTTGTTCTTCAGAGGACATAGTAAAAGAAATGCTTCAAGGCAAAATTATACCTTTTGGTCTTACTGAAAGCATGATTTCTTTAAATGGCTATACAGAGGAGTAAACAGATCTAGTTTATGTCAAAATAGGGTTTTTATAGCCTCCTGCAAACATCCCTGTCTGGCGATCTTCTGGACTAGGGTTCCAGGTCCGCTCAAGCTCGAGAGTTTCTCGTCGTGCCTCCAACCATACCATCCTTGTGAGCTAAGAATTGGTGGTTTAAGGAAGCCTATAAATCTACCTGCTAAGTCATCAGACGCCATTGCCTGGCCCTTCCTGGTCCTACTTTGGGTGGAGAGGGGCTTGAAGCCTATAAATCTACCTGCTAAATCATCAGCATCCATTGCCTGGCCCTCCCTGGTCCTACTTTGGGTAGAGAGGAAGCTAGGGCGCTGATCATATGTACTGTATATGTAGTCAGTCTCCAGGGAACTGTCCTGCTTGGGCATTAACCCTGTACCTTGCGTCTGCCATTCATGAGTGACCTTTAAATACATGTTTTTTACAGCTGAGTACAGGGCTACTATGTGAAACTCAGATTGCAATCAAGATTATAAATGCGAATTTTTTACGTAGTGCCATAGCCTCTGTACCATGGTCTCCCACTTGTCTTGGGGTAGAGTTCTCTTGATTGAGGGAACACTCGGCCACACTATTCTATCTTATTTCTCTTCCTGTTGTTTTAGCCTCTGTAACATGGTCTTCCTTTGTCTTGAGGTAGGTTTCTCTTGATTGAGGGTGCACTCGGCACACTATTCTATGTTATTTCTCTTCCCCCTTTTTTAAAGTTTTTATATTTTATGTATGAAAAAATTATATTTATGTTACTGTTCTTAAAATATTTGATCTTAATTGTTCATTACCTTTTTTGTAGTTAATTATCTCCTTATTTAATTTCCTCGTTATATTTCCCTGTTTGAACCTTTGTGCTTATAGCATCCTACTTTTCCAACTAGGGTTGTAGCTTAGCTAATAATGAATAATAATAATCATATAAAACTATATCAACAGTTTTCCATAAACCTTTTCTTCTG
>NC_090750.1:56489713-56514713 GCF_036898095.1 Palaemon carinicauda | reverse complement strand
CTGTGGATTCTCAGAACGTGCCGTACTCCCCGGAGGTAATTTTTTCCCGGTCGACTAGACCTAGAGACCTAAGATGTTACCGTTATACATCTTTTCAACTAACTATAAACTATGTTAGAGCTTCCTGCCCCCTACAGGGAAGAGTCCTACTAGACTCTGGAAAAGTCTCGAAGAGTACATATATCTATGTATGAATACCAGGCAAGCTAATATAGTGGTCTCGCCCTATATTAGGTAAAGCATAGTTTGTAAAGGACCACTGCGTCAATATGAAATATCGACCAGTTTTCCGCACAATACTTGTATTGGACAAAGGTTTATATCCGCATAGGAGGAAAACCAATGCAACATAGCTTGCATAAAGGAACAATTCTATTAGAATTATCCCAGATAAGGTACATAGAATGAATGCTCAATTATACCAATAAATTGACACAGGTGAAGGAGACGCAAGGTTCTCAAGAACCAGATTATTGACAGGCAATAAATAGACAGGTTAACCACAATATATATATATATATATATATATATATATATATATATATATATATATAAGAAGAGGATAACCCAAAACTTTAAGCATAAGTATGATAGTAAACAGAGCTTGTTTGTCTGAAAGAAAAAACATTAGATGCCACTTTTAAGATACCGAGGTATCAAAGTCATAAAAGCCTGTATTACAAATCAATGACATTAGCGTTAGAAACGCTCGGCACACATGTCTGCACTTATGCTAGGTCCACCTTCGGAAATGGAACAGTCTAGATGGGCAACACAGTGCCCTCACTTAGTTTGTAGTACAGTATGTAACTACACACTCACCCTGGAATTAATCGTCCCAATTAAGACCATTGTTCCTCGCAGAGTTAAACAGTAGGGTTAACACCGCGACCCACTGCTACCACAGATCTCTTTTAGTTCCTCTACTTGCTTCGCATAGTGGCGAAAGAACACTCTGGAAGACTTCCAGCCAGTGTATGAACGAAGATGTTCAAAATCCATACAATTAAAGAAATTTAAGAATGAGGCAACTTTCCTCGGATCGTGACCTGCGGGTGTACTGTCAGGATCCGCTCTGCGAATAAAATATGTGATTTTCGCTCTGAGTTGATTCAGAGATAGATTTGAGCCTGATGTTTCTCCCCTGAATAGTTGACCACCCTTGAAGTCTGAAGTTCTATGAAGATAGACCTTTAGGCATTCTACTGGACATAGAGATGCATCTTCTTTCAGAGGGCAGATTCTCCAAGGACCCCACCTGTTGGTGGGTAACTCATTCTTGACGAGAAACGTAGGATCCGGAAACAGGTTCAGTTCTTCCCCATCCAGGAACTGAACACGACCTGCCTCTCTCGAGAGGCTACAATCTCACTAATCCTGGCCCCGGACGCGAGTGCAAAATAGGAAAATAACTTTTTGTGTCAAATCCTTTAACGCACACTCTTCATTGCTCAACAGAGAAGCGAAATGAAGAACTTGTCTAAAGACCATGAAATGGGCTTTGGAGGTGCTGAAGGTCTGAGCCTAGCACAGGCTTTCGGGACTTTATTAAAGATCTCGTTACTTAGGTTGACCTGGAAGGCATATAGAATGGGTCTTGTCAAAGCAGACTTAGACGCTGAAATCGTGTTCGCTGCCAACCCTTGACCATGGAGGTGGGGAAAAAAGATAAGCAGAAGTCTGTCAAGATCTCCTGCGGAATCTTCGCCTTGACAAAAGGCCACCCATTTTCTCCAAGATGACTCATATTGCCTTCTAGTAGATTTGCACTTATAGTCCTCAAGGAAGTCTATACTGGCTTTCGAAATCCCGAAACGCTTTCTCACCGCTAGGGAGAGAAAATCATGAACTGCAGGGTCCGGGTTTTCTGTAATGAAGCGCAGACAGTTGACTTCTGGACTCGCTGGGTCAGAACTAGATCTGGTAGTGGTACAAACTTCAGCTACAGTTCCAATGCCAGGAGGAACCACACGCTGTTCGGCCACTTGTGGGCCACTATTGCCGCTACCCTTTGAAGGATCTCAGTTTGTTGAGGACCCTCAACAGAAGGTTGTGAGGAGGGAACAGATAAATCTTGGACCATCTGTTCCAGTCGAGGGACATCGCGTCCACTGCTTCCGCTAAGGGGTCCTCGTACGGGGCACGTACAGGGGCAACTTCTTGTTGTCTTTCGTCGCAAAGAGGTCTATCTGCAGTTCTGGGACTGATTCAGAATGAAGGAGAATGATCCTGCGTCTAAGGACCATTCCGACTCTATCGGTGTGAACCTGGATAGAGCGTCCGCTGTCACATTGCGGACTCCTTGAAGGTGAACTGCAGACAGGTACCACTTCTTCTTTTCTGCCAATCGGAAGACGGCCAACATCACCTGGTTGAGAGGTGGTGACCTCGATCCTTGTCGATTCAAGTATCTCACAACTACCTCGCTGTCTATCACCACTTTATGTGGAACGAATGACGCGGGGAGACTTTCTTTAAGGTAAGGAGCACTGCCCTAGCTTCTAGAAAGTTTTATGAGAAAGGTCTTGAATAGCCTGGACCCAGTCCCCTGGACTTTTTTCCGATGAGAGTGACCTCCCCATCCCTCCTTCGAGGCGTCTGAGTGAATCGTCACCGACGGGGGAGGTGGCTGAAGAAGAACCTGACTTCTTTAGATGTCTGGCTTGGGACCAAGGCCTGAGAAGAGTACTTAGCCGAAGCGGCTGGTCTTCTCAGATCTCTTCACGCGTTTGATGCATAACTTCTCCAAACTCCGATTGCATCCTTTAGCTGTGCTCTTAGCACTGGGTCTGTCACCGAAGCAAACTGGAGAGAGCGCAGTACTCTCTCCTGCTCGTGTCTTGATATCCTTTCGGAATCTTGAAGTCTCTTGACAGAACCCGCTATCTCCTTCCTTTTCTTCGCCGGGGTGGAGAAACGGTGTGACAAAAGGTCCCAGTGGATCTTAGCCACTGGAACTTTTGAGATGGAGAAAGTCGAGACTTTTTCTGTTGATCTTGAAGCCTAGGTACTCTAGGAACTGGATCACTTGACTGGAAGCTTGCAAGCATTCTGTCTCGGATGCTGCCCACACCAACCAGTCGTCCAGGTAGGCTGTTACCTGAATTCCCTTTAGGCGAAATTGTTTGAGAGCTACGCTCGCAAGCTTCGTAAAATTCCTTGGGGCTATGTTTAGCCCGAATGGCATGGCTCCGAAGGCGTATAGTCTTCGTTGTAGCCTGAACCCTAGGTAGGGGAAGAGTCGATGGCTAATTGGAATGTGCCAATAGGCGTCTGACAAGTCTATAGAGACGGAATATGCCCTCTTGGGCAGTAAGGTTCTAATGTGTTGCAGTGTTAGCATTTTGAATTTGCAATTCACTATGAACTTGTTAAGTGGCGACAAGTCCAGAATGACTCTGAGCTTTTCCGAGTCTTTCTTGGGAACACAAAACAGCCTCCCTTAGAAATTGATGGGATTCACCCTTTTTCTCCAACAGTTCTTGAACGTACTCCTCCATAACGGGGGTGGAGTGTTGGAAAAACCGAAGGTACGGGGGTGGAGTGCTGTATCAGCTCCCGCCCAGTCCATTCTTGAGTAGGCTGTGGGCCCAGGGATCGAAGGTCCACCGATCCCGAAATTTCAGAAGTCTCCCTCCTACCGGTATCACCTCATTTGGACTGCCGTCCTGAGGTCTTGCCTTCCTGACCACGACCACCCCTGAATCCCCTTCCCCTTGAGGGGCGTCTAGACGAGCCTCTGGCTGCTCCTCTAGGCTTTGCTCGAAAGGAAGTAGACTGCCCTTCGAACGCTGTGGTGAATGCCGTGGACTGTGTCGACTCGGCCTGGGGTACCCACTGAAAGGTGGTCGGGGTTTGTGCCACGATCTGGGGCACTGGGGGCAATGGCAATTGCAGTTGCTGTTGCTGTCTAAGAGGCTTGGCTGGCCGAGACGGTAGCCTAGTCCTCATAGTCTTCCTCTTTGGTTGAGGACCCTCATCCGGGGAAGACTTTCTTTTGATAGCCAGGCCCCACTTCTGGAGAAGGTTTCTATTCTCCAAGGCGGCTTTATCAACAACTTCTTTGACAAAGTCGGTAGGGAAAAAGGTCTTTTCCCCAAATGTTGGAGGAGACTAGTTTCTTTAGCTCGTGCCTCACCGTAGCCGAGGTAAACACGAACTCCCTACAAGCTCTCCTTGCCTTGACGAAGCCATAAAGGTCCTTCGTCACTGTGGCCAGATGAGGCTTGGCCACTACCATGAACATTTCATGGACCTTGGGGTCACTTGCCATCGTCTCGAGAGTAGTCTGAAGAGACATTGAGGCAGTCAGTCTTTCTTTTGTATCGAACTCACTTCGCAAAAGAAAGTCAGACAGCTTAGGGAGGTCCTTGCCGAACTGACGTCCGGCAATATCAGCCTCCAACTTTCCCACTGAGAACGTAAGATGGACGTCCTTCCAGTCTTTGTGGTCCATAGGCAGGGCCAGCGACAAGGATTTACACTCCTCTAGGGAGGGGCAAGACTTGCCGGCCTCGATTGCTTTTAGTACAGCCAGAAACCCTTTCTGTAAAAGGGGGAAGGCTCTAGTAGGCGAGGACACAAAGGAGGGGAGCTTCCTATTCAATGCAGCTACCTTTGAGTTAGAGAAGCCCCTCTCTTTCATCGAGGATGAAAGTAGAGCTTGAGCCTTAGCATGGTCCATCACTATGACCTCCTTCGGCTCTGTCTCCTCCTTTGAAGCTGGTTCCTTCCTCAGCCGGACATAACAGTCCGGATATGATGCCTTGCTGGGCCAGAATTCCACCCTCCAGGGGAACTGAGCCCAGCTTATCCGAGATGACGATCTTTCCAGTCGTCATCGGCATGTGCTCAGCATACCTCCATGGGTTAGCATCTGAGCACAAGGGAAGGTCTTTCACATTGAGCTTTTTCTGGGGCCCATGTGATTCTGCAAGGCACTGCATTCGCAGTTCCATTGCAGCCGCCTTCTCCTGATTCTCCTTCTGCATTTGTTGGATCAATCCAACAATAGAAGAGAGGGCCTGTCCCAGCTCTACTGGGAGACCGGCCGATGTAGAGGGGCTTGAACTTCATCCTGGGCTTCTGCCAGGAGGTCTTCCTCCTGACACCCGTCCACATCAGACATCCTGTCATTTAGCTGGATGTCTTGCATCGCGACCGCGACTTCAGCATCCACCTGGATCTGAACTTAGGGGATCTCCTCTTGAGGCTGGGGAATCACTGCATCAGCTGATGCCTTAGGGAAAGGATACGCCCTCATCTTCTCACTTGGAAGATAAGGGCCAGAAGTGTTCTTTTGGAAGCCCCTTCCCCAGGTACGAAGCTTCTTCCTAGCTACTTAAATGTCTCATTAATCAGGTTAGTGCACACAGTACATACCTGAGGGTCCCAATACCGGAGATCATCCTTGGAGACAGTGTATGCTGCGTGTCTCCTACAAAACTCATGTCTGCAGAGGTTCTTGCTGCTGACATTGCAGAAAGCACTTCCCCACTTCGGAGTGTCCTTCTGTAAAGAGAAGAAATTTCCATGAGTATCAAGTGAACTATGTATCACTGGATATGCATAGTATAGCATAACAATTCAGAAAGGAAAGACACACACTTGTGTTTCCCTCACAACCCATTGTTGTAGCCTTCCAGATAATAAAATCAAAAATAGTTTATCTCTTCTAGAGTAACCAATGCAAGGTTTCCAGAGGAAACAGGTGGAGCTCACACCTAAGCAATGATTTTAAAATCCTGGATAATAGACAGGGAAGAACTCAGCTTCCTATCTGAGGGCAACAGCAAAGGGATGTGCAAGAAAACACAATAGTGTTAGAAGATACAGTGCTGTACCAAAACCTTTACTATAGTTTTCTTCTTACTGTATATGCTATACAGAAGAATACTAGTACAGTATAGGGGGATGTGTGCCGGCCTGCCTTTGCCGGCCGGCACACGCCACAACTAGCTTTAAAGTATACTACTTAACAGCTATAGGGCGGCAGCACTCTGGTTCAAATGCCTGTGCCGGTCGGCAGCAACTGCCGGCCGGTAACAGCCAGTGTTGGCCGGCAATGGCTGCCGGCCAGCAACTACACAAGGTAGTACCCAGCTGCCGGCCACACTCTTGGTGACCGGCAGACAAGGACTGACATAAGCCGGCCGGCAAAGGTACAAGACCGATGCCAGCCGGCAGCAAAAGAACCAGAGGACTACACCTGCCCGGCTGCCGGCCTCATAGGCCGGCAGCCGGGACAGGTACAGCACTAGAAGAAAAATAGAATGGATGCCGGGATAAGAGTGTACACAACCTCCAAGCCCGGCAACCGAAAGAGTGCATATAAGGAAGGGGAGAAACTAATTCAGGCTTCCTTGACCAATGCCGTCCGGCTCTGCCGGCAGGCATGGATGAGGGACCAAGAGAGGTCCGGGCAGCACTCGAAAACATAAGACCCTTGCCGGCCAGCAGCTCTGCCGGCCGGCAATGGGCTGAGTCAATTCCACATCCCAACCTATACTAGGTCCAGAAGTAGAACGACGTACAGTACAGTAAGACCCCTGCCGGCCAGCTCTGCCGGCCGGCAAGGTACAGTACAGTAATGGCTAGGCCATTACGGAGATAGAGGGGGAAGGGACAAGAGGGTCCTGCCAACCTTGCTTTAGTGACAGATCACCCGCAGCCAAGAAACTTATCTTAGCCTAAGTGAGATCTAAGGGGAAAGGCCAGCAATACTTGCCAGCTTCCAGAGCACCAAAGCAAGGAAGGCGTTGCTACTCCCAAGGGAAGAACTTCTCCTCCCCCGAGAACAGCAACAGGACTAGTCTGGTAGATCACAAAAGAAGGAATCATAACTACAGAAACCTTCGGTAGTGACCTAAGGGAGCTAAGCTCCCTTTGTATGTGTTAGGTCAGCGAGGGGGACTCTGCCCCAAGCCAGACAACACAGACTCAGACTAAAAACTCTGTTGTTCTGTCCCTCTTGAACCATAACTACAGGAACAGGAAGGTACAGTAACACCCTAGTATAGTTTTATCGAAAATAAATTCGGAAAAAACCACTTAGGGATAAGCCCAAGGCTTAAACAGAGGGAAAGGGATTGCATACCTTCTCCGAAGAAAAGAAAGCAACCGGGGAGTATGATAAAGTATACTAAGGCTCCATAAGCAATTAGCCTAGGCACCAAGAGAATCGATTACCTAATTCACCGAAACTCACACGTATACAATCTTGGAAATATTCCACATAGTCTAAAATGTATAAAATATAGCCTAAAGCTTCAATAAAATTTTAATTACACTCGGAAAAACCAAAATCATGCATGAAGTACTAGGACCAAACGACTAGGCTACATGGCCTAGCGTAGGCCAGAATGGCAAATACTTCGCCAAAAAATACTAAGCACGAAAGGAAATCCTATGTAATGCTAAATAGCTAAAATTTATTAAAGCAAAACAACCAGGAATGTCGCTCTGACTAACTAATTTATACCTAGTGAGCGACAGTGTCCAGGACACCTCTGGTAGGCTACGGCTCTTGTATCAAAGATTAATCCTATTAATCACTCAAAATTTTACCAAGAGCCTACATTTATACATAACAGATACTATACTCAACTTATCAGAGGCCGACGAAGACGAAGAAGCCATGAAAAGTCGAATAAATCCAAGATTTGCGAGAAAAACAGGAAAAAACACCGAGTTGTTAAGCTATGCAAAAAGGAATACAGATGGCGCCAGGATTGGCGCCAGGCACGCATACGAATCGGGGGATAGGGAAGCCTTGGGAGCGGCTCCCCCTTTTTCTTTCCCGAATTCGTATCTCGTCAATCACCTCCTACGAGACGAAATCTCTGTCCAGGATGTAGATTGCCATGTGACGTGTCTAGAATACGTCCTCTGATATGTCGCGATATCCCTTTCCAAGGGATACTCGCTCCAGGAGTTAGAATTCTGGTACCTTAAGGTAAATTCTCTGGGAATATCGCCGTAGTTGTAATATACCCTAGGAAGCTACCCTATAGGAACTTCCATCAGGACGACATGGCTTGAGCCCAAAAATATATATATATATATATATATATATATATATATATATATATATATATATATATATATATATATATATATATATATATATATATATACAGAGAGAGAGAGAGAGAGAGAGAGAGAGAGAGAGAGATTTGTTTATTTATTCTCACACAAAATTCCATTGAAATTTCCTTTGAAACTAAAATAACAAAGATGTTAAATTTCAATTTTTTTTTTAGCTTTAGACATCTTCAACATTTTGATATATACTGTTTTAACATTTCGATAACACTATATATAGATATGCAGGTTTTCAAAAAGGAGGATTCTATATATCAATAGATAAGCCAAAATAATATTCATTTTTGAAACTTATTGAATGCATAAGTAAAGAAATAAAATAATAGAATATTTAGAAATTTGGATTTTATTACCATTCGACATGGTAATATGCTTTGCACTTCAAGCAATTTTAGTTCATATATAAGTAAAATTAAGATAAGTGGATTTTATTACCATTCGACATGATAATATGCTTTGTACTTCAAGCAATTTTAGTTCATATATAATTAAAATTAAGATAAGTGGATTTTACTACCATTCGACATGGTAATATGCTTTGCACTTCAAGCAATTCTAGTTCATATATAATTAAAATTAAGATAAGTGGATTTTATTACCATTCGACATGGTAATATGCTTTGCACTTCAAGTAATTTTAGTTCATATATAATTAAAATTAAGATAAGTGGATTTTACTACCATTCTACATGGTAATATGCTTTGTACTTAAAGCAATTTTAGTTCATATATAATTAAAATTAAGATAAGTGGATTTTACTACCATTCGACATGGTAATATGCTTTGCACTTCAAGCAATTTTAGTTCATATATAATTAAAATTAAGATAAGTGGATTTTACTACCATTCGACATGGTAATATGCTTTGCACTTCAAGCAATTCTAGTTCATATATAATCAAAATTAAGATAAGTGGATTTTATTACCATTTGATATGGTAATATGCTTTGCACTTCAAGCAATTTTAGTTCATATATACGTAAAATTAAGATAAGTGGATTTTATTACCATTCGACATGGTAATATGCTTTGCACTTCAAGCAATTGTAGTTCATATATAATTAAAATTAAGATAAGTGGATTTTATTACCATTTGACATGGTAATATGCTTTGCACTTCAAGCAATTTTAGTTCATATATAATTAAAAATAAGATAAGTGGATTTTACTACCATTCGACATGGTAATAGGCTTTGCACTTCAAGCAATTCTAGTTCATATATAATTAAAAATAAGATAAGTGGATTTTACTACCATTCGACATGGTAATATGCTTTGTACTTCAAGCAATTTTAGTTCATATATAATTAAAATTAAGATAAGTGGATTTTATTACCATTCGATATGTTAATATGCTTTGCACTTCAAGCAATTTTAGTTCATATATAAGTAAAATTAAGATAAGTGGATTTTATTACCATTCGACATGGTAATATGCTTTGCACTTCAAGCAATTCTAGTTCATATATAATTAAAATTAAGATAAATGGATTTTATTACCATTCGACATGGTAATATGCTTTGCACTTCAAGTAATTTTAGTTCATATATAATTAAAATTAAGATAAGTGGATTTTACTACCATTCGACATGGTAATATGCTTTGTACTTCAAGCAATTTTAGTTCATATATAATTAAAATTAAGATAAGTGGATTTTACTACCATTCGACATGGTAATATGCTTTGCACTTCAAGCAATTTTAGTTCATATATAAGTAAAATTAAGATAAGTGGATTTTATTACCATTCGACATGGTAATATGCTTTGCACTTCAAGCAATTTTAGTTCATATATAATTAAAAATAAGATAAGTGGATTTTACTACCATTCGACATGGTAATAGGCTTTGCACTTCAAGCAATTCTAGTTCATATATAATTAAAAACAAGATAAGTGGATTTTACTACCATTCGACATGGTGATAGGCTTTGCACTTCAAGCAATTCTAGTTCATATATAATTAAAATTAAGATAAGTGGATTTTACTACCATTCGACATGGTAATATGCTTTGCACTTCAAGCAATTCTAGTTCATATATAATTAAAATTAAGATAAGTGGATTTAACTACCATTCGACATGGTAATATGCTTTGCACTTCAAGCAATTCTAGTTCATATATAATTAAAATTAAGATAAGTGGATTTTATTACCATTCGACATGGTAATATGCTTTGCACTTCAAGCAATTCTAGTTCATATATAATTAAAATTAAGATAAGTGGATTTTACTACCATTCGACATGGTAATATGCTTTGCACTTCAAGCAATTCTAGTTCATATATAATTAAAATTAAGATAAGTGGATTTTATTACCATTCGACATGGTAATAAGCTTTGCACTTCAAGCATTTTTAGTTCATATATAAGTAAAATTAAGATAAGTGGATTTTATTACCATTCGATATGTTAATATGCTTTGCACTTCAAGCAATTTTAGTTCATATATAATAAAAATTAAGATAAGTGGATTTTATTACCATTCGACATGGTAATATGCTTTGCACTTCAAGCAATTTTAGTTCATATATAAGTAAAATTAAGATAAGTGGATTTTATTACCATTCGACATGGTAATATGCTTTGCACTTCAAGCAATTTTAGTTCATATATAAGTAAAATTAAGATAAGTGGATTTTATTACCATTCGACATGGTAATATGCTTTGCACTTCAAGCAATTCTAGTTCATATATAATTAAAATTAAGATAAGTGGATTTTATTACCATTCGACATGGTAATATGCTTTGCACTTCAAGCAATTCTAGTTCATATATAATTAAAATTAAGATAAGTGGATTTTATTACCATTCGACATGTAATATGCTTTGCACTTCAAGCAATTTTAGTTCATATATAATTAAAATTAAGATAAGTGGATTTTATTACCATTCGACATGGTAATATGCTTTGCACTTCAAGCAATTCTAGTTCATATATAATTAAAATTAAGATAAGTGGATTTTATTACCATTCGATATGTTAATATGCTTTGCACTTCAAGCAATTTTAGTTCATATATAAGTAAAATTAAGATAAGTGGATTTTATTACCATTCGACATGGTAATATGCTTTGCACTTCAAGCAATTCTAGTTCATATATAATTAAAATTAAGATAAGTGGATTTTATTACCATTCGACATGGTAATAGGCTTTGCACTTCAAGCAATTTCAGTTCATATATAAGTAAAATTAGGATAAGTGGATTTTATTACCATTCGACATGGTAATAGGCTTTGCACTTCAAGCAATTATAGTTCATATATAAGTAAAATTAAGATAAGTGGATTTTATTACCATTCGACATGGTAATATGCTTTGCACTTCAAGCAATTCTAGTTCATATATAATTAAAATTAAGATAAGTGGATTTTATTACCATTCGACATGGTAATATGCTTTGCACTTCAAGCAATTTTAGTTCATATATAATTAAAATTAAGATAAGTGGATTTTATTACCATTCGACATGGTAATATGCTTTGCACTTCAAGCAATTTTAGTTCATATATAATTAAAATTAAGATAAGTGGATTTTACTACCATTCGACATGGTAATATGCTTTGCACTTCAAGCAATTTTAGTTCATATATAAGTAAAATTAAGATAAGTGGATTTTATTACCATTCGACATGGTAATATGCTTTGCACTTCAAGCAATTCTAGTTCATATATAATTAAAATTAAGATAAGTGGATTTTATTACCATTCGACATGGTAATAGGCTTTGCACTTCAAGCAATTTCAGTTCATATATAAGTAAAATTAGGATAAGTGGATTTTATTACCATTCGACATGGTAATAGGCTTTGCACTTCAAGCAATTATAGTTCATATATAAGTAAAATTAAGATAAGTGGATTTTATTACCATTCGACATGGTAATATGCTTTGCACTTCAAGCAATTCTAGTTCATGTATAATTAAAATTAAGATAAGTGGATTTTATTACCATTCGACATGGTAATATGCTTTGCACTTCAAGCAATTTTAGTTCATATATAATTAAAATTAAGATAAGTGGATTTTACTACCATTCGACATGGTAATATGCTTTGCACTTCAAGCAATTTTAGTTCATATATAATTAAAATTAAGATAAGTGGATTTTACTACCATTCGACATGGTAATATGCTTTGCACTTCAAGCAATTTTAGTTCATATATAAGTAAAATTAAGATAAGTGGATTTTATTACCATTCGACATGGTAATATGCTTTGCACTTCAAGCAATTCTAGTTCATATATAATTAAAATTAAGATAAGTGGATTTTATTACCATTCGACATGGTAATATGCTTTGCACTTCAAGCAATTTAGTTCATATATAATTAAAATTAAGATAAGTGGATTTTACTACCATTCGACATGGTAATAGGCTTTGCACTTCAAGCAATTCTAGTTCATATATAATTAAAAATAAGATAAGTGGATTTTACTACCATTCGACATGGTAATAGGCTTTGCACTTCAAGCAATTCTAGTTCATATATAATTAAAATTAAGATAAGTGGATTTTATTACCATTCGACATGGTAATATGCTTTGCACTTCAAGCAATTCTAGTTCATATATAATTAAAATTAAGATAAGTGGATTTTACTACCATTCGACATGGTAATATGCTTTGCACTTCAAGCAATTCTAGTTCATATATAATTAAAATTAAGATAAGTGGATTTTATTACCATTCGACATGGTAATATGCTTTGCACTTCAAGCAATTCTAGTTCATATATAATTAAAATTAAGATAAGTGGATTTTACTACCATTCGACATGGTAATATGCTTTGCACTTCAAGCAATTCTAGTTCATATATAATTAAAATTAAGATAAGTGGATTTTATTACCATTCGACATGGTAATATGCTTTGCACTTCAAGCAATTTAGTTCATATATAATTAAAATTAAGATAAGTGGATTTTATTACCATTCGACATGGTAATATGCTTTGCACTTCAAGCAATTTTAGTTCATATATAATAAAATTAAGATAAGTGGATTTTATTACCATTCGACATGGTAATATGCTTTGCACTTCAAGCAATTTTAGTTCATATATAATTAAAATTAAGATAAGTGGATTTTATTACCATTCGACATGGTAATATGCTTTGCACTTCAAGCAATTCTAGTTCATATATAATTAAAATTAAGATAAGTGGATTTTATTACCATTCGACATGGTAATATGCTTTGCACTTCAAGCAATTTTAGTTCATATATAATTAAAATTAAGATAAGTGGATTTTATTACCATTCGACATGGTAATATGCTTTGCACTTCAAGCAATTCTAGTTCATATATAATTAAAATTAAGATAAGTGGATTTTATTACCATTCGACATGGTAATAGGCTTTGCACTTCAAGCAATTTAGTTCATATATAATTAAAATTAAGATAAGTGGATTTTATTACCATTCGACATGGTAATATGCTTTGCACTTCAAGCAATTCTAGTTCATATATAATTAAAATTAAGATAAGTGGATTTTATTACCATTCGACATGGTAATATGCTTTGCACTTCAAGCAATTCTAGTTCATATATAAGTAAAATTAAGATAAGTGGATTTTATTACCATTCGACATGGTAATATGCTTTGCACTTCAAGCAATTCTAGTTCATATATAATTAAAATTAAGATAAGTGGATTTTATTACCATTCGACATGGTAATATGCTTTGCACTTCAAGCAATTTCAGTTCATATATAATTAAAATTAAGATAAGTGGATTTTATTACCATTCGACATGGTAATAGGCTTTGCACTTCAAGCAATTTAGTTCATATATAAGTAAAATTAAGATAAGTGGATTTTATTACCATTCGACATGGTAATATGCTTTGCACTTCAAGCAATTCTAGTTCATATATAATTAAAATTAAGATAAGTGGATTTTACTACCATTCGACATGGTAATATGCTTTGCACTTCAAGCAATTTTAGTTCATATATAATTAAAATTAAGATAAGTGGATTTTATTACCATTCGACATGGTAATATGCTTTGCACTTCAAGCAATTCTAGTTCATATATAATTAAAATTAAGATAAGTGGATTTTACTACCATTCGACATGGTAATATGCTTTGCACTTCAAGCAATTTTAGTTCATATATAATTAAAATTAAGATAAGTGGATTTTATTACCATTCGACATGGTAATATGCTTTGCACTTCAAGCAATTCTAGTTCATATATAATTAAAATTAAGATAAGTGGATTTTATTACCATTCGACATGGTAATATGCTTTGCACTTCAAGCAATTCTAGTTCATATATAATTAAAATTAAGATAAGTGGATTTTATTACCATTCGACATGGTAATAGGCTTTGCACTTCAAGCAATTTCAGTTCATATATAAGTAAAATTAAGATAAGTGGATTTTATTACCATTCGACATGGTAATAGGCTTTGCACTTCAAGCAATTTAGTTCATATATAAGTAAAATTAAGATAAGTGGATTTTATTACCATTCGACATGGTAATATGCTTTGCACTTCAAGCAATTCTAGTTCATATATAATTAAAATTAAGATAAGTGGATTTTATTACCATTCGACATGGTAATATGCTTTGCACTTCAAGCAATTTTAGTTCATATATAATTAAAATTAAGATAAGTGGATTTTACTACCATTCGACATGGTAATATGCTTTGCACTTCAAGCAATTCTAGTTCATATATAATTAAAATTAAGATAAGTGGATTTTACTACCATTCGACATGGTAATAGGCTTTGCACTTCAAGCAATTCTAGTTCATATATAATTAAAATTAAGATAAGTGGATTTTATTACCATTCGACATGGTAATATGCTTTGCACTTCAAGCAATTCTAGTTCATATATAATTAAAATTAAGATAAGTGGATTTTATTACCATTCGACATGGTAATATGCTTTGCACTTCAAGCAATTCTAGTTCATATATAATTAAAATTAAGATAAGTGGATTTTATTACCATTCGACATGGTAATATGCTTTGCACTTCAAGCAATTCTAGTTCATATATAATTAAAATTAAGATAAGTGGATTTTACTACCATTCGACATGGTAATATGCTTTGCACTTCAAGCAATTCTAGTTCATATATAATTAAAAATAAGATAAGTGGATTTTACTACCATTCGACATGGTAATAGGCTTTGCACTTCAAGCAATTCTAGTTCATATATAATTAAAATTAAGATAAGTGGATTTTATTACCATTCGACATGGTAATATGCTTTGCACTTCAAGCAATTCTAGTTCATATATAATTAAAATTAAGATAAGTGGATTTTACTACCATTCGACATGGTAATATGCTTTGCACTTCAAGCAATTCTAGTTCATATATAATTAAAATTAAGATAAGTGGATTTTATTACCATTCGACATGGTAATATGCTTTGCACTTCAAGCAATTCTAGTTCATATATAATTAAAATTAAGATAAGTGGATTTTACTACCATTCGACATGGTAATATGCTTTGCACTTCAAGCAATTCTAGTTCATATATAATTAAAATTAAGATAAGTGGATTTTATTACCATTCGACATGGTAATATGCTTTGCACTTCAAGCAATTCTAGTTCATATATAATTAAAATTAAGATAAGTGGATTTTATTACCATTCGACATGGTAATATGCTTTGCACTTCAAGCAATTCTAGTTCATATATAATTAAAATTAAGATAAGTGGATTTTATTACCATTCGACATGGTAATATGCTTTGCACTTCAAGCAATTTTAGTTCATATATAATTAAAATTAAGATAAGTGGATTTTACTACCATTCGACATGGTAATATGCTTTGCACTTCAAGCAATTTTAGTTCATATATAATTAAAATTAAGATAAGTGGATTTTATTACCATTCGACATGGTAATATGCTTTGCACTTCAAGCAATTCTAGTTCATATATAATTAAAATTAAGATAAGTGGATTTTATTACCATTCGACATGGTAATATGCTTTGCACTTCAAGCAATTCTAGTTCATATATAATTAAAATTAAGATAAGTGGATTTTATTACCATTCGACATGGTAATAGGCTTTGCACTTCAAGCAATTTCTAGTTCATATATAATTAAAATTAAGATAAGTGGATTTTATTACCATTCGACATGGTAATAGGCTTTGCACTTCAAGCAATTCTAGTTCATATATAAGTAAAATTAAGATAAGTGGATTTTATTACCATTCGACATGGTAATATGCTTTGCACTTCAAGCAATTCTAGTTCATATATAATTAAAATTAAGATAAGTGGATTTTATTACCATTCGACATGGTAATATGCTTTGCACTTCAAGCAATTTAGTTCATATATAATTAAAATTAAGATAAGTGGATTTTATTACCATTCGACATGGTAATATGCTTTGCACTTCAAGCAATTTTAGTTCATATATAATTAAAATTAAGATAAGTGGATTTTACTACCATTCGACATGGTAATATGCTTTGCACTTCAAGCAATTTTAGTTCATATATAATTAAAATTAAGATAAGTGGATTTTATTACCATTCGACATGGTAATATGCTTTGCACTTCAAGCAATTCTAGTTCATATATAATTAAAATTAAGATAAGTGGATTTTATTACCATTCGACATGGTAATATGCTTTGCACTTCAAGCAATTTTTAGTTCATATATAAGTAAAATTAAGATAAGTGGATTTTATTACCATTCGACATGGTAATATGCTTTGCACTTCAAGCAATTTTAGTTCATATATAATTAAAATTAAGATAAGTGGATTTTATTACCATTCGACATGGTAATATGCTTTGCACTTCAAGCAATTTTAGTTCATATATAAGTAAAATTAAGATAAGTGGATTTTATTACCATTCGACATGGTAATATGCTTTGCACTTCAAGCAATTCTAGTTCATATATAATTAAAATTAAGATAAGTGGATTTTATTACCATTCGACATGGTAATATGCTTTGCACTTCAAGCAATTTTAGTTCATATATAAGTAAAATTAAGATAAGTGGATTTTATTACCATTCGACATGGTAATATGCTTTGCACTTCAAGCAATTCTAGTTCATATATAATTAAAATTAAGATAAGTGGATTTTATTACCATTCGACATGGTAATATGCTTTGCACTTCAAGCAATTTTAGTTCATATATAATTAAAATTAAGATAAGTGGATTTTATTACCATTCGACATGGTAATATGCTTTGCACTTCAAGCAATTCTAGTTCATATATAATTAAAATTAAGATAAGTGGATTTTATTACCATTCGACATGGTAATATGCTTTGCACTTCAAGCAATTTTAGTTCATATATAATTAAAATTAAGATAAGTGGATTTTATTACCATTCGACATGGTAATATGCTTTGCACTTCAAGCAATTCTAGTTCATATATAATTAAAATTAAGATAAGTGGATTTTATTACCATTCGACATGGTAATATGCTTTGCACTTCAAGCAATTCTAGTTCATATATAATTAAAATTAAGATAAGTGGATTTTATTACCATTCGACATGGTAATATGCTTTGCACTTCAAGCAATTCTAGTTCATATATAATTAAAATTAAGATAAGTGGATTTTATTACCATTCGACATGGTAATATGCTTTGCACTTCAAGCAATTCTAGTTCATATATAATTAAAATTAAGATAAGTGGATTTTATTACCATTCGACATGGTAATATGCTTTGCACTTCAAGCAATTCTAGTTCATATATAATTAAAATTAAGATAAGTGGATTTTACTACCATTCGACATGGTAATATGCTTTGCACTTCAAGCAATTCTAGTTCATATATAATTAAAATTAAGATAAGTGGATTTTACTACCATTCGACATGGTAATATGCTTTGCACTTCAAGCAATTCTAGTTCATATATAATTAAAATTAAGATAAGTGGATTTTATTACCATTCGACATGGTAATATGCTTTGCACTTCAAGCAATTCTAGTTCATATATAATTAAAATTAAGATAAGTGGATTTTATTACCATTCGACATGGTAATATGCTTTGCACTTCAAGCAATTCTAGTTCATATATAATTAAAATTAAGATAAGTGGATTTTATTACCATTCGACATGGTAATATGCTTTGCACTTCAAGCAATTCTAGTTCATATATAATTAAAATTAAGATAAGTGGATTTTATTACCATTCGACATGGTAATATGCTTTGCACTTCAAGCAATTCTAGTTCATATATAATTAAAATTAAGATAAGTGGATTTTATTACCATTCGACATGGTAATATGCTTTGCACTTCAAGCAATTCTAGTTCATATATAATTAAAATTAAGATAAGTGGATTTTATTACCATTCGACATGGTAATATGCTTTGCACTTCAAGCAATTTAGTTCATATATAATTAAAATTAAGATAAGTGGATTTTACTACCATTCGACATGGTAATATGCTTTGCACTTCAAGCAATTTTAGTTCATATATAATTAAAATTAAGATAAGTGGATTTTATTACCATTCGACATGGTAATATGCTTTGCACTTCAAGCAATTTTAGTTCATATATAATTAAAATTAAGATAAGTGGATTTTATTACCATTCGACATGGTAATATGCTTTGCACTTCAAGCAATTCTAGTTCATATATAATTAAAATTAAGATAAGTGGATTTTATTACCATTCGACATGGTAATATGCTTTGCACTTCAAGCAATTCTAGTTCATATATAATTAAAATTAAGATAAGTGGATTTTATTACCATTCGACATGGTAATAGGCTTTGCACTTCAAGCAATTTCAGTTCATATATAAGTAAAATTAAGATAAGTGGATTTTATTACCATTCGACATGGTAATAGGCTTTGCACTTCAAGCAATTTAGTTCATATATAAGTAAAATTAAGATAAGTGGATTTTATTACCATTCGACATGGTAATATGCTTTGCACTTCAAGCAATTCTAGTTCATATATAATTAAAATTAAGATAAGTGGATTTTATTACCATTCGACATGGTAATATGCTTTGCACTTCAAGCAATTTTAGTTCATATATAATTAAAATTAAGATAAGTGGATTTTATTACCATTCGACATGGTAATATGCTTTGCACTTCAAGCAATTTTAGTTCATATATAATTAAAATTAAGATAAGTGGATTTTATTACCATTCGACATGGTAATATGCTTTGCACTTCAAGCAATTTTAGTTCATATATAATTAAAATTAAGATAAGTGGATTTTATTACCATTCGACATGGTAATATGCTTTGCACTTCAAGCAATTCTAGTTCATATATAATTAAAATTAAGATAAGTGGATTTTATTACCATTCGACATGGTAATAGCTTTGCACTTCAAGCAATTTTAGTTCATATATAAGTAAAATTAAGATAAGTGGATTTTATTACCATTCGACATGGTAATATGCTTTGCACTTCAAGCAATTTTAGTTCATATATAATAAAATTAAGATAAGTGGATTTTATTACCATTCGACATGGTAATATGCTTTGCACTTCAAGCAATTTTAGTTCATATATAATTAAAATTAAGATAAGTGGATTTTATTACCATTCGACATGGTAATATGCTTTGCACTTCAAGCAATTCTAGTTCATATATAATTAAAATTAAGATAAGTGGATTTTATTACCATTCGACATGGTAATATGCTTTGCACTTCAAGCAATTTTAGTTCATATATAATTAAAATTAAGATAAGTGGATTTTATTACCATTCGACATGGTAATATGCTTTGCACTTCAAGCAATTCTAGTTCATATATAATTAAAATTAAGATAAGTGGATTTTATTACCATTCGACATGGTAATAGGCTTTGCACTTCAAGCAATTTTAGTTCATATATAATTAAAATTAAGATAAGTGGATTTTATTACCATTCGACATGGTAATATGCTTTGCACTTCAAGCAATTCTAGTTCATATATAATTAAAATTAAGATAAGTGGATTTTATTACCATTCGACATGGTAATATGCTTTGCACTTCAAGCAATTTTAGTTCATATATAATTAAAATTAAGATAAGTGGATTTTATTACCATTCGACATGGTAATATGCTTTGCACTTCAAGCAATTCTAGTTCATATATAATTAAAATTAAGATAAGTGGATTTTATTACCATTCGACATGGTAATAGGCTTTGCACTTCAAGCAATTTCAGTTCATATATAATTAAAATTAAGATAAGTGGATTTTATTACCATTCGACATGGTAATAGGCTTTGCACTTCAAGCAATTTAGTTCATATATAAGTAAAATTAAGATAAGTGGATTTTACTACCATTCGACATGGTAATATGCTTTGCACTTCAAGCAATTCTAGTTCATATATAATTAAAATTAAGATAAGTGGATTTTACTACCATTCGACATGGTAATATGCTTTGCACTTCAAGCAATTTTAGTTCATATATAATTAAAATTAAGATAAGTGGATTTTATTACCATTCGACATGGTAATATGCTTTGCACTTCAAGCAATTCTAGTTCATATATAATTAAAATTAAGATAAGTGGATTTTATTACCATTCGACATGGTAATATGCTTTGCACTTCAAGCAATTTTAGTTCATATATAATTAAAATTAAGATAAGTGGATTTTATTACCATTCGACATGGTAATATGCTTTGCACTTCAAGCAATTTTAGTTCATATATAATTAAAATTAAGATAAGTGGATTTTACTACCATTCGACATGGTAATATGCTTTGCACTTCAAGCAATTCTAGTTCATATATAATTAAAATTAAGATAAGTGGATTTTATTACCATTCGACATGGTAATATGCTTTGCACTTCAAGCAATTCTAGTTCATATATAATTAAAATTAAGATAAGTGGATTTTATTACCATTCGACATGGTAATATGCTTTGCACTTCAAGCAATTCTAGTTCATATATAATTAAAATTAAGATAAGTGGATTTTACTACCATTCGACATGGTAATAGGCTTTGCACTTCAAGCAATTCTAGTTCATATATAATTAAAATTAAGATAAGTGGATTTTATTACCATTCGACATGGTAATATGCTTTGCACTTCAAGCAATTTTAGTTCATATATAATTAAAAATTAAGATAAGTGGATTTTACTACCATTCGACATGGTAATAGGCTTTGCACTTCAAGCAATTTTAGTTCATATATAATTAAAATTAAGATAAGTGGATTTTATTACCATTCGACATGGTAATATGCTTTGCACTTCAAGCAATTTTAGTTCATATATAATTAAAATTAAGATAAGTGGATTTTATTACCATTCGACATGGTAATATGCTTTGCACTTCAAGCAATTCTAGTTCATATATAATTAAAATTAAGATAAGTGGATTTTATTACCATTCGACATGGTAATATGCTTTGCACTTCAAGCAATTTTAGTTCATATATAAGTAAAATTAAGATAAGTGGATTTTATTACCATTCGACATGGTAATATGCTTTGCACTTCAAGCAATTCTAGTTCATATATAATTAAAATTAAGATAAGTGGATTTTATTACCATTCGACATGGTAATAGGCTTTGCACTTCAAGCAATTTTAGTTCATATATAATTAAAATTAAGATAAGTGGATTTTATTACCATTCGACATGGTAATAGGCTTTGCACTTCAAGCAATTTTAGTTCATATGTAATTAAAAATTAAGATAAGTGGATTTTATTACCATTCGACATGGTAATAGGCTTTGCACTTCAAGCAATTTAGTTCATATATAATTAAAATTAAGATAAGTGGATTTTATTACCATTCGACATGGTAATAGCTTTGCACTTCAAGCAATTTTAGTTCATATATAATTAAAATTAAGATAAGTGGATTTTATTACCATTCGACATGGTAATATGCTTTGCACTTCAAGCAATTCTAGTTCATATATAATTAAAATTAAGATAAGTGGATTTTATTACCATTCGACATGGTAATAGGCTTTGCACTTCAAGCAATTTTAGTTCATATATAAGTAAAATTAAGATAAGTGGATTTTATTACCATTCGACATGGTAATAGGCTTTGCACTTCAAGCAATTTTAGTTCATATATAAGTAAAATTAAGATAAGTGGATTTTATTACCATTCGACATGGTAATATGCTTTGCACTTCAAGCAATTCTAGTTCATGTATAATTAAAATTAAGATAAGTGGATTTTACTACCATTCGACATGGTAATATGCTTTGCACTTCAAGCAATTTTAGTTCATATATAATTAAAATTAAGATAAGTGGATTTTATTACCATTCGACATGGTAATATGCTTTGCACTTCAAGCAATTCTAGTTCATATATAATTAAAATTAAGATAAGTGGATTTTACTACCATTCGACATGGTAATATGCTTTGCACTTCAAGCAATTTTAGTTCATATAAATTAAAATTAAGATAAGTGGATTTTATTACCATTCGACATGGTAATATGCTTTGCACTTCAAGCAATTTTAGTTCATATATAATTAAAAATAAGATAAGTGGATTTTACTACCATTCGACATGGTAATAGGCTTTGCACTTCAAGCAATTCTAGTTCATATATAATTAAAATTAAGATAAGTGGATTTTACTACCATTCGACATGGTAATATGCTTTGCACTTCAAGCAATTTTAGTTCATATATAATTAAAATTAAGATAAGTGGATTTTATTACCATTCGACATGGTAATATGCTTTGCACTTCAAGCAATTCTAGTTCATATATAATTAAAATTAAGATAAGTGGATTTTACTACCATTCGACATGGTAATATGCTTTGCACTTCAAGCAATTTTAGTTCATATATAATTAAAATTAAGATAAGTGGATTTTATTACCATTCGACATGGTAATATGCTTTGCACTTCAAGCAATTTTAGTTCATATATAATTAAAAATAAGATAAGTGGATTTTACTACCATTCGACATGGTAATAGGCTTTGCACTTCAAGCAATTCTAGTTCATATATAATTAAAAATAAGATAAGTGGATTTTACTACCATTCGACATGGTAATAGGCTTTGCACTTCAAGCAATTTTAGTTCATATATAATTAAAATTAAGATAAGTGGATTTTATTACCATTCGACATGGTAATATGCTTTGCACTTCAAGCAATTTTAGTTCATATATAATTAAAATTAAGATAAGTGGATTTTACTACCATTCGACATGGTAATATGCTTTGCACTTCAAGCAATTCTAGTTCATATATAATTAAAATAAGATAAGTGAATTTTATTACCATTTGATATGTTAATATGCTTTGCACTTCAAGCAATTTTAGTTCATATATAAGTAAAATTAAGATAAGTGGATTTTATTACCATTCGACATGGTAATATGCTTTGCACTTCAAGCAATTCTAGTTCATATATAATTAAAATTAAGATAAGTGGATTTTATTACCATTCGACATGGTAATAGGCTTTGCACTTCAAGCAATTTTAGTTCATATATAATTAAAATTAAGATAAGTGGATTTTATTACCATTCGACATGGTAATAGGCTTTGCACTTCAAGCAATTTTAGTTCATATGTAATAAAAATTAAGATAAGTGGATTTTATTACCATTCGACATGGTAATAGGCTTTGCACTTCAAGCAATTTAAGTTCATATATAATTAAAATTAAGATAAGTGGATTTTATTACCATTTGACATGGTAATAAGCTTTGCATTTCAAGCAATTTTAGTTCATATATAAGTAAAATTAAGATAAGTGGATTTTATTACCATTCGACATGGTAATATGCTTTGCACTTCACGCAATTCTAGTTCATATATAATTAAAATTAAGATAAGTGGATTTTATTACCATTCGACATGGTAATAGGCTTTGCACTTCAAGCAATTTTAGTTCATATATAAGTAAAATTAAGATAAGTAGATTTTATTACCATTCGACATGGTAATAGGCTTTGCACTTCAAGCAATTTTAGTTCATATATAAGTAAAATTAAGATAAGTGGATTTTATTACCATTCGACATGGTAATATGCTTTGCACTTCAAGCAATTCTAGTTCATGTATAATTAAAATTAAGATAAGTGGATTTTACTACCATTCGACATGGTAATATGCTTTGCACTTCAAGCAATTTTAGTTCATATATAATTAAAATTAAGATAAGTGGATTTTATTACCATTCGACATGGTAATATGCTTTGCACTTCAAGCAATTCTAGTTCATATATAATTAAAATTAAGATAAGTGGATTTTACTACCATTCGACATGGTAATATGCTTTGCACTTCAAGCAATTTTAGATCATATAAAATTAAAATTAAGATAAGTGGATTTTATTACCATTCGACATGGTAATATGCTCTGCACTTCAAGCAATTTTAGCTCATATATAAATAAAAATAAGATAAGTGGATTTTACTACCATTCGACATGGTAATAGGCTTTGCACTTCAAGCAATTCTAGTTCATATATAATTAAAAATAAGATAAGTGGATTTTACTATCATTCGACATAGTAATAGGCTTTGCACTTCAAGCAATTCTAGTTCATATATAATTAAAATTAAGATAAGTGGATTTAACTACCATTCGACATGGTAATATGCTTTGCACTTCAAGCAATTCTAGTTCATATATAATTAAAATTAAGATAAGTGGATTTAACTACCATTCGACATGGTAATATGCTTTGCACTTCAAGCAATTCTAGTTCATATATAATTAAAAATAAGATAAGTGGATTTTACTACCATTCGACATGGTAATAGGGTTTGCACTTCAATCAATTCTAGTTCATATGTAAGTAAAATTAAGATAAGTGGATTTTATTACCATTCGACATGGTAATATGCTTTGCACTTCAAGCAATTTTAGTTCATATTTAATTAAAAATAAGATAAATGGATT
>NC_090750.1:56484713-56487213 GCF_036898095.1 Palaemon carinicauda | reverse complement strand
CTCTATATCTTTACTTTCTTTCAATTTTATATTTTTTCCCTCATGTTAAGTATCCTATTAGGAATTTATATCCCTATATCTTTACTTTCTTTCAATATCATATGTTTTTCCTCATGGTAAGTATCCTGCAAGGAATTTATTCTTTTTCCTTTTCTAAATTACCAGTACTAAATTCTTTCCCTACAATAACCCATATGGAATTCACAGTCAACCTAAAAGATCATATTGCCTTCCTTAAATCAATTCTGATCTGTCCTTCTTAGTGGTCCGGACACCTTTTGACTCCTCAATAACCAGAAATTATTCCCTTAAAATATATGGACAAGAAAGATTATTCCTGTAACATATGCATCACCCAGGTACATCTTGAAAGTAATTGTCAGTCATTCTGTCACATTATTATCATTGTATTTTAGTATTTATACAAAAACTTGCAATCTCCCTGGACAATTCTATCCTGTTCGTAATACTAGGCAGGCAGTTAATTCTAATAGCCAGGCCTTCTCCATCATGTGGCTCAATACTACACAGTATTCTAGAAGTTTTATTCCAGCTGTTACCAAGTTGTGGAATGATCTTCCTAATCGGGTAGTTGAATCAGTAGAACTTCAAAAGTTCAAAGTTGGAGCAAATGTTTTTAGGTTGACCAGGCTGACATGAGTCTTTTTATAGTTTATATATGACATAGCTGTTTTTGACGTTAATAGTTTATTTAGGACATATCTGTTTTGACGTTGTTACTGTTTTCAGAATAATTTATTGTTAACTTGTTCTCATTATTTATTTATTTCCTTATTTCCTTTCCTCACTGGGCTATTTTTTCCCTATTGGAGCCCTTGGGATTATAGCATCTTGCTTTTCCAACTAGGGTTGTAGTTTGGCTAAATAATAATAATAATAATAATAATAATAATAATAATAATAATAATAATAATAATAATAATAATAATAATAATAGGTGTATCTGTTATGCACAGAATTTAATTACATATCGTATATAGCCAACAATTACATCATAGAGAAGCCTCAACTTTAAACTATACCGTTGAAAATCTGTAATTTTAATCGGAAATTCTCCGTAAAAACTGACTCTTCTCATCCGTATTTCAGTAGAATACATGCGACCGTTTACGGGTTGGTGACCGTAATATCAATCATTTACGTCAATATATCCTTTTTATAAAACGGTAAATGCCTGGCAACATTTATTCCAGGATTTTTACCGTTTTTTAAACAGCAAATTTTAAATAGCGTAACAATTTCCAGTTTTACATCAGTCCCATCTGCCTCAATCTATCCTCCGTATACCTTATCTCTTCAATGCGCTCATTCCATCAGCCTAGAACTGCATTCACGTCTTCCGAAATCTCTCCAATTTCATTTTAATTCTTAGAAGCGGGCTATTATCAGCCTTCCTATCTTCACTGACTATCCTTTAACTCATTTTTTTCTTCTATATTCTTTTACTGTCTTTCCTTTATATTTATAACTGACCATACCTCCTTTTCTTACTAATTTTGACAAAATAGTCCACCGTCTTTTTTACCTTTTTATTATCATTATTACTATTAATTGCTAAGCTCAAACCCTAGCTGGAAAAGCAAGATGCTATAAGCCCAAGGGCTCCAACAGGGAATATAGCCCAGTGAGGAAAGGAAACAAGGAAAAATAGAATATTTTAAGAACAGCAACATTAAGATAAATATTTCCTATATAGACTATAAAAACTTTAACAAATGAATGATTAAGCACACACACACACACACACACACACATATTGTATATATATATATATATATATATATATATATATATATATATATATATATATATATATATATATATATACATTTTATATATATATATATATATATATATATATATATATATATATATATATATGTATATGTATATACACACACACATATATATATATATATATATATATATATATTTATATATATATATATATATATATATATATATATATATATATATTTATATATATATATATATATATATATATATACAAATATTTAATGTATATGTTTGTATATTTATACATATATACTGTATATATATATATATATATATATATATATATATATATATATATATATATATATATATATATATATCCACAGACATACACAGACTCACACACGCGTATATATATATATATATATATATATATATATATATTATATATATATATATCTATATATATACATACATATATATACATATATATACACACACGCATCAGAATTTTCATTGTACCTGAAGGTTTTGGCCTGGTCCCAGGAGTCTTATCTAGACACCACAGTATTTTAATTTGAAAAGACCACAGCGTTTATTAGTGGACTATTCTGTTTACTGTCCTCTGAATTTGGAAGTGTTAACCCGGTGTAATGTTGCCACTTAGTAAATTCCGAAGGGGAATTCCACCAAAATTGCCTCTTCAAATGAAATATACAGTATTGTTGTCTTGTTAACAAGT
>NC_090750.1:56460105-56472605 GCF_036898095.1 Palaemon carinicauda | reverse complement strand
TTCAGTTCTCCCCCATCCAGGAACTGAACACGACATGTCTCTCTCGAGAGGGCTACGATCTCACTAACCCTGGCCCCGGACGCGAGTGCAAATAGGAAAATAACTTTTTGTGTCAAATCCTTTAACGCACACTCTTCATTGCTCAACAGAGAAGCAAAATGAAGAACTTTGTCTAAAGACCATGAAATGGGCTTTGGAGGTGCTGAAGGTCTGAGCCTAGCGCAGGCTTTCGGAACTTTATTAAAGATCTCGTTACCTAGGTCGACCTGGAAGGCATATAGAATGGGTCTTGTCAAAGCAGACTTACACGCTGAAATCGTGTTAGCCGCCAACCCTTGACCATGGAGGTGGATGAAGAAAGATAAGAAGAAGTGTGTCGAGATCTGCGGATTCTTCGCCTTGACAAAGGCCACCCATTTTCTCCAAGATGACTCATATTGTCTTCTAGTAGATTTGCACTTATATTCCTCTAGGAAGTCTATGCTGGCTTTCGAAATCCCGAAATGCTTTCTCACCGCTAGGGAGAGAAAATCATGAGCTGCAGGGTCCGTGTTTTCTGTAATGAAGCGCAGACAGTCGACTTCTGGACTTGCTGGGTCAGAACTGGATGTGGTAGCGGTACAAACTTCAGCTGTAGTTCCAATGCCAAGGGGAACCACACGCTGTTCGGCCACTTGTGGGCCACTATTGCCGCTACCCTCTTGAAGGATCTCAGTTTGTTGAGGACCCTCAACAGAAGGTTGTGAGGAAGGAACAGACAAATCCTGGACCATCTGTTCCAGTCGAGGGACATCGCGTCCACTGCTTCCGCTAAGGGGTCCTTGTACGTGGACACGTACAGGGGCAACTTCTTGTTGTCTTTCGTCGCAAAGAGGTCTATCTGCAGTTCTGGGACTTGATTCAGAATGAAGGAGAATGATTCTGCATCTAAGGACCATTCCGACTCTATCGGTGTGAACCTGGATAGAGCGTTCGCTGTCACGTTGCGGACTCCTTGAAGGTGAACTGCCGACAGGTACCACTTCTTCTTTTCCGCCAATCGGAAAATGGCCAACATCACCTGATTGAGAGGTGGTGACCTCGATCCTTGTCGATTCAAGCAGCTCACAACTACCTCGCTGTCCATCACCAACCTTATGTGGATCGAGTGACGCGGGGAGACTTTCTTTAAGGTAAGGAGCACTGCCATAGCTTCTAGAAAGTTTATGTGAAAGGTCTTGAATAGCTTGGACCAAGTCCCCTGGACTTTTTTTCCGATGAGAGTGACCTCCCCATCCCTCCTTTGAGGCGTCTGAGTGAATCGTCACCGACGGGGGAGGTGGCTGAAGAAGAACCGACTTCTTTAGATGTCTGGCTTGGGACCAAGGCCTGAGAAGAGTACGTAGCCGAAGCGGAACTGGTCTTCTCAGATCTCTTCGCACGTTTGATGCATAACTTCTCCAAACTCCGGTTGTATCCTTTAGCTGTGCTCTTAGCACTGGGTGTGTCACCGAAGCAAACTGGAGAGAGCCCAGTACCCTCTCCTGTTCGCGTCTTGATATCCTTTCGGAATCTAGATGTCTCTTGACAGAACCCGCTATCTCCTTCCTTTTCTTCGCCGGGATGGAGAAACGGTGTGACAAAAGGTCCCAGTGGATTCCCAGCCACTGGAACTTTTGAGATGGAGAAAGTCAAGACTTTTTTCTGTGGATCTTGAAGCCTAGGTACTCTAGGAACTAGATCACTTGAATGGAAGCTTGCAAGCATTCTGTCTCGGATGCTGCCCACACCAACCAGTCGTCCAGGTAGGCTACTACCTGAATTCCCTTTAGGCGTAATTATTTGAGAGCTGCGCTCGCAAGCTTCGTGAAGATCCTTGGGGCTATATTTAGGCCGAATGGCATGGCTCTGAAGGCGTATAGTCTTCGTTGTAGCCTGAACCCTAGGTAGGGGGAGAGTCGACGGCTGATTGGAATGTGCCAATAGGCGTCTGACAAATCTATAGAGACGGAATATGCCCTCTTGGGCAGTAAGGTCCTTATGTGTTGCAGTGTTAGCATTTTGAATTTGCAATTCACTATAAACTTGTTGAGTGGCGACACGTCCAGAATAACTCTGAGCTTTTCCGAGTCTTTCTTGGGAACACAAAACAGCCTGCCTTGGAATTTGATGGACTTCACCTTTCGGATCACATTTTTCTCCAACAGTTCTTGAACGTACTCCTCCAGAACGGGGGTGGAGTGTTGGAAAAACCGAAGGCACGGGGGTGGAGTGCTGTACCAGCTCCAGCCCAGTCCATTATTGAGTAGGCTGTGGGCCCAGGGATCGAAGGTCCATCGATACCAAAATTTCAGAAGTCTCCCTCCTACCGGTATCATCTCACTTGGACTGCCGTCCTGAGGTCTTGCCTCCCTGACCACGACCACCCCTGAATCCCCTTCCCCTTGAGGGGCGCCTAGACGAGCCTCTGGCTGCTCCTCTAGGCTTTGCTCGAAAGGAAGAAGACTGCCCTTCGAACGTTGGGGTGAATGCCGTGGACTGTGTCGACACAGCCTGGGGTACCCACTGAAAAGTGGTCGGGGTTTGTGCCACCATCTGGGGCACTGGAGGCAATGGCAATTGCAGTTGCTGTTGCTGTTTAAAAGGCTTGGCTGGCCGAGACGGTAGCCTAGTCCTCATAGTCTTCCTCTTTGGTTGGGGACCCTCATTCGGGGAAGACTTTCTTTTGATAGCCAGGCCCCACTTCTGGAGAAGGTTTCTATTCTCCAAGGCGGCCTTATCAACAACTTCTTTGACCAAATCGGTAGGGAAAAGGTCTTTTCCCCAAATGTTGGAGGAGATTAGTTTCTTTGGCTCGTGCCTCACCGTAGCCGAGGTGAACACAAACTCCCTACAAGCTCTCTTTGCCTTGACGATGCCATAAAGGTCCTTCGTCACTGTGGCCAGATGAGTCTTGGCCACCACCATGAACATTTCATGGACCTTGGTGTCACTTGCCATCGTCTCAAGAGTAGTCTGAAGAGACGTTGAGGCAGCCAGTCTTTCTTTTGTCTCGAACTCTCTTCGCAAAAGAAAGTCAGACAGCTTAGGGAGGTCCTCGCCGAACTGACGTCCGGCAATATCAGCCTCCAACTTTCCAACTGAGAACGTAAGATGGACGTCCTTCCAGTCTTTGTGGTCCATAGGCAGGGCCAGCGACAAGGGTTTACACTCCTCCAGGGAGGGGCAAGGCTTGCCGGCCTCGACTGCTTTTAGTACAGCCGCAAACCCTTTCTGTAAAAAGGGGAAGGCTCTAGCAGGCGAGGACACAAAGGAAGGGAGCTTCTTGCTCAATGCAGCTACCTTTGAGTTAGAGAAGCCCCTCTCTTTCATCGAAAATGAAAGTAGAGCTTGAGCCTTAGCATGGTCCATCACTATGACCTCCTTCGGCTCTGTCTCCTCCTTTGAAGCTGGTTCCTTCCTCAGCCGGACATAACAGTCCGGATATGATGCCTTGCTGGGCCAGAATTCCACCTCCTCCAGGGGAACTGAGCCCAGCTTATCCGAGATGACGATCTTTCCAGTCGTCATCGGCATGTGCTCAGCATACCTCCATGGGTTAGCATCAGAGCACAAGGGAAGGTCTTTCACATTGAGCCTTTTCTGGGGCCCATGTGATTCTGCAAGGCACTGCATCCGCAGTTCCATTGCAGCCGCCTTCTCCTGAATCTCCTTCTGCATTTGTTGGATCATTCCAACAATAGAAGAGAGGGCCTGTCCCAGCTCTACTGGGAGACCGGCCGATGTTGAGGGAATAGGCTCCGGAATCTGAACCGGAGTAGCCGACACCTCGTCGACCTCATCCTCTACAACGTCTTGGGCTTGAACTTCATCCTGGGCTTCTGCCAGGAGGTCTTCCTCCAGACGCTCGTCCACGTCAGACATCCTGTCATCTAACTGGATGTCTTGCATCGCGACCGCGACTTCAGCATCCACCTGGATCTGAACTTGGGGGATCTCCTCTTGAGGCTGGGGAATCACTGCATCAGCTGATGCCTTAGGGAAAAGATACGCCCTCATCTTCTCACTTGGAAGATAAGGTCCAGAGGTGTTCTTTTGGAAGCCCCTTACCCAGGTACGAAGCTTCTCCCTTGCTATATCCCTTGATTCCGCCGTCCTAGGGGAATCAAAGGCCTCAGTAATCAGGTTAGTGCACACAGTACATACCTGACGGTACCAATACCGGAGATCATCCTTGGAGACAGTGCATGCTGCGTGTCTCCTACAAAACTCATGTCCGCAGAGGTTCTTGCTGCGGACGTTGCAGAAAACACTTCCACACTTCGGAGGGTCCTCCTGTAAAGAGAAGAAATTTCCATGAGTATCAAGTGAACTATGTATCACTGGATATGCATAGTATAGCATAACAATTCAGAAAGGAAAGACACACACTTGTGTTTCCCTCACAACCCATTGTTGCAGCCTTCCAGATAATAAAATCGAATGGTTAATCTCTTCTAGAGTAACCAATGCAAAGTTTCCAGAGGAAACAGGTGGAGCTCACACCTAAGCAATGATTTTAAAATCCTGGATAATAGACAGGAAAGAACTCACTTTCCTATCTGTAGGGCAACAGCAAATTGCTGTGCAAGAAAACACAAAAGTGTTAGAATACACAGTGCTGTACCAAAACCCATACTATAGTTTTCTTCTTACAGTATCTGTTATACTGAAGAATACTGGTACAGTATAGGAGGTTATGTGCCGGCCGGCACACACCATAACTAGCTTTAAAGTATACTACTTAACAGCTATAAGGCGGCAGAACGCTGGTTCAAATGCATGTGCCGGCTGGCAGTAACTGCCGGCCGGCAACAGCCAATGTCGGTCGGCAATGACTGCTGACCGACCACTACACAAGGTAGTACCCGGCTGCCGGCCACCCTCTTGGCGACCGGCAGACAAGGGCTGACATTAGCCGGCCGGCAAAGGTACAGGACCGATGCCAGCCGGCAGCAAAAGAACCAGAGGACTACAACTGCCCGGCTGACGGCCTCATAGGCCGGCAGCCGGGTCGGGTACAGCACTAGAAGAAAAACAGAATGGATGCCGGGATAAGAGTGTACACTACCTCCAAGCCCGGCAATCCGAAAGAGTGCATATAAGGAAGGGGAGAATCTAATTCAGGCTTCCTGACCAATGCCGTCTGACTCTGCAGGCAGGCATGGATGAGGGACCAAGGGAGGTCCGGGTAGCACTCAAAACAGAAGACCCTTGGCGGCCAGCAGCTCTGCCGGCCAACAAGGGACTGAGTCAATTCCACATCCTAACCTATTCTAGGTCCAGATGTAGAATGACGTACAGTACTGTAATGGCTAGGCCATTACAGAGATAGAGGGGGAAGGGACAAAAGAGGGTCCTACCAACCTTGCTTTAGTGACGGATCACCCGCAGCCAAGAAACTCATCTTAGCCTAAGGGAGATCCAAGGAGGGAGGCCAGCAATACTTGCCAGCTCCCAGAGCACCAAAGCAAGGAAGGTGTTGGTACTCCCAGGGAAAGAAACTTATCCTCCCCCGAGAACAGCAACAAGGACTAGTGTGGTAGATCACAAAAGAAGGAATCATCTCGTACAGAAACCTTCGGTAGTGACCTAAGGAGGCTAAGCCTCCTATGTCTGTGTCAGGCCAGCGAGGGAGACTCTACCCCAAGCCAGACAAACACAGACTCAGACTAAAAAACTCTGTTGTTCTGTCCCTCTTTGAACCAGACTTACTGGAACAGGAAGGTACAGTAACACCCCAGTATAGTTTTATCGAAAATTAATTCAGATAAACCACTTAGGGATAAGCCCAAGGCTTAAACAGAGGGAAAGGGATTGCATACCTTCTCCGAAGAAAAGAAAGCAACATGGGAGTATGAGAAAGTATACTAAGGCTCCATAAGCAACTTAGCCTAGGCACCAAGAGAATCGATTACCTAAATCACCGAAACTCACTCGTTTACTATCTTGGAAATATTCCACATAATCTTAAATGTATAAAACATAGCCTAAAGCTTCAATAAAATTTTAATACACTCGGAAAAACCAAAATCATGCATGAAGTACTAGGACCAAACGACTAGGCTACATGGCCTAGCGTAGGCCAGAATTGGCGAATACTTCGCCAAAATAATACTAAAGCACGAAAGGAAATCCTATGTAACGCTAAATAGCTAAAATTTATTAAACCAAAACAACCGGGAATGTCTCTCTGACTAACTAAACTTATACCTAGCGAGCGACAGCGTCCATGACGCCTCCGGTAGGCTACGGCTCTTGTAACAAAGATTAAACCTATCAATCACTTAAAAAATTACCAAGAGCCTACATTTATACATAAAAGACATGGTACTCAACTTATCAGAGGCCGACGAAGTTGGAGAAGCCATGAAAAGTAGAATAAATCCAAGATTTGCGAGAAACACAGGAAAAAACACCGAGTTGTTAAGCTACGCAAAAAGGAATATAGATGGCGCCAGGATTGGCGCCAGGCACGCTTACGAAACGGGAGATAGGGAGCCTTGGGAGCGGCTCCCCCTTTTTCTTTCCCGATTTCGTTTCTTGCCAATTGACCCCTGCGATACGTAATCTCTGTTCGGGGTGTAGATTGCCATGTGGCGTGTCAAGAATACGTCCTCTGATATGTCGCGATATCCCTTTCACGAGGGATACTCGCTCCAGGAGTTAGAATTCTGGTACCTTAAGGTAAATTCTCTGGGAATATCGCCGTAGTTGTAATGTACCCTAGGAAGCTACCCTATAGGAACTTCCATCAGGACGACATGGCTTGAGCCCAAAAATATACATATATACCCTGGAATGGGTTTTATGTTCGTACTCTCTGGATGCTGCAGAAATGATTTTTTCTGATTATTTTTTTTTTTATCTTTTTTTTCAAAAGGAAAATATTACAAAGATAATTCAGGAAATAGGATGGCGAGTGACGTTATATATATATAAATATAAATATATATATATATATATATATATATATATATATATATATATATATATATATATATATATATATATATATGTATATATATATATATATATATATATATATATATATATATATATATATATATATATATATATATATATATATATATATATACATATATATATATATATATATATATATATATATATATATATATATATATATATATATATATATATATATATATATATATATATATATATGTATATATGTATATATATTTATATATATATATATATATATATATATATATATATATATATATATATATATATATATATATATATACATATATATATATATATAACTTCACTTGCCATCCTATTTCCTGAAATATCTTTGTAATATTTTCCTTTTGAAAAAAAAAGATAAAAAAAATAATCAGAAAAAATCATTTCTGCAGCATCCAGAGGGTATGAACATAAAACCCATTCCAGGAGTATTTAGGGTAATGGCAGTTCCAGGACTACTTTCCAAAGGTAAATTACGACCCCATCCATCGCCTGAGTTATTTTGGCATCAGGTAAAGATTCCTCGGGGACAATTCGTTCACTTAGAAGGATTATATAGGGATTTTTTTTTTGCATCCTATGACCTTAGAAAATGTTAGAGAGAGGGATTATAAAATATTGCTGGCATTTAGTCTGATTGGTTGCTTATATAATTCTGTGAAAATGTAAATGTTAATGTGTAAAATAACAACGAAATTGTTTTTTTTATTTAATTTTTTTGCAACCTCAGAAAATGTTAGAGAGAGGGATTATAAAATATTGCTGGCATTTAGTCTGATTGGTTGCTTATATAATTCTGTGAAAATGTAAATGTTAATGTGTAAAATAACAACGAAATTGTTTTTTTTATTTAATTTTTTTGCAACCTCAGAAAATGTTAGAGAGAGGGATTATAAAATATTGCTGGCATTTAGTCTGATTGATTGCTTATATAATTCTGTGAAAATGTAAATGTCAATGTGTAAAATATAAATGATTTTTTTTTTTCAACCTCAGAAAATGTTAGAGAGAGGGATTATAAAATATTGTTGCCATTTAGTCTGATTGGTTGCTTACATATTTCTGGGAAAATTATAATTTTAGTAAAATACCAAGATATTTTTGCTTTTTCTTCCTGAAACCTCAAAATATTAAAGGGAGGAATGATAAAATATTGTTGCCATTTAATCTAATTAGCTACATATATGTATTTTTGAAAAAAGTGGAATTTTATTGCGCAAAATAACAATATATATTTCCCTTATACGACCTCAGAAATGGTAAAGAAGAATAATAAGAGGATGTTGATATTTCACAACCTCAATTGTTTATAAATTTCTGAAAAAAGGTGAACTCAAGTGTGTAAAATAACACTAAAGCTATTTCAGATTTTAAAAGTCTGTTCAATATTATTTTTTCCTCCTACGACCCCAGTAAGGTTAAAGAGAGGAACGATAAAATAATATTACTAATTAATATAAATTGCTCCTTATATATTTCTTTGAAAATTTGAATTTAAGTGTTTTTAATACCAATAAAATTGCTTAATTTTTCTAGAACTTTGTTCAATATTGTGTTTTTGTTTTGTTTCCTAGGACCAAGCTAGGACCAGGGAGGACCAGGCAATGGCTGCTGATTATTTAGAAGGTAGAGTTATAGGCTTCTCCAAACACCCCAACTTGACATCACTAGGATGGTGATGTTGCAGATACTACAAGGAGCTATAGAGCTGAAGCGGGACTACAATCCCAGTCCAGCAAATAGCCATGAAATGGAATAGAAGAGTTTGTAAATGGCTGGTGAACATATCATCTTAGGTTACCGGAAACCTTATAATAGTACAGTGGATTTACCTGTGCTATTAAGCGTAAGCGGTAAGTGGTACATCCTGTTAGCGGTAGCACACTCCATTAGTCTTGAAAGCAGTTTTGATATACCCAAAGGCAGGGCTAGCATGCTCCCCTAGTTCTGAGTGCAGTTTTGATATATCCAAAGGCAGGGCTAGCATGCTCCCCTAGTTTTGAGTACAGTTTTGATAAATCCAAAGGCAGGGCTAGCATGCTCCCCTAGTTTTGAGTGCAGTTTTGATATATCCAAAGGCAGGGCTAGCATGCTCCCCTAGTTCTGAGTGCAGTTTTGATATATCCAAAGGCAGGGCTAGCATGCTCCCCTAGTTTTGAGTGCAGTTTTGATAAATCCAAAGGCAGGGCTAGCATGCTCCCCTAGTTTTGAGTGCAGTTTTGATATATCCAAAGGCAGGCATAGCATGCTCCCCTAGTTTTGAGTGTAGTTTTAATTTATCCAGGGCTAGCATGCTCCCCTAGTTTTGAGTGCAGTTTTGATATATCCAAAGGCAGGCATAGCATGCTCCCCTAGTTTTGAGTGCAGTTTTAATATATCCAAAGGCAGGGCTAGCATGCTCCCCTAGTTTTGAGTGCAGTTTTAATATATCCAAAGGCAGGGCTAACATCTTCCCCTAATTTTGAGTTCAGTTTTAATATATTCAAAGGCAGGACAAACTTGCTCCCTAGTTTTGAGTACATTTCTAATATATCCAAAGGCAGGGATGCCATGATTGCCTATAGTCCATTTCTTTTAGCGATGCATATTTGCACCGACTCGCGGCGGTGCCCTTTTAGCTCGGAAACGTTTCCGGATGGCTGATTGGTTGGACAAGATAATTCTAACCAATCAGCGATCAGGAAACTTTTCCGAGCTAAAAGGGCACTGCTGCAAGTCGGTGCAAATGTGCATCGCTATAAGAAATGGACTATAGTTTTGAGTGCAGTTTTTGGTATATCCAAAGGCAGGGCTAACTTGCTCCCTATTTTTGAGTAAAGCTTTAATATATCCAAATGCAGGGCTAGGATACTCCCCTAGTTTTGAGTGCAGTTTTAGTATATCCACTGACAGGGCTAGCATGCTCCCATAGTTTTGAAAGCAGTTTTAATATATCCAAAGGCACGGCTAGCATGCTCCCCTAGTTTTGATTGCAGTTTTGATATATCCAAAGGCAGGGCTACCATACTCCCCTAGTTGTGAGTGCAGTTTTGATATATCCAAAGGCAGGCCTAGCGTGCTCCCCCAGTTTTGAGTGCAGTTTTAATATATCCAAAGGCAGGGCTAGCCTGCTCCCCTAGTTTTGAGTGCAGTTTTAATATATCCAAAAGCGGGGCTAGCATGCTCCCCTAGTTTTGAGTGCAGTTTTAATATATCCAAAAGCTGGGCTAGCATGCTCCCTTAGTTATGAGTGCAGTTTTAATATATCCAAAAGCAGGGCTAGCATGCTCTCCTAGTTTTGAGTGCAGTTTTGATGTATCCAAAGGCAGGGCAAGCCATTCTGAATGATTCAGTGCCAGTTTGTGTGACCTTGTATTTACGTTTGCAATATTTATTCGTAATACTACATATCTGAATCTATCTACATTTGTTGAAACTTGCAGCAAATGTTTTTATGTTGAACAGGGGTGACATAAGTCTTGTTATAGTTTATATATGAAATATAAGTTTTGATGTTTTTAAAATATTATATTTTAATTGTTCATTATTTCTCATACTGTTTATTTCCTTTCCTCACTGGGCTATTTTTCGATGTTGGAGGCTTTGAACTTAGAGCACCTCGCTTTTCCAACTAGGATTGTAGCTTAGCTAGTAATAATAATAATAATAATAATAATAATAATAATAATAATAATAATAATAATAATACAAGACAAACAAAATTTTTTACCTCTTCTTTTCAGCAAGAAAAACTTCCCAGCCATTTTCGTAATTTTGTTTCAAGAGAATTTAAACTCAAGTGAACCTCATCCGAGAGTTGTCGAGTTTGTTTACTTATCCCAAACGTCTTCCGTGAAGGAATGAAGTGAAGTCAACATTATCTCTAAGTGACGTCAACCTTCGAAGTCAACATTAACTCTCACTGACGTCAACCTTCTCGAGCGCTTGTCCTATTCCCTGGTTTTGACTCGGTTCCGAGAAACTAGTTTTCGTACCAAATGGCTTCTGCTAGATTGGGTGGACGAGTTTTTGAAGGAGATTATTCTTCTAAATTCAAGGAGGAGTGTAATAATTCGTTTGAATTACCTGGATAGTCTTCTATAAGTTAATTTAATCACAAGGTTTATCTGATTCTTGGGGAAATCAGTGTATTTTGTAGGAGTGCATTTCCGCACTTAGAATTAATCTAGATAATGATGATTTTATTTTCTAGTTTGAATTCCTTGGACAAGCTTTTATAAGCTTATTTAATCACAAGGTTTATATGACTCTTGGGAAATCACTGTCTTTTGGAGAAATGCATTGTTGCACTTAGAATTAATTTAGGTAATGATGCTTTTATTTTCTAGTTAAATTAATGTAAAAATAAAAAAGGTAATAGCTTTATATTCATGAAAACGAATATGATATATAGTGATGCTTTTATTTTATAGCTAAATTGGTGTATAACAGAGAAGGTAATAGCTTTATATTCATGAAAACTAATATGCTATAAAGTGATGCTTTTATTTTATAGTTAAATTACTGTATGATAGAGTAGGTAATAGCTTTATATTCATGAAAACTAATATGCTATAAAGTGATGCTTTTATTTCATAGCTAAATTAATTTAAAATAGAGAAGGTAATAGATAAATTATATTCCTGAAAAATAAAATAGTTAAATTGGTGTATAACAGAGAAAATAATAGCTTTATCTTCATAAAAAAGTGAGGACGAATAGGCAAAAGGAGGAGAATAATTAGAGAATTTTCATAATATCTCTTGTAACAGATAAAAAGGATTTTGTATGTAATGGCAAAGATTATGTGTCAAAAACTTCATTATCTAAACCTTAAACGAAGCCTTGTTGACCATTGCAGTGTACTTGAATTATCAATAAAAAAAAAAAAAAAAAAAAAAAAAAGAATCATAGGTTTCTATTGTTGTTTTGTTGTTTTTATCCTGTTGACTCTCGTTGTTTGTCTCCAAATATTTATATAAACAAGGGGTAATCATTTCGGCAATGAAATACCTGCTTGTGATATAGAAAGTTTATTCTTTCGAAGTTTCAATGTACAAAGACTGTTACAGTAAATGGGGGTAACGTCCAGACTGGTGATCACCAGACTAAGGTTCCATTCCCGCTCAAACTAGTTAGTTCCTTTGGTCGCTGCAACCTCATCTTATGAGGTAAGGATGAGGTATTTGGGTTGAGCCTACAGGTCTATCTGCTGAGTCATCAGCAGCCATTGCCTTGCCCTCCTTGGTCCCATCTTGGACAGAGAGAGGTCTTGGGCTCTGATCATATGTATATATGGTCAATCTCTAGGGCATTGTCCTGCTTGCTAGGGCAATGTCACTATCCCTTGCCTCTGCCATTCATGAGTAGCCTTTAAGCCTTTAAACGAAGTTATAAATATCAGAATAACAGATTTTACATAATCAAAGGCCCGTATTACTCAAAAAACAAATAATTGGTGAACAATTTTTTCTGACCTTTTTTTTTTTTTTTTTTTTTTTGCTTAA
>NC_090750.1:56426409-56439605 GCF_036898095.1 Palaemon carinicauda | reverse complement strand
CAGATACTTCAGCATTTGGACAGTTTATTGGCTAAGCTTTCGGGAACAACATTTCCCATCATCGGAGCTAAAAAAGGAATGTAAAACACATATCAATAGACATCACGTTAGTCAATGAAATTCTGTTAAAAAGGCAAGAATTATAACAAATAAATCGAAATACTTAAAAAATGAAGTGGAGGAAATATACTAAAAAATAATAAATTAAACCATATAGATCAAATTAAAAATTAAAACATTAAAACATTAAATGAATGCTATAGGAAAAGAGCAATATCAAAATCAGAACAAAATACACAGAAAACTTTAAAGAAGAATTCACAAAACATCATAAATATGGGAATCAAAACAATAATACACAGAAATAACCTGGAATAAAAGAAAATGAAAAAAAAAACAGACAAAATAAAATAAACTCTGGATAAGAAAGAAACACACCTAGTATGGAAAAATATCCAAGACTGAGACATGGAAGGACGGGGAGGTTTAGACGTTAGAGCGTGTAAGTAATGGTTTGAAGATTAAGTGGTTAAGTTGTTAGGCAATATGTAAAGGAACAGAGGTTGTTGAGTGATTGAGAGTAGGGGATAGCTGTTTAATGAAAAGTGATTCTAGGGTAGGTAGAGAATAGCTATTGGGTGATTGGGCTAGTATTTTGAAATTAGAATAGTTAATTAATTGCTTGCATTGTTGAGCGTGATTACGTATGGAAGAAAATTCTTTTTTATTTAAAATACAACCTGTACGGTGACTGACTCCTCTATGAGAGTCGATGCGGATCCTCAAGAGACGGTTGGAACAACCAACATAGGTTCCTAAATTACATTTAGGACAATTGTATAAGTAAACAATTGAGGACCGCATCAAATCTGGTAGAGTGTCTTTGAATGTAAATATGCTGCCTATGGATAGTGGATTTTTGAATACAAACTTAAAATCAACATAAGGATACAAATTAGAAAGGGCTTTATCAAGTTTACATTTAACATTTTTATAGTTATATATAAATGGTAGAGACACATACATTTGCTTCTTTGGTACGTTTAGTACGGTGGCTTTCGGAATAAAAAAGTTATCTAAAAACTGTTTTGTAAATTTATCAAACACGTCACATGGATAACAGTTCCTAATAAAATATGATTTTAAAAATTTAATTTCCTCGTGGAATCTACCCCAATCTGAAGAAAGATTAAAAGCTCTAAAAATTAATGTTTTACACGAGTTTACTTTAAATGAAATCGGACAGTGACTAAAAAAGTTTAACCCAAGTCCAGTAAAAGTTTGTTTTCTAAAAATGCCAGTACTAAATGCACCATTACAACGTGAAATCTTAATATCTAAAAAGGAAAGTTGATCATTATGTTCGGAGTCCAACGTGAACTTAATATTTGAATGAAATGAGTTTATGTACTCTAAAAACAAAGTGGCATGATGTCTATCTTTAAAAAGAACAAATGTATCATCAACATAACGTCTATAAAATAGGGGTTTAAAGGACACAGGGCACTGATCAATGAACAACTTTTCTAGGTGGCACATAAATATATTTGCAAAGGTAGGGCCCAAGGGAGAACCCATTGCCATACCATCGACCTGTTTGTAGACTGTGTTATTGAAAATAAAGAAAGTTTCTGTTACGGCAAGTTCAAGTAATTTTCTAAAAGAGTTAACGTTAAAACCATGAAATGAGGAAGTCGGGTTGGGAAATAGTCTAGTTAAAATAATGTCTATTGTTTCTGATAGTGGAATATTAGTAAATAAAGAGGTAACATCATAACTGACCATAAAACTATTGGGATCTTGCTGGAGAATATGAGGTACAAACTGAGATGAGTTTTGCAAGGTGTAAGCATTGGAAGTGAGATCACTGAGTAAAGGGACTAAAAATTTAGCTATACTAAAATTAGCGGAGTTGTAAGCAGCCAGAATGGGACGCAAAGGTATGTCAGCTTTGTGAACCTTGGGTAAACCATATAAAACGCTGAAGGATGAACCAGTGCTGTACAAGGAACGGTATGTTTCTTCTGATAAAAAGGATTCATCTTTGAGTTGTTTAAGGTTACGGTTGATTTTGTCCTCTACTTTATAAATCAAACTAAATTCTGGAGACCCAATTTCACAAAATTTACTGTTGTCTGAAAGAATGTGAAGCATTTTGTCGGTATAATCCTGTTTATTGAGAAGCACCACACCTTTACCCTTGTCAGGGCGACACAAAATGATATCACTACGTAGTGATAAAGACTTTAGAATATTAAAATCTTCTTTCTTGAAAAATGGAAACCATGTAGGTGACTTTAAAGAGGCATAAGCTTCATGGGCAATATTTTGAATTGATTGACGGGCTTTTTCTAGGTTATTATGAGAAGGGAGGTTCCGAATATTACTAAAAAACATCTCAAACGGTAAGAAAAACTTAGAGAAACTCGGTCGGAAATTAGGAAGACAAAACTCCAACCCCAAAGAAAGCAAATATTCTTCCTTTTTGGAAAGGGCATAGTCTGAAAAATTAAAAATTACATCCCTAGGAGCAAGGAACTTCGGCCTTTCAATACCCAGTTTCGAAAGTTTACGTTCATGTACTGATTTTGTGTCAGAAATAAACTTAGACAAGTTACGTTTTATAAGAGATTTGAAATACATTTTATCAAGTAAAGATAATTGTTCATAAAAGGATGACGTTATAGATGAAACGTGGGACTGTAAACGGGCAACAGATTTTGTTTTTAGATTAATTTCCATATCCAAGAGTTTTAAAACGGCAGACCTGTAGAAATCAGTATCATAAAGAGAAGAACGATAAAGTTTAAATTTCACAAAATTAGGAACGATATTACTCATCTTGCAATACAAAAGAAATTCATGGTCCAGTTCAGCCTTCTTCAGTTTCTTCGTGGAGGATTCAAGTTGACGGTAGAGTCTGACTGTAGATCCATCGTATTTGCGTCGTAAGTAATTAATGGCATTTTCGCTTCTAGAAAGCTTGAGGTTTAGCAGAAAGGCGAAGGAAAGCAGATACTTCAGCATTTGGACAGTTTATTGGCTAAGCTTTCGGGAACAACATTTCCCATCATCGGAGCTAAAAAAGGAATGTAAAACACATATCAATAGACATTACGTTAGTCAATGAAATTCTGTTAAAAAGGCAAGAATTATAACAAATAAATCGAAATACTTAAAAAATGAAGTGGAGGAAATATACTAAAAAATAATAAATTAAACCATATAGATCAAATTAAAAATTAAAACATTAAAACATTAAATGAATGCTATAGGAAAAGAGCAATATCAAAATCAGAACAAAATACACAGAAAACTTTAAAGAAGAATTCACAAAACATCATAAATATGGGAATCAAAACAATAATACACAGAAATAACCTGGAATAAAAGAAAATGAAAAAAAAACAGACAAAATAAAATAAACTCTGGATAAGAAAGAAACACACCTAGTATGGAAAAATATCCAAGACTGAGACATGGAAGGACGGGGAGGTTTAGACGTTAGAGCGTGTAAGTAATGGTTTGAAGATTAAGTGGTTAAGTTGTTAGGCAATATGTAAAGGAACAGAGGTTGTTAAAAATGTTAAATGTAAACTTGATAAAGCCCTTTCTAATTTGTATCCTTATGTTGATTTTAAGTTTGTATTAAAAAATCCACTATCCATAGGCAGCATATTTACATTCAAAGACACTCTACCAGATTTGATGCGGTCCTCAATTGTTTACTTATACAATTGTCCTAAATGTAATTTAGGAACCTATGTTGGTTGTTCCAACCGTCTCTTGAGGATCCGCATCGACTCTCATAGAGGAGTCAGTCACCGTACAGGTTGTATTTTAAATAAAAAAGAATTTTCTTCCATACGTAATCACGCTCAACAATGCAAGCAATTAATTAACTATTCTAATTTCAAAATACTAGCCCAATCACCCAATAGCTATTCTCTACCTACCCTAGAATCACTTTTCATTAAACAGCTATCCCCTACTCTCAATCACTCAACAACCTCTGTTCCTTTACATATTGCCTAACAACTTAACCACTTAATCTTCAAACCATTACTTACACGCTCTAACGTCTAAACCTCCCCGTCCTTCCATGTCTCAGTCTTGGATATTTTTCCATACTAGGTGTGTTTCTTTCTTATCCAGAGTTTATTTTATTTTGTCTGTTTTTTTTTTTTCATTTTCTTTTATTCCAGGTTATTTCTGTGTATTATTTTTTTGATTCCCATATTTATGATGTTTTGTGAATTGTTCTTTAAAGTTTTCTGTGTATTTTGTTCTGATTTTGATATTGCTCTTTTCCTATAGCATTCATTTAATGTTTTAATGTTTTAATTTTTAATTTGATCTATATGGTTTAATTTATTATTTTTTAGTATATTTCCTCCACTTCATTTTTTAAGTATTTCGATTTATTTGTTATAATTCTTGCCTTTTTAACAGAATTTCATTGACTAACGTAATGTCTATTGATATGTGTTTTACATTCCTTTTTTAGCTCCGATGATGGGAAATGTTGTTCCCGAAAGCTTAGCCAATAAACTGTCCAAATGCTGAAGTATCTGCTTTCCTTCGCCTTTCTGCTAAACCTCAAGCTTTCTAGAAGCGAAAATGCCATTAATTACTTACGACGCAAATACGATGGATCTACAGTCAGACTCTACCGTCAACTTGAATCCTCCACGAAGAAACTGAAGAAGGCTGAACTGGACCATGAATTTCTTTTGTATTGCAAGATGAGTAATATCGTTCCTAATTTTGTGAAATTTAAACTTTATCGTTCTTCTCTTTATGATACTGATTTCTACAGGTCTGCCGTTTTAAAACTCTTGGATATGGAAATTAATCTAAAAACAAAATCTGTTGCCCGTTTACAGTCCCACGTTTCATCTATAACGTCATCCTTTTATGAACAATTATCTTTACTTGATAAAATGTATTTCAAATCTCTTATAAAACGTAACTTGTCTAAGTTTATTTCTGACACAAAATCAGTACATGAACGTAAACTTTCGAAACTGGGTATTGAAAGGCCGAAGTTCCTTGCTCCTAGGGATGTAATTTTTAATTTTTCAGACTATGCCCTTTCCAAAAAGGAAGAATATTTGCTTTCTTTGGGGTTGGAGTTTTGTCTTCCTAATTTCCGACCGAGTTTCTCTAAGTTTTTCTTACCGTTTGAGATGTTTTTTAGTAATATTCGGAACCTCCCTTCTCATAATAACCTAGAAAAAGCCCGTCAATCAATTCAAAATATTGCCCATGAAGCTTATGCCTCTTTAAAGTCACCTACATGGTTTCCATTTTTCAAGAAAGAAGATTTTAATATTCTAAAGTCTTTATCACTACGTAGTGATATCATTTTGTGTCGCCCTGACAAGGGTAAAGGTGTGGTGCTTCTCAATAAACAGGATTATACCGACAAAATGCTTCACATTCTTTCAGACAACAGTAAATTTTGTGAAATTGGGTCTCCAGAATTTAGTTTGATTTATAAAGTAGAGGACAAAATCAACCGTAACCTTAAACAACTCAAAGATGAATCCTTTTTATCAGAAGAAACATACCGTTCCTTGTACAGCACTGGTTCATCCTTCAGCGTTTTATATGGTTTACCCAAGGTTCACAAAGCTGACATACCTTTGCGTCCCATTCTGGCTGCTTACAACTCCGCTAATTTTAGTATAGCTAAATTTTTAGTCCCTTTACTCAGTGATCTCACTTCCAATGCTTACACCTTGCAAAACTCATCTCAGTTTGTACCTCATATTCTCCAGCAAGATCCCAATAGTTTTATGGTCAGTTATGATGTTACCTCTTTATTTACTAATATTCCACTATCAGAAACAATAGACATTATTTTAACTAGACTATTTCCCAACCCGACTTCCTCATTTCATGGTTTTAACGTTAACTCTTTTAGAAAATTACTTGAACTTGCCGTAACAGAAACTTTCTTTATTTTCAATAACACAGTCTACAAACAGGTCGATGGTATGGCAATGGGTTCTCCCTTGGGCCCTACCTTTGCAAATATATTTATGTGCCACCTAGAAAAGTTGTTCATTGATCAGTGCCCTGTGTCCTTTAAACCCCTATTTTATAGACGTTATGTTGATGATACATTTGTTCTTTTTAAAGATAGACATCATGCCACTTTGTTTTTAGAGTACATAAACTCATTTCATTCAAATATTAAGTTCACGTTGGACTCCGAACATAATGATCAACTTTCCTTTTTAGATATTAAGATTTCACGTTGTAATGGTGCATTTAGTACTGGCATTTTTAGAAAACAAACTTTTACTGGACTCGGGTTAAACTTTTTTAGTCACTGTCCGATTTCATTTAAAGTAAACTCGTGTAAAACATTAATTTTTAGAGCTTTTAATCTTTCTTCAGATTGGGGTAGATTCCACGAGGAAATTAAATTTTTAAAATCATATTTTATTAGGAACTGTTATCCATGTGACGTGTTTGATAAATTTACAAAACAGTTTTTAGATAACTTTTTTATTCCGAAAGCCACCGTACTAAACGTACCAAAGAAGCAAATGTATGTGTCTCTACCATTTATATATAACTATAAAAATGTTAAATGTAAACTTGATAAAGCCCTTTCTAATTTGTATCCTTATGTTGATTTTAAGTTTGTATTAAAAAATCCACTATCCATAGGCAGCATATTTACATTCAAAGACACTCTACCAGATTTGATGCGGTCCTCAATTGTTTACTTATACAATTGTCCTAAATGTAATTTAGGAACCTATGTTGGTTGTTCCAACCGTCTCTTGAGGATCCGCATCGACTCTCATAGAGGAGTCAGTCACCGTACAGGTTGTATTTTAAATAAAAAAGAATTTTCTTCCATACGTAATCACGCTCAACAATGCAAGCAATTAATTAACTATTCTAATTTCAAAATACTAGCCCAATCACCCAATAGCTATTCTCTACCTACCCTAGAATCACTTTTCATTAAACAGCTATCCCCTACTCTCAATCACTCAACAACCTCTGTTCCTTTACATATTGCCTAACAACTTAACCACTTAATCTTCAAACCATTACTTACACGCTCTAACGTCTAAACCTCCCCGTCCTTCCATGTCTCAGTCTTGGATATTTTTCCATACTAGGTGTGTTTCTTTCTTATCCAGAGTTTATTTTATTTTGTCTGTTTTTTTTTTCATTTTCTTTTATTCCAGGTTATTTCTGTGTATTATTGTTTTGATTCCCATATTTATGATGTTTTGTGAATTGTTCTTTAAAGTTTTCTGTGTATTTTGTTCTGATTTTGATATTGCTCTTTTCCTATAGCATTCATTTAATGTTTTAATGTTTTAATTTTTAATTTGATCTATATGGTTTAATTTATTATTTTTTAGTATATTTCCTCCACTTCATTTTTTAAGTATTTCGATTTATTTGTTATAATTCTTGCCTTTTTAACAGAATTTCATTGACTAACGTAATGTCTATTGATATGTGTTTTACATTCCTTTTTTAGCTCCGATGATGGGAAATGTTGTTCCCGAAAGCTTAGCCAATAAACTGTCCAAATGCTGAAGTATCTGCTTTCCTTCGCCTTTCTGCTATATATATATATGTATATATATATATATTTATATATATATATATATATATATATATATGTATATATTATATATACATACATATATATATATATATATATATATATATATATATATATATATATATATATATATATATATATGTATATAAATACACACACACATATATATATATATATATATATATATATATATATATATATATATATATATATATATATAAACATTCAAATATATCAGATGAAATTAAACACAAGCTTATATTCTTTACTATCACCCATCTCTGGATTTACTTCATCATCCTCATTGCACATACATGCACGAGTTAATCCAATCTTCATTGCATATTCCAATCCTTTTACATTCAAGTAAATCATTTTCCTTTATTCATACAGCACTATGCTTCGTGAAAATACTTTTTCAAATTTAATCAAAGTCTATGTAGATCCAGAAAATACAGCGTATGGAAATAATGTCAGAACTTAATGGGCAGTATATATAAAGTTTAAATAGCTTTAATTATTCAGAATTTATACTAATGGCATGCTCATTGGTGCTTCAAACTCTCTCTCTCTCTCTCTCTCTCTCTCTCTCTCTCTCTCTCTCTCTCTCTCTCTCTCTCTCTCTCTTTCAGTTGAGAAATTTATTTACTGAACGGTGGCGCCGACTCGTCCATCCCGTCTCTCGTGATGTCTAGCTTTTACTATTATCATTACTACCTCCGTCAACGAAGCTGGAAGGAGGTTATGTTTGACCCCAGGTGTGTGTGTTTGTTTGTGTGTCCGAGTGTGTTTGTGTGTGTGTGTGTGTATGTATGACTAATGTCTAGCTAGCTTTTACTATTATCATTACTACCTCCGTCAACGACGTTTGAAAGTTATGTTTGACCCCTTGTTTATGTGTTTTTTTCTGTGTGCGAGTGTGTTTGTTTGTGTGTGTTTGTGTATGTATGTATGAGTGATGTCTAGCTAGCTTCTGCTATTATCATTACTACCTCCGTCAACGAAGCTGGAAGGAGGTTATGTTTGACCCCCGGTGGGTGTGTTTGTGCGTGCGAGTGTGTTTGTGTGTGTGTGTGTGTATGTATGAGTGATGTCTAGCTAGCTTTTACTATTATCATTACTACATCCGTCAACGAAGCTGGAAGGAGGTTATGTTTGACCCCCAGTGTGTGTGTTTGTTTGTGTGTGCGAGTGTGTTTGTGTTTGTGTGTGTGTGTGTGTGTATGTATGAGTGATGTCTAGCTAGCTTTTACTATTATCATTACTACCTCCGTCAACGAAGCTGGAAGGAGGATATATTTGAGCCCCGGTGTGTGTTTGTGCGTGCGAGTGTGTTTGTGTGTATGTGTGTGTGTGTGTGTATGTACGAGTGATGTCTAGCTAGCTTTTAATATTATCTTTACTATCTCCGTCAACGAAGCTGGAAGGAGGTTATGTTTGACCCCCGGTGTGTGTGTTTGTGTGTGCGTGTGTTTGTTTGTGAACAGCTTCCTGGACATAACTTTAATCGTAGATTAATGAAACTTGAAGAGATAAACTGTTATGGAAAAAGATGGAAATGATTATATTTTGGATTATACTTCTTAATTATTGTTTTTCTCTGATTAAATACCAAGTTGAAATATATATTTACACTGAATAACGCATCAAGGATCTAGTATTTGTTTAATGAATTTATAGATTAAATCTTCGTTCTATGTATAAATACTTATTAATTAATCTTTTCTTTAATTATAAACTAAATTAAAATACATATTTACACTAAGTAATGCATTAAAAATCTAGTATTTGTTCAATGAATTCACGATTTGATATTCGTTCTGTACATGAGTACTTCTCAATGTTGTTTTTTTTTTAAATTTAATTATTCCTAAACATATACTTCTTAATTTTTTTCTGTTCATAAAAGCCAAGTATTTCCCAAGTCGTAAAACTCATCCCTGAACTTGCAGACGAATAACAAAGAGGGCGTAGAGCGAAAGTAAAACATGATTCAAACTTTCAAAAAATCTCACAGTGGCGTGGGTGAAACTCGGTCCAAAGTGACGGTAGAAAAGTCAGTAGAACTAATTAAAATTATCCATTTTGCAATGGAAATGTGTTTGCTTATGTTTAGATTTAGAGGACATATTCTATGGCATACCAGAGCTTAGTTCATCTTTTTAAATCTAATATTTAAATTAGAAATTATGTGTGTGTGTAAATATTGGTTCATATTAATTTTAGGAAATATAAATCGAAAAAAAAGATGGTGAGCATTACAATATAGTGGTCGTATTTTGTTTAATTTATACGATTCTATTATAACGATTTGAATAATAAGAAAAAAATAATTGCACTTTAATCATATATACAATTTTATTGACGATTTTGATTACAAAATATCCTCTATAGCCTTTGTAATATTCAATATTTCCTAACACTGTAAAATGTATATCTGTACACTGAACTACTATATCTTGCATATGAAGAAATGCTTCAGGATCATGATTATGAGACTGATCATTAACTTAATTAGAAAAACACTAAAATATATTTGAATATGGATCATTAACTTCCTTAAAAAAATCATAAATAATAAATTCCCATTTCCATTATACTCAAGTATTGTTGAGTTGGGAGAATTGATAGTTACAATAAGGTGCGAATAATTATGAAATTTAATTCAGTCAATTATTTTCATTTACTTAGTATTCATGTCCCTGTAATTCTTGCTAATTATCCATCAGAATGACAAAGGAGTTCTATTAACGCCCTGAAATATATACAAACTTTTGTATTCAAGGTAAATAAATTATATTTTAGTATTACATATGCCGCTGGTTCTAGAAAAGTCTTTTGAGAGATGGGTAAGAACATGGTATGTATAAGTAGTTTTATGAAAAAAAAAAAAATAGTAATTTAGAAAAAAAATAGTTTATAAATTATATGTTTTGAACAAATCGTACTTTTAAGAAAAAAAATGAAAAAATAAAAAATCAGGAAAAACTGTTTATCAATTATTTGTTTTTCAAGTAATACGGGCCTTTGATTATGTAAAATCTCTTATTCTGATATTTATAAATTCGTTTAAAGATTTAAAGGCTACTCATGAATGGCAGTGGCAAGGGACAGTGACATTGCCCTAGCAAGCAGGACAATGCCCTAGAGATTGACCATATATACATATGATCAGCGCCTAAGACCTCTCTCCGTCCAAGCTGGGATCAAGGCAATGGCTGCTGATGACTCATCAGATAGACCTGTAGGCTCAACCCAAATACCTCATCCTTACCTCATAAGATGAGGTTGCAGCGACTAAAGGAAGTAACTAGTTTGAGTGGAAATTAAACCTTAGTCTGGTGATCACCAGTCTGGACGTTACCCCATTTGCTGTAATAGTCTTTGTACATTGAAACTTCGAAAGAATAAACTTGATACATCGCAAGAAGGTATTTCATTGCCGAAATGATTACCCCTTGTATATATAAATATTTGGAGACAAACAACGAGAGTCAACAGGATAAAAACAACAACAGAAACCTGTATTTTTTTTTTTTTTTTTTTTTTTTTTTTTTTTTTTTTTTTTTTTGATAAATCCAGTTCACTGCAATGGTCAACAAGGCTTCGCTTAAGGTTTTGATAATGAAGTTTTTGACACATAATCTTAGCCATTAGATACAAAATCATTTTTCTCTGTTACAAAATATGAAAATTCTCTCATTATTCCCCTCCTTTTGCAAATTCGTCCTCACTTTTTTCTCATGAAGATAAAGCTATTACTTTCTCTGTTAGACGCTAGTTTAACTATAAGATAAAAGCATCACTTTATAGTATATTAGTTTTCATGAATATAAAGCTATTACCTTCTCTATTTTACATTAATTAAACTATAAAATAAAAAGCATCACTTTATAGCATATTCGTTTTCATGAATATAAAGCTATTACCTTCTCTATTTTACATTAATTAAACTATAAAATAAAAGCATCACTTTATAGCATATTCGTTTTCATGAATATAAAGTTATTACCTTCTCTATTTTACATTAATTAAACTATAAAATAAAAGCATCACTTTATAGCATATTCGTTTTCATGAATATAAAGCTATTACCTTCTCTATTTTACAATAATTAAACTATAAAATAAAAGCATCACTTTATAGCATATTCGTTTTCATGAATATAAAGCTATTACCTTCTCTATTTTACATTAATTAAACTATAAAATAAAAGCATCACTTTATAGCATATTCGTTTTCATGAATATAAAGTTATTACCTTCTCTGTTATACACTAATTTAACTAGTGCAAAAATCGACTTCTCCAAAAGACAGTGATTTCCCCAAGAATCAGATAAACCTTGTGATTAAATAAGATTATAAAAGACTATCCAGGGAATTCAAACTAAAAAATAAAATCATCATTATCTAGATTAATTCTAAGTGCGAAAATACACTCCTACAAAAGACAGTGATTTCCCCAAGAGTCATATAAGCCTTGTGATTAAATAAGCTTATAAAAGACTATCCAGGTAATTCAAACGAATTATTACACTCCTCCTTGAATTTAAAAGAACAATCTCCTTCAAAAACTCATCCAACCAATCTAGCAGAAGCCATTTGGTACGAAAACTAGTTTCTCGGAACCGAGTCAAAACCAGGGGAATAGGACAAGCTCTCGAGTAGGTTGACGTCAGTGAGAGTTAATGTTGACTTCGAAGGTTGACGTCACTTAGAGTTAATGTTGACTTCACTTCATTCCTTCACGGAAGACGTTTGGGATAAGTTAACAAACTCGACAACTCTCGGATGAGGTTCACTTGAGTTTTAAATCCGCTTGAGAAAAAATTACGAAAATGGCTGGGAAGTTTTTATTGCTGAAAGGAAGAGGTAAAAAATTTTGTTTGTCTTTTATTATTATTATTATTATTATTATTATTATTATTATTATTGTTATTATTATCATTAGCTAAGCTACAATCCTAGTTGGAAAAGCGAGGTGCTCTAAGTTCAAAGCCTCCAACATCGAAAAATAGCCCAGTGAGGAAAGGAAATAAATGAACAGTCTGAGAAAAAACTGCACTCACAACTAGGGGAGTATGCTAGCCCTGCCTTTGGATATATCAAAACTGCACTCAAAACTAGGGGAGCATGCTAGCCGTGCCTTTGGATATATTAACACTGCTTTCAAAACTATGGGAGCATGCTAGCCCTGCCAGTGGATATACTAAAACTGCACTCAAAACTAGGGGAGTATGCTAGCCCAGCATTTGGATATATTAAAGCTTTACTCAAAAATAGGGAGCAAGTTAGCCCTTCCTTTGGATATATCAAAAACTGCACTCAAAACTAGGCAATCATGGTATCCCTGCCTTTGGGTATATTAAAAATGTACTCAAAACTAGGGAGCAAGGTAGTCCTGCCTTTGAATATATTAAAACTGAACTCAAAATTAGGGGAAGATGTTAGCCCTGCCTTTGGATATATTAAAACTGCACTCAAAACTAGAGGAGCATGCTAGACCTGCCTTTGGATACATTGAAACTGCCCTCAAAACTAGGTGAGCATGCTAGCCCTGCCTTTGGATATATTAAAACTGCACTCAAAA
>NC_090750.1:56416409-56421409 GCF_036898095.1 Palaemon carinicauda | reverse complement strand
ATATATATATATATATATATATAGATATATATATATATATATAGAATACGAAAATAACATGTCCCTTGTCACATTTTTTTTTTTTTTACCGCAATCAAATCGCAGGCAAAGACAATTTATTCTAAAACTGTTTGTGAATCAGACGCAAATAGAATAACTGGCGACGAGTTTCGCACCCTGTTGCGTGAAAAGTGTTTTCTTATATTTGAATATTCAGAAAAAAAGAATCTTCGAATGACGAGTGGATTTCTCTCGGATATATTTGTTTTTCCTTTGTTTTTCTCTCTGGAATAAAAACAAAAGAAAACGATTTCCTCAATAGAAATATTTGTCTTTTGTTCACGGATTTTTTTTTTTGGGGGGGGGGGGGATTTTGTTTTGTTTTTCAGGTTAAAGTCATATTAGAAAAAAAAAATATTTCTTGGTTATTTTCTCTGGAATTTTTCAAGGGAATGAATACCAGGGTAGCCTATTCAGACGCTTAACATGGAAAATATATTGAAGAAGGTAGCCTCAAAGCCATGTTTTTAATGGAAAAAATTGAACACTGTTCCAGAGATCAGAGTATGTTAATACATGTCTATCACCTAAATCATGGTTCACATCTATTGATCCACTAAGTAGATATTTTGGTCATAGATTTATAAATAGATATATGCAACCTCATCATCCTTGTGAGCTAAGGATACGGGGTTTAGGGTAGCCTATATATATATATATATATATATATATATATATATATATATATATATATATATATATATATATATATATATACATATATATATAGATAGATAGATAGATAGATATATATATATATATATATATAATATATATATATATATATATATATATATATATATATATATACCTGTTGGGTCATCAGCATCAAATTGCCTGGCCCTCCCTGGTCGTAACTTGGGAGGAGAGGGTGCTTGGTGCCATCATATGTATAAATGGTCAGTCTCTAGGTCATTCTCCTGCTTGCTAGAGCAATGTCACTGCCCCTTGCCTCTGCCATTCATGAGCAGCCTTTGAAATTGATATGTAGGTTTTGATAGCAAGAAAAGAACCGATAAATATAGCAGAAAAAAATTATGAATTAGAAAGTCCGACAAGCTTAGATCTATTATCATGAACTGCAGTATAAGGTATTGTTATCATGACAAACCCTCCAATACGCTTAAAATAAATAAATATAAATATACACACACACACATATATATATATATATATATATATATATATATATATATATATATATATATATATATATATATGGTCTGTGTGTGCGTTGTATGCCTGTGCGTGTGCATGTACTCTGTGTGTATACTACCAATATCAAAAATTTTTATTTCAAAATCTTACCCACCACCTCGACTAAAAGCGAGACAAACCATCCTTCGACCCCCCCCCCCCCCAAAAAAAAAAAAAAAAAAAAAACATCCAGCAAAATTCGTATCTTTCAAGGACTGTTGAAACTCGAGTGAAGTTCATCCCAATGCTCAAAAGTTTGTTGACTTTTCCCTGGTATTTCCCTGGTGGAGTTAAGTGGCGTCACCGACACCTGGAACATTTTGTCCGTTTGGGAGTCTCTCAACGTGTTCTGGGTGAACACTATTGGAGGGGATGTCGTGATAGTAATACCTTATACTGTAGTTCATAATGATAGATTTAAGCTTAGTCAGACTGTCTAATTCATCATTCTTTCTGCTATTTTTATCGGTTCCTCTCTTAATGATATGTTTAAGCTTAGTTAGACTGTCTAATTCATCATTCTTTCTGCTATTTTTATCGGTTCCTTTCTTAATAATATATCTAAGCTTAGTCAGACTGTCTAATTCATCATATTTTCTGCTATTCTTATCGGTTCCTTTCTTAATAATATATTTACGCTTAGTCAGACTGTCTGATTCATCATTTTTTCTGCTATTTTTATCGGTTCCTTTCTTAATAATATATCTAAGCTTAGTCAGACTGTTTAATTCATAATTTTTTCTGCTATTTTTATCGGTTCTTTTCTTAATAATATAATCTAAGCTTAGTCAGACTGTCTAATTCATCATTCTTTCTGCTATTTTTATCGGTTCCTTTCTTAATAATATATCTAAGCTTAGTCAGACTGTCTAATTCATCATATTTTCTGCTATTTTTATCGGTTCCTTTCTTAATAATATATCTAAGCTTAGTCAGACTGTCTAATTCATCATATTTTCTGCTATTCTTATTGGTTCCTTTCTTAATAATATATTTAGGCTTAGTCAGACTGTCTGATTCATCATTTTTTCTGCTATTTTTATCGGTTCCTTTCTTAATAATATATCTAAGCTTAGTCAGACTGTCTAATTCATCATATTTTCTGCTATTTTTATCGGTTCTTTTCTTGGTAATATATCTAAGCTTAGTCAGACTGTCTAATTCATCATTCTTTCTGCTATTTTTATCGGTTCCTTTCTTAATAATATATCTAAGCTTAGTCAGACTGTCTAATTCATCATATTTTCTGCTATTCTTATTGGTTCCTTTCTTAATAATATATTTAGGCTTAGTCAGACTGTCTGATTCATCATTTTTTCTGCTATTTTTATCGGTTCCTTTCTTAGTAATATATATAAGCTTAGTCAGACTGTCTAATTCGTAATTTTTCTGCTATATTTCTCGGTTCTTTTCTTGCTATCAAAACCTAAAATCAGTTTTAAAGGCTGCTCATGAATGGCAGAGGAAAGGAACAGTAACATTGCCCTAGCAAGCAGGACAATGCCCTAGATACTGACCATGCATACATATGATCAGCGCCCAAGTCCCCCTTCTCCAACTAACTAGGACAACTTAGGGTCAGGCAATCGTAGGCTGATGACCTAACAGGCAGATTATATATATATATATATATATATATATATATATATATATATATATATATATATATATATATATATATATATATGTGTATATATAGTGGATGGTAGCCCATGTGCAGAAACGCAAGCTGATATTGTAAACAACTCTACCCAGACAGAAAACCAGATTCACACCAATTGATGGAATATTTTAAATGCAGTTGATTTTTATCCAGAACTGTAGAAAACAATTAAAAAGATCATCCACTGCAAGAAAAACTGAAGTCCAACGAAGTGGCTCTTGACTCCTATCTCTTGGGGCATTAAGTAGAATCATCTCCAAAAGCAACCAATCCCTGGAACTCTGTTTCTCTCGTCTTAATACAAAAATTCTTTTCTCTCTCTCGAGAGAGAGATTATTATCTCAAACTCTTTCCTAATCTTTTAAGTCTCTTGTATATTGTCGTGAACTAACCCCTAAAAGTCTCTCTCTCTCTCTCTCTCTCTCTCTCTCTCTCTCTCTCTCTCTCTCTCTCTCTCTCTCTCGGACCTGGAGAGGTATGAAAATACGAAAGCGCTAGTCCATAAAAATTTTGTTTTTCTGACAAATATATACATCGCATGCCTCAGCGATACATCGTCAATATATATATATATATATATATATATATATATATATATATATATATATATATATATATATATATATATATATATATATATGTGTGTGTGTGTGTGTGTGTGTGTGTGTATAAACACACATATATATACATATATTGCATATAAATATATATAAACATATATATGTATATATATACATATATATATATATGTGTGTGTGTGTGTGTATATATATAATATATACACACATATATACACATATATTGTATATGAATATATATATATATATATATATATATATATATAGGGTATATATATATATATATAGGGTATATATATATATATATATATATATATATATATATATATTTATATAGTGTATATACATATATATATATACATATATATATATATATATATATATATATATATATATATATATATATATATATACATATATATATATATATATATATATATATATATATATATATATATATATATATATATATAAATATATATATATATATATATATATATATATATATATATATATATATTTATATATATATATATATATATATATATATATATAATTATTGCCAACTTGTTCGATTAGGATGAATTTGGCCCTAAAAAAGCAATATTGACCAATTTCGAATACGTCTAAGGAAAAACTGCATTCATCGCATCATATCATTTACTCTCAATCTTGACTATTTGATGAATCAATTCACATATAAAATCATTTAAAAAGCAGAATCAAACAAGTCTTAAATAATGGATTCTTTACCCTAAAACTTATTTCTCTTAAGGGAAAAATCCCAAAGTGTCCTCGGGGTAAAAAAAAAAAAAAAAAAAAGGGGGGGGAGGAAATACTGCTTCGAATGAATTATTTGTGCCCTATCCATCTTCCAGACCCTTTTTTGGTATCCTGGTAATGATATCCAGGAAGCGATATGTTAACTTTGAATACGAGAGAGGAAACGTCTTTCCTTTAACGTGTCGCGACATCTTTGCTTTTATGTCATGCGGGATATTTTTTTTTTATGTCAGTGAATATGTATATATATATATATGTATATATATATATATAATATATATATATATATATATGTGTGTGTATATATATATATATATATATATATATACATATATATATATATATATATATATATATACATATATATATATATATTTATATATATATCTATATATATATAAATATATATATATGTATATATATATATATATATATATATATATATATATATTCCCTATAAAAACCATAAAAGCTTTAACAAAACAAGAGGAAGAGAAACCATAGTTAATTTTTTTTTTATTGAGGCAGATTTGCACCGACTCGCAAGGATGCCCTTTTAGCTCGGAAAAGTTTCCTGATCGCTGATTGGTTAGACAATTCTAACCAATCAGATAGCAGGAAACTTTTCCGAGCTAAAAGGGCACCGCTGCGAGTCAGTGCAATTGCGCCTCAATTTAAAAAAAAAATGAGTATAGCATTACGAGCAGGATCGTACTGTC
>NC_090750.1:56414436-56415909 GCF_036898095.1 Palaemon carinicauda | reverse complement strand
CACGCTTCCAATAAAGAGAGATTTTCACATTTAGGATTAATCGTACCTTTCGGTTTAGTTTGCGAAATAGTGACACTTGTCTATTGAGAGAAGCAACAAGATATCATCTCAACATTTGAAAATATATCATCTCCATAAAGAATGATCATTCCTGGAGGAAATGTTTTAATCGTTTGCTCTACAGGATGTATCAACTGATATTGTTCTTGCTTTACGGAAAGTATTACCTGATATTATTCTTGCTTTGCAAAAAGTATCACCTGATATTGTTCTTGCTTTACAGAAAGTATCACCCTGATATTGTTCTTGCGCTTTTTAGAAAGTATCACCTGATATTGTCCCTTGCTTTACAGAAAGTATCACCTGATATTGTTCTTACTATACAGAAAGTATCACCTGATATTGTTCTTGCATTACAGAAAGTATAACCTGATATTTTTCTTGCTTTACAGAAAGTATCACCTGATATTTTTCTTGCTTTACAGAAAGTATAACCTGATATTGTTCTTGCTTTACAAAAAGTATCACCTGATATTGTTCTTGCTTTACAGAAAGTATCACCTGATATTGTTCTTGCGCTTTATAGAAAGTATCACCTGATATTGTTCTTGCTTTACAGAAAGTATCACATGATATTGTTCTTACTATACAGAAAGTATCACCTGATATTGTTCTTGCTTTACAGAAAGTATCACCTGATATTGTTCTTGCTTTACAGAAAGTATCACCTAATATTGTTCTTACTATACAGAAAGTATCACCTGATATTGTTCTTGCTTTACAGAAAGTATCACCTGATATTGTCCTTGCTTTACAGAAAGTATCACCTGATATTGTTCTTGCTTTACAGAAAGTATCACCTGATATTGTTCTTGCGCTTTATAGAAAGTATCACCTGATATTGTTCTTGCTTTAGAGAAAGTATCACCTGATATTGTTCTTGCTATACAGATAGTATCACCTGATATTGTTCTTGCTTTACAGAAAGTATCACCTGATATTGTTCTTGCTTTACAGAAAGTATCACCTGATATTGTTCTTGCTTTACAGAAAGTATCACCTGATATTGTTCTTGCGCTTTATAGAAAGTATCACCTGATATTGTTCTTGCTTTACAGAAAGTATTATTGATATTGTTCTTGCTTTACAGAATGTATCAACTGATATTGTTCTTGATTTTACAGAAAGTATTACCTGATATTGTTCTTGCTTTGCAAAAATTATCACCTGATATTGTTTTTGCTTTACAGAAAGTATCACCTGATATTGTTCTTGCATTACAGAAAGTATAACCTGTTATTGTTTTTGCTTTACAGAAAGTATCACCTGATATTTTTCTTGCATTACAGAAAGTATAACCTGATATTGTTCTTGCTTAACAGAAAGTATCACCTGATATTGTTCTTGCTTTACAGAAAGTATCACCTGAAATTGTTCTTGCATTACAGAAAGTATCACATGATATTGTTCTTT
>NC_090750.1:56401936-56404436 GCF_036898095.1 Palaemon carinicauda | reverse complement strand
ATATATATATATATATATATACATACACACATACATGTACCATAGCACTTCCCCAAATTTTGGGGGGTACCTGACATCAACAAAGAAACAAAAAACAAAGGGGGACCTCTACTCTCTACGTTCCTCCCAGCCTAACAAGGGACTCAACCGAGTTCAGCTGGTACTGCTAGGGTGTCACAGCCCACCCTCCCACATTATCCACCAAAGATGGAGCTTCATAATGCTTAATTCCCTACTGCTGCTACCTCTGTGGTCATCTAAGGCATCGGAGGCAGCAGCAGGGCCTACCGGAACTGCGTCACAATCGCTCGCCATTCATTCCTATTTCTAGCACGCTCTCTTGCCTAGCTCACATCTATCCTCCTATCACCCAGAGCTTCCTTCACTCCATCCATCCACCCAAACCTTGGCCTTCCTCTCGTACTTCTCCCATCAACTCTTGCATTCATCACCTTCTTTAGCAGACATCCATTTTCCATTCTCTCAACATGGCCAAACCACCTCAACTCTTTTCTTACACCCGTTCTCACTCTCATCACTTCGTTCCTAATCCTATCTACTCGAGATACACCAGCCATAGTACTTAGACACTTCATCTCAAACACATTCAATTTCTCTCTCTCCATCACTTTCATTCCCCACAACTCCAATCCATACATCACAGTTGGTACAATCACTTTCTCATATAGAACTCTTTTTACATTCATGCCCAACCCTCTATTGTTTACTACTCCCTTAACTGCCCCCAACACTTTGCAACCTTCATTCACTCTCTGACGTACATCTGCTTCTACTCCACCATTTGCTGCAACAACAGACCCCAAGTACTTAAACTGATCCACCTCCTCAAGTAACTCTCCATTCAACATGACATTCAACCTTGCACCACCTTCCCTTCTCGTACATCTCAAAACCTTACTCCTACCCACATTGACTCTCAACTTCCTTCTCTCACACACTCTTCCAAATTTTGTCACTAATCGGCCAAGCTTCTCTTCTGTGTCTGTAACCAGTACAGTATCATCCGCAAACAGCAACAGATTTACCTCCCATTCATGGTCATTCTCGTCTACCAGTTTTAATCCTCGTCCAAGCACTCGAGCATTCACCTCTCTCACCACTCCATCAACATACAAGTTAAACAACCACGGCAACATCACATATCCCTGTCTCAGCCCCACTCTCACTGGAAACCAATCACTCACTTCATTTCCTATCCTAACACATGCTTTACTACCTTTGTAGAAACTTTTCACTGCTTGCAACAACCTTCCACCAACTCCATATAACCTCATCACATTCCACATTGCTTCCCTATCAACTCTATCATACGCTTTCTTCAGATCCATAAACGCAACATACACCTTACCTTTTGCTAAATATTTCTCGCATATCTGCCTAACTGTAAAAATCTGATTCATACAACCCCTACCTCTTCTAAAACCACCCTATATTTCCAAGATTGCATTCTCTGTTTTATCCTTGATCTTATTATTCAATACTCTACCATACACTTTTCCAACTACGCTTAACAAACTAATACCTCTTGAATTACAACACTCATGCACATCTCCCTTACCCTTATATAATGGTACAATACATGCACAAACCTAATCTACTGGTACCATTGACAACACAAAACACATATTAAACAATCTCACCAACCATTCAAGTACAGTTATACCCCCTCCCTTCAACATCTCGGCTCTCACACCATCCATACCAGATGCTTTTCCTACTCTCGTTTCATCTAGTACTCTCCTCACTTCATCTATTGTAATCTCTCTCTCATTCTTATCTCCCATCACTGGCACCTCAACACATGCAACAGCAATTATATCTGCCTCCCTATTATCCTCAACATTCAGTAAACTTTCAAAATATTCTGCCCATCTTTTCCTTGCCTCCTCTCCTTTTAACAACCTTCCATTTCCATCTTTCACTGTCTCTTCCATTCTTGGGCCAGCCTTCCTTACTCTCTTCACTTCTTTCCAAAACTTCTTCTTATTCTCTTCATATGAATGACCTAATCCCTGACCCCACCTCAGGTCAGCTGCCCTCTTTGCCTCACGTACCTTACGCTTTACTTCCACATTTTTCTCTTTATATTTTTCATACTTCTCTATACTATTACTCTGCAGCTATTCTCCAAAAGCCCTCTTTTTTCTCTTCCACTTTAACTTCACTCCTTCCTTCCACAATTCACTGCCCTTCCTCATGCTGCCTCCAACAACCTTCTTTCCACACATATCACTTGCAATCCCAACAAAATTTTCTTTTACTAACTTCCACTCCTCTAAATTGCCAGTTTCTCTTACTTTCACTTCGTCATTATCATTTTCAACCTTTCCTGATATTTATTTTTTACCCCAGGTTTTATTAGCTCTTCAACCCTCACTACCTCCTTTTACATCCACCTACTCACTCTCTCTCTCTCTCTCTCTCTCTCTCTCTCTCTCTCTCTCTCTCTCTCTCTCTCTCTCTCGCTATATATACATAT